>NC_141875.1:717359763-717662794 GCF_056163025.1 Triticum urartu | reverse complement strand
TTCCAATACTTAGTTATTTCCTTTGCTTTTTTACTTTGCTTTTATTTTACTTTGCATCTTTATCATAAAAATACCAAAAATATTATCTTATCATATCTATTAGATCTCACTCTCGTAAGTGGCCGTGTAGGGATTGACAACCCCTTATCGCGTTGGTTGCGAGGATTTATTTGTTTTGTGCAGGTACGATGGACTCGCGTGTAGCCTCCTACTGGATTGATACCTTGGTTCTCAACAACCGAGGGAAATACTTACGCTACTCCGCTGCATCATCCCTTCCTCTTCGGGGAAAAACCAACGCAGTGCTCAAGAGGTAGCAAGAAGGATTTCTGGCGCCGTTGCCGGGGAGTCTATGCAAAAGTCAATATACCAAGTACCCATCACAATCCTTATCTCCCGCATTACATTATTTGCCATTTGCCTCTCGTTTTCCTCTCCCCCCACTTCACCATTGCCATTTTATTCGTCCTCTCTCTCTCTATACTCCCTATCTTTTCCCGTTCACCTCTTTTTTGTTTGCTTGTCGTTGTGGCTAGTCCCTTATCTGCTCCTTTGTCTCCCGATTTTTAGGTTCTTCACTTCAAACAAAGGCAAGGAGAAAATTTAAAAGATGCTTGGTTTAAATTGATGGAATCTTATCATAATTGTACCCTAGAGGTAAATTTTAGAATTTTGCTTCGCAACTTCTATGTTGGACTAAATATGTCTCATAGACAACTTTTGGATGCTAAAGGCAATTTTATTGAAATTGATCCCAGTATTGCGCATGAAATTATAGAAGGTATAGTAGGAACTCTACCTCAACAAAAGGGGCCTCATCATGCCCAAGAGGAAATGCAAGTTTTTGAGAAAATTTGCGAAGTAACCAAGATTTTACAAAAGTCTCTTGAACCTCTTAAAACCGTTAGCGGGAATCTCCACCGCATGAATATGTTGATTACCCTTTGCAATAAGCGGTTGGATTCGTTAGATCTAAAAATTTCAGAATATGAAGGGAAACATAAAGAACCTCCCGGATTCGATCTTGATTCCGCTAAAAAGTTGAAAACCAAAGATGGCAATACCTGGATCTATCCTTGTTTTTTATGCCTAGCTAGGGGCGTTAAACGATAGCGCTTGTTGGGTGGCAACCCAATTTTAGTTTTATTCCTTGCTTTTTGCTCCCATTTATTAATAAATAATTTATCTATCCTCTATTTAGGTTGTGTTTTTTGTGTTTAATTAGTGTTTGTGCCAAGTAGAACCGTTGGGAAGACTTGGGGAAAGTCTTGATATCTTGCTGTAAAAAACAGAAACTTTAGCGCTCACGCGAACTGCTGCCATTTTTATTTGGAAAGTGCTATTTAGTTAATTCTTTTTGCAGATGATTAATAGATAAATTCCTTTGGTCCAGAAATTTATTTCAGAATTTTTGGGGTTCCAGATCTTGCGCTAGCTACAGATTACTACAGACTGTTCTGTTTTTGACAGATTCTGTTTTTCGTGTGTTGTTTGCTTATTTTGATGAATCTATGGCTAGTAAAATAGTTTATAAATCATAGAGAAGTTGGAATACAATAGGTTTACCACCAATATAAATAAAGAATGAGTTCATTACAGTACCTTGAAGTGGTCTTTTGTTTTCTTTCGCTAACGGAGCTCACGAGATTTTGCACTTTAAGTTTTGTGTTGTGAAGTTTTCCAGTTTTGGGTAAAGATTTGATGGATTGTGGAACAAGGAGTGGCAAGAGCCTAAGCTTGGGGATGCCCATGGCACCCCCAAGATAATATAAGGATACCTAAAAGCCAAAGCTTGGGATGCCTCGGAAGGCATCCCCTCTTTTCGTCTTCTATCGGTAACTTTACTTGGAGCTATATTTTTATTCACCACATGATATGTGTTTTTCTTGGAGCGTCTTGTATGATTTGAGTCTTTGCTTTTTAGTTTACCACAATCATCCTTGCTGTACACACCTTTTGAGAGAGCCATACATGATTTGGATTTTCTTAGAATACTCTATGTGCTTCGCTTATATCATTTGAGTTATATAGTTTTGCTCTAGTACTTCACTTATATCTTTTAGAGCACGGTGGTGGATTTGTTCTATAGAAACTATTCATCTCTCATGCTTCACTTAGATCATTTTGAGAGTCTTAAATAGCATGGTTATTTGCTTAAATAATCCTAATATGCTAGGTGTTTAAGATTAATAATTTTTTTCTTATGAGTGTTTTGAATACTAAGAGAAGTTTGATGCTTGATGATTGTTTTGAGATATGGAGGTAATAATATCAAAGTCGTGCTAGTTGAGTTTTTGTGAATTTGAGAAATTCTTGTGTTGAAGTTTGCAAGTCCCGTAGCATGCACGTATGGTAAACGTTATGTAACAAATTTGAAACATGAGGTGTTATTTGATTGTCTTCCTTATGAGTGGCGGTCGGGGACAAGCGATGGTCTTTTCCTACCAATCTATCCCCCTAGGAGCATGTGCGTAGTGCCGAGGTTTTTGATGACTTGTAGATTTTTGCTATAAGTATGCGAGTACTTTATGACTAATGTTGAGTCCATGCATTATACGCACTCTTACCCTTCCATCATTGCTAGCCTCTTCAGTACCGTGCATTGCCCTTTCTCACATTGAGAGTTGGTGAAAACTTCACCGGTTCATCCAAACCCTGTGATATGATACGCTCTTTCACATATAAACCTCCTTATATATTCCTCAAAACAACCACCATACCTACCTATTATGGCATTTCCATAGCAATTCTGAGATATATTTCCATGCAACTTTCCACCATTCCGTTCATCATGACACATTCATCATTGTCATATTGCTTATCATGATCATGTAGTTGACATAGTATTCGTGGCAAAGCCACATTTCATAATTCTTTCATACATGTCACTCTTGGTTCATTGCATATCCCGGTACACTGTCGGAGGCATTCCTATAGAGAAATATCTTGTTCTAAGTATCGAGTTTTAATCATTGAGTTGTAAATAAATAGAAGTGTGATGATCATCATTAATAGAGCATTGACCCAAAAAAAAGAGAAAGGCCAAATAAAGAAAGAGAGGCTAAAAAAAGAGAGAAGGGACAATGTTAATATCTTTTTACACACTTGTGCTTCAAAGTAGCACCATAATCTTCATGATAGAGAGTATTTTGTTTTGTCACTTTCATATACTAGTGGGAATTTTTCATTATAGAACTTGGCTTGTATATTCCAACAATGGGCCTCCTCAAGTGCCCTAGGTCTTCGTGAGCAAGAAAGTTGGATGCACACCCACTTAGTTTCTTTTGTTGAGCTTTCATACATTTATAGCTCTAGTGCATCCGTTGCATGGCAATCCCTACTCCTTGCATTAACATAAATCGATGGGCATCTGCATAGCCCATTGATTAGCCTCGTTGATGTGAGACTTTCTCCTTTTTTGTCTTCTCCAGATAATCCCCATCATCATATTCTATTCCACCCATAGTGCTATATCCATGGCTCACGCTCATGTATTGCGTGAAAGTTTATAGGTTTGAGATTACTAAAGTATGAAACAATTGCTTGGCTTGTCATCGAGGTTGTGCATGATGAGAGCATTCTTGTGTGACGAAACTAGAGCATGACTAAACTATATGATTTTGTAGGGATGAACTTTCTTTAGCCATGTTATTTTGAGAGGACATAATTGCTTAGTTAGTATGCTTGAAGTATTATTATTTTTATGTCAATATGAACTTTTATCTTGTATCTTTCATATCTTAATATTCATACCACAATTAAGAATAATTACATTAAAATTATGCCAAGTAGCACTCCGCATCAAAAATTCTGTTTTTATCATTTACCTACTCGAGAACGAGCAGGAATTAAGCTTGGGGATGCTTGATACGTCTCCAACGTATCTATAATTTTTGATTGCTCCATGCTATATTATCTACTGTTTTGGACATTATTGGGCTTTATTATCCACTTTGATATTATTTTTGGGACTAACCTATTAACCGGAGGCCCAGCCCAGAATTGCTGTTTGTTGGCCTATTTTAGAGTTTTGAAGAAAAGGAATATCAAACGGAGTCAAAACGGAATGGAACCTTCGGGAACGCGATTTTCTCGCCGAACATGATCCAGGAGACTTAGACCCTACGTCAAGACACAAAAGAGGAGGTCATGAGGTAGGGGGCGGGCCTCCCCCCCAGGCACGCCATCCACCCTCGTGGGCCCCTGTTGCTCCACCGACGTACTCCTTCCTCCTACATATACCTATGTACCCCCAAACGACCAGATACGGAGCCAAAACCCTAAATCCACCACCGCAACCTTCTGTATCCACGAGATCCCATCTTGGGGCCTGTTCCGGAGCTCCGCCGGAGGGGGCATCGATCATGCAGGGCTTCTACATCATCACCATAGCCCTCCGATGAAGTGTGAGTAGTTCACCTCAGACCTACGGGTCCATAGTTATTAGCTAGTTGGCTTCTTCTCTCTTTTTGGATCTCAATACAATGTTCTCCCCCTCTCTTGTGGAGATCTATTCGATGTAATCTTCTTTTTGCGGTGTGTTTGTTGAGACCGATGAATTGTGGTTTTATGATCAAGTCTATCTATGAACAATATTTGAATCTTCTTAGAATTCTTTTATGTATGATTGGTTATCTTTGCAAGTCTCTTCGAATTATCAGTTTGGTTTGGCCAACTAGATTGATCTTTCTTTCAATGGGAGAAGTGCTTAGCTTTGGGTTCAATCTTGCGGTGTCCTTTCCCAGTGGCAGTAGGGGCAGCAAGGCACGTATTGTATTGTTGCCATTGAGGATAACAAGATGGGGTTTTCATCATATTGCATGAGTTTATTCCTCTACATCATGTCATCTTGCTTAAGGTGTTACTCTGTTTTCATTAACTTAATACTCTAGATGCATGCTGGATAGCGGTCGATGAGTGGAGTAATAGTAGTAGATGCAAGCAGGAGTCGGTCTACTTGTCCCGGATGTGATGCCTATATACATGATCATACCTAGATATTCTCTTAACTATGCTCAATTCTGTCAATTGCTGAATAGTAATTTGTTCACCCACCGTAGAATACTTGTGCTCTCGAGAGAAGCCACTAGTGAAGGTATGCCTAGTCCATACCATTATCTTCTCCTTTCCCCCCCGGCAAACTTGTGGGCGAGGGAACCTTCTTTTCCTTGAGAAAAAAAAAAGAAGAGAAAATAAAGGTATGGAGCCTTACGGCTCGTTATTGCTTACCGGGAAGTAGGCGCTGCACAAAGTGTCAGATAACACATGCAAAAAATAGAAAGCATGAAATTGACAAGATGTGCGGTGCACATGAGCTTTACTTATGCACGGGGTCTGCGCCCGGCTTTGTACAAAGGATTACATGCAACAGCGGCAAGACTTGTACAAAAGTTGGTTGCCGGAACAGGTTCCGGCAACCGCGCCTTATGGGTAAAACTTACGAAGATGCTCAATATTCCAGAAGTTGCTCACCGGAATGGCATCTTCGGTCTCAAGGCGGACAGCGCCAGGCCTAGTGACTCGTTTCACCCGGTAAGGGCCTTCCCACTTCGGCGTCAACTTGTTGGAATTCTTGGCAGACTGAACACGCCGAAGAACAAGGTCGCCTTCCTCGAGACTTCTGGCATTAACTTTGCGGCTATGGTAGCGGCGCAAAGCTTGCTGGTAGCGAGCAGCTCGCACAGCAGCCTGAAGACGGTCTTCCTCAAGGAGTAGCGTGTCATCTTGTCGCAGCTGCTCTTGCTCAAGCTCATCATAAGCGAGCACTCGAGGTGCCCCGTATACGAGTACCGTGGGGAGAACTGCCTCTGCTCCATAGACTAGAGCGAAAGGTGTCTGGCCAGTGGCTCGATTTGGCGTCGTCCTAATCGACCAAAGAACCACCGGCAGCTCCTCGATCCAGTTTCTCCCGCACTTGTGCAGCCTGTCGAAAGTTCTGGTCTTGAGCCCACGCAGCACTTCAGCATTTGCCCTCTCCACTTGATCGTTGCTTCTCGGGTGAGCAACAGAAGCGAAGCAGACCTTGGCGCCAAGATCTTGGACGTACTGCATGAAGGTGCGGCTCGTGAATATTGTACCGTTGTCGGTGATAATCCTGTTAGGGATCCCGAAGCGGCAAACAATCGACCTGAAGAACTTGACTGCTGACTGTGCTGTCACCTTCCTCACTGGTTCCACTTCCGGCCACTTTGCGAACTTGTCGATTGCAACGTACAAGTACTCAAAGCCCCCGACTGCTCGGGGAAAGGGGCCGAGGATGTCGAGCCCCCAGACCGAAAATGGCCAGGATAAAGGGATCATGTGGAGAGCTTGAGCTGGTTGGTGTATCTGCTTGGAATGGAACTGGCACGCTTCACACTTGGTTACTTATGCAGTTGCATCCTGGAGGGCTGTCGGCCAAAAGAAACCTTGCCAGAATGCTTTGCCGACAAGTGCTCTTGCGCCAATGTGGTGTCCACATATGCCTCCATGTATCTCTGCCAACAGCTTTTGTCCGTCTTCCCGGCGAATACACTTCAATTTCACACCGTTGAGTCTTCTTCTGTACAGTGTCTTGTCGACAAACTGGTACATACTTGACTGTCGGGCTACTCTTTCCGCTTCTTCTTGCTCTTCGGGAAGTTCTCCTGTCTGAAGGAAACGAACAATCTGCTGCGCCAATGCTGGAGCTTGTGGCTCGACAACAAGGACTAAAGGCAAATCTGCTGCTGCGGGAACATCCGCTTCTACGGCGAGAACCTGCGGCTCTGCCGGAGCTTGACGTTCCCCGGCAAGCTTGCCGGAGCAAAACTTGTCGGGAGCTTCTGCTTCAACGGAACAAACCCTAGGGCTTGCCGGAGCGGACTGCTCCTCCGCGCCTTTGGCGTTGATCTTGGGGACCTTCTTGGCGGCGGCTTCAGGAAGCTCTGCCGGAAAATAGTCACCAGAAATCAACTTCCTCTTCTTGCTCTGTCCAGCTGATGGCGTTACGGACGGTTGGGTCAGCTTGAGCACAAAGATCCCTGGTTCCACAGGTAACTTAAGTGCGGCGCACTTTGACAGGCCATCGGCAACGGCGTTCTGAGCTCTTGGAACATGCTCCATCTGTAGGCCGTCAAAGTACTCTTCTAGCTTTCTCACTTTGTCGACGTAGGCTTCCATCAACGGACTCTGATAGCTCTTATTCACTTAGCGGACGACAAGCTGCGAGTCACCCCTGACAATGAGCTTCTTGATCCCAAGGTCTGCCGCGATCCTGAGACCGGCAAGCAAGCCTTCATACTCTGCAGTATTGTTTGTTGCTTGCTCCTTGGGAAAGTGCATCTGGACTACGTACTTGAGGTGCTCTCCGGTGGGTGCGACAAGCAGCACGCCAGCGCCGGCGCCTTGCAGCGAAAAGGCACCATCAAAGTACATCAGCCACTCTTTGCTTGCTTCCTTGACGGGGATGCTTGTTTCTGGAATTTCTTCGTCTGTTGTTGGCGTCCATTCTGCTATGAATTCTGCTAATGCTCTGCTTTGGATAGTTGAAGTACTCTCAAACTTGAGGCCAAAGCTTGATAGTTCCAGTGCCCACTCAACAATCCTGGCTGTCGCTTCTAGATTCTGCAGTATCCTTTTCAGTGGAAAGCGAGTGACAACTGTGATCTCATGTGCTTGGAAGTAATGGCGCAGCTTTCTCGAGGCCATGAGAAGGCCGAAAAGCAATTTCTGCACGCCAGAGTACCTTGACCTAGCCCCCTGCAGAAGGGAACTGACAAAGTAAACTGGGCGCTGCACCATTTTCTTCTGTATCTCCTCGCGCGTCTGCGCAGATCCATCCTTGTCGGGACCAGAGCTTGTCGGGGAAGCCCCCTGCTTGTCGCTGGATGTGCTTGCCGTGGTTGCTGGCTCGTCATCTGCCTCCAACTCTGCTACTAACGCAGCACTAACCACTTGATTGGTTGCTGCTATATACAGCAGCAACTTCTCTTATGGTTTAGGTGCGACAAGTATTGGAGGGGAGGGCAGGTATCTCTTCAAGTCTTGCAGCGCAGCCTCCGCTTCCGGAGTCCATTTCACTGGACCTGCCTTTTTCAATAATTTGAAAAATGGCAGGGCGCGCTCAGCAGACCTAGAGATAAACCTGCTGAGAGCAGCCACGCAACCGGCAAGTCTTTGTACATCATTGACGCGATTTGGTGCTTCAATCTGCTCAATGGCCTTGATCTTGTTGGGATTGGCTTCAATTCCCCGCTGAGACACGAAGAACCCGAGAAGCTTGCCGGAGGGGACTCCAAACACACACTTCTCTGGGTTGAGCTTGAGGCTGATCTTACACAGATTTGCAAAGGTCTCGTCTAAATCTTGGATCAGAGTTGCCTTGTCCTTGCTCTTGACCACTATGTCATCCATATAGGCTTCCACATTTCTGTGTATTTGTGGCTCAAGAGCGACATGGACTACTCTTGCAAATGTTGAGCCAGCATTTTTTAATCCGAAAGGCATCCGTATGAAACAGTACGTGCCACATGGAGTAATGAATACGGTCTTCTCCTCATCCTCTTCTGCCATGAAGATCTGATGGTATCCTGAGTATGCGTCAAGAAATGAAAGCAAATCACATCCGGCTGTGGAGTCAACAATCTGGTCAATGCGCGGCAAAGGAAATGGGTCTTTGGGACAAGCTTTGTTAACATCGGTAAAATCGATACAAAGTCTCCATTTCCCGTTCGCCTTGCGCACGACTACAGGATTGGCCAACCACGTAGGATGGAGCACTCCTCTGACAAGGCCTACTGCTTCCATCTTCTTGATCTCTTCTGCGATGAATTCTTGGCGCTCCACTGCTTGCTTCCTGACTTTCTGCTTGACTGGCCGCGCATGAGGACAAATGGCAAGATGGTGCTCAATTACTTTCCTGGGAACACCGGGGATGTCAGACGGTTGCCACGCAAACACGTCGACATTCGCCCGCAGGAAAGCAATGAGCGCGCTTTCCTATTTAGGGTCGAGAGTGGCACTGATGGTGAAGGTACCACCAGTGCCGTCCTCCTTGGCGGACACCTTCTTGGTCTCTGGCGGAGCTGCCATTGTCTTCTTACACTTGCCGGTGGAGCTCGATGGTGCGTCCTCGACGGCGGCGCAGCACTCCGAAGAGGTGCGCTTGCCGGAGTGGGCATCAGAACTCTTGCCGGACTTAGTCTTCTTCTTCTCCTCGGGAGCTTCAACGGCAGGTGACTTGCGGTCTGTTGCGGCTGTGGCTTCCCGGTAGATCTTGTCGGCGCAGATAAGAGCATCCTTCTTGTCGCCAGGGACAGAGATGACGCTTATCGGGCCTGGCATCTTCAGCATGTTGTATGCGTAGTGAGAGGCTGCCATGAACTTGGCGAGTGCTGGACGGCCGAGTATCCCATTGTAAGGCAATGGAAAATCGGCAACGTCAAAAGTGACCCTCTCAGTCCTGAAGTTCAGCTTGCTGCCAAATGTTACTGGCAACGTGACCTTCCCCTTCGGCTTGCTTCTTCCCGGGTTGATTCCTTGGAATGTGCCGGTCTCTTCAAGCTCGCTGTCAGGGATCTGGAGTTTCTGGAGTACAGCGGAGGAGATCAGGTTCAAGCCGGCCCCGCCGTCAACTAGCATCTTAGTGACCTTGAGGTTGCGGATAGTTGGTGAAACCAACATCGGCAAGCACCCGACCGCAGTTGTGCGATCAGGGTGGTCCTCAATATCAAAGATGATAGGCGTGCTGGACCATTTCAGAAGCTTGCGTGACTCGACAGGTGGTTCCGCTGCATTGACTTCCCGCACCCACTGCTTGAGTTGGCGGTCCGAAGTATGCAGAGAAGCACCGCCGTCAACGCAGAAGACCTCCGTGGCTTTCTGGAACTCCTGCTCACTGGTCTCGACATCAGCCATGTCTTCGTCGTCGTCGTCATCTTCATCCTTGTCGCGGCTGTGGGGAGGTCTGTCTCCTTGCCGCTGCTTGGCCTTGCCACGACGTCCTCCCCGGCTGGCGGGCTTCTTGCCAGATTCTCCAGCGTCTCCTTGGGCCCTCTCCTTGTCTCGTCGCTCGTACTCAGCTTTTTGTTGCTGGACAAGCTGCTCGACCTTCTTGCAGCTCTCGAGGTCATGGCCCTTGGTGCGGTGGATCTTGCAGTACTGCTTGTCGGTGCCGTCCTGCTTGTCGGCGACCGCCACAGCCTGGCAGTTGGTGCATGCGGCAATCTCCTTGCCGGAGCTACCAACTTTGGCCTTCTTGGTGCCACCTTCGTTGCCGGACTGCTCAACGACTAGCACATCTTTGCCTTTCTTCTTCCTGTTCCGCCGCCGGTTTTTCTTTGTCGGGGCAGCATCCTGGCTGTCAGATCCTCCTGCTCCTGCATTCTCTCCGGGGAGTTTCCTCCCTTCCTCAGCACGTGCACACTTGTCGGCCAGGGCATGCAGCTCACTGACGTCTCTGATCTTGCACATCGCCATCTCCTCCCGCATCCTGCGGTTACGCACGTTCTGATGGAACGCGCTGATGACCGCGGCAGGGTGGACATCTGGGATGTTGTGCTGTACACGGCTGAATCTCTGAATGTACTTGCGCAGGGGCTCTCCTTCCTTCTGGGCGAGCAGATGAAGGTCACTCTCTTGGCCATGAGGTTTGTGGCCGCCTGTAAAGGCGCCGACAAACTGATGGCATAGGTCTGCCCAGAAGGATATGGAGTTGTCCGGCAAGTGCATGAGCCAGGACCTGACGTTGGGCTTGAGCACCAGCGGGAAGTAGTTGGCAAGGATCTTGTCGTCCCGTCCCCCGGCAGCATGCACCGCGATGGTGTAGATGCTGAGGAACTCCGACGGATGCGACTTGCCGTCATACTTCTCTGGCACGTCTGGCTTGAAATTCTTCATGCTGGGCCACTGGACTTGCCGCAGCTCACGAGTGAACGTAGGGCAACCTACCGCGTACGGCAAGTCGCCTGGTTCCCCTGGCGCATGCATGTCGACAGAGGGCCCAACGCGCTGGTCTGATTGACGTCGCGCTTCTCTTCGGCGCTCGATGCGAGTACGAGCGTCTTCTTGCTGTCGTTCATGAAGAACTTGGCGCTGATCGCGACGAGCTCGTGGATCTGATGACGCGGTGGAGTCGCTGTCGAGGTGGATCCGGTGAGTCGGCGATCTTGGCCTTCGGGGCGGAGAGTGCACAGTGGTTGCACCCCCACCGGTCTTGTCGCCACCGGCTCGTGCCTGGCTGACTTGCCGCGGCTGCGACGTGCTCGGCTGTCGTTGAGTGTCGCCGTTGGCAAAGCCGATGAGACTTTGAATGGTGGCCCTCCAGTCGTCGATCTTGTCTGCTGTTGGAGGGTAGTCTAGGAGCAGTTGAGCTCGCGCCAAAGCTTCTGCTGCAGTGGCGGGTGGTGGTGGCGAACAGTGCGAGGAGCGGGATATGTTCGGACTTCTAACTATGTTAGAAGGAGCAGTATCCCGTCCAGGCGACCGTGCCTCGCTCGTGCCAGCATGTTGGCGTGCACGCTGGTCTTGAGCACTCCGGGATCCACCAGCTCGATCTTGGTCCAGCAAACACATGGTTCCGTGAGTACCATGACGCTGCCGGTCCCGCGCCTCCTGAGATGGGCGCGGTGCATGTATGGACACCGAGGTCTTGGAGTGCGCCCGGTCGTTGTGGGAGCCGGCTACGCCGCCGATGGGCAGCGCAGCCTTGTCCTTGGACCTGGCAGCACCGTGAGCTCCCTCGTCGACGCCCGTTCTTCCGCCGGCGTCCGCCCCATCAGCCGTTTGCTCCGGTGGCAGCGGGGCGGACGGAGCAGCCGCCTCCGAAGCCTTCTTCTTCGGCGGCATGTCGATGAAGATGATGAAGATCTAGCTCGCGTGAACGCCGGATCTGGTTCACACAACCTCGACGCCCCCTATCTGGCGCGCCAAAGATGTCGGGGGACTGATCCACGAACACCTATGGGACCGGCGGGCCGAGTCCCTTTCGGTTCGGCGGGGGCGGAGGTCGCACGAAGAGCAGATCGGGGCAAAACACATGAGCGGTTTACCCAGGTTCGGGACGCACGGATGCATAAAACCCTACTCCTGCTTTGTGGTTTGTATTGAGTTCTTGCTCGGGAGCGCGGAGTGCTACAGTACACACCAGCAGCTAACGAGACCGAGCGTGAGTGTTCTGTTTCCCCGAACCCCTTTCTACGTTGCGCATGGGCCTCCTTTTATATGCTCAAGGGGTTACCGACAGGTGGCAATCGTGGACAAGGGTAAAAATGTAAAAGGAACTGCGGTAGGTACGGCCACCTGCTACAGTGTATCATACCTAACCCTGACGGCAGGGGACAAGGGCATTAAATGCCCATCTGCGTCGCCTAAAAAGTGCAAAAGGGACCGTCAGGGACGCCACCGCTCGCCACGATGGCGATCTTGTCAGCGCCGCTTTCCACCGCGCGCCGCTGGCTGCACAGCCTCCCGCCACATACGCCTGGAAGGGCCCAGAGCGACACGTTGGTGGATGTGCTGGAGCGCGGGCACTGAGTGGTGGCTTGCCACTGTCGTTGTCTTGTAGCGTCCGGGAGCTTGTCGCTCACCGGGCCTTGCCGGGACGCGTGGCTCGTCGCGGCAAGTTCCTTGAAATGCCTTGGTTGGCCTTCCCGGCAAGCTCCTCTTGCCGGGGTCTCGAGGTGCCTTGGTTGGCCTTCCCGGCAAGCTCCTCTTGCCGGGGTCTTGAAATGCCTTGGCTTGGATACTTCGTTCTTGAATGGCTCCAAAGGAACCACAGAGGACCTTGGCGGTCACCCGGCAAGCCTTGCCGCGGGATGCTGCGACTGCCCATGCACAAGTTCGGGATACTAGGGTACCCCTACTCTAGTACACCGACAACTGTGGTGTTCCGGGTGGCGTGAGTTGCGAAACTATTCCACAATTTTTCAAATGTACACCAAACTCGTAACTCAAATATTCTCCTCCACGATCAGATTGTAGAAACTTTATTTTCTTGTTACGATGATTTCCAACTTCACTCTGAAATTCCTTGAACTTTTCAAACGTTTCAGACTTATGTTTCATTAAGTAGATGTACCCATATCTGCTTAAATCATCTGTGAAGGTGAGAAAATAACGATATCCACCACGAGCCTCAATATTCATCGGACCACATACATCTGTATGTATGATTTCCAACAAATCTGTTGCTCTCTCCATAGTACCGGAGAACGGTGTTTTAGTCATCTTGCCCATGAGGCACGGTTCGCAAGTACCAAGTGATTCCTAATCAAGTGGATCCAAAAGTCCATCAGTATGGAGTTTCTTCATGCGCTTTACACCGATATGACCTAAACGGCAGTGCCACAAATAAGTTGCACTATCATTATCAACTCTGCATCTTTTGGCTTCAACATTATGAATATGTGTGTTACTACTATCGAGATTCAACAAGAATAGACCACTCTTCAAGGGTGCATGACCATAAAAGATATTACTCATATAAATAGAACAACCATTATTCTCTGATTTAAATGAATAACCGTCTCGCATCAAACAAGATCCAGAAATAATGTTCATGCTTAACGCTGGCACCAAATAACAATTATTTAGGTCTAATATTAATCCCGAAGGTAGATGTAGAGGTAGCGTGCCGACTGCGATCACATCGACTTTGGAACCGTTTCCCACGCGCATCGTCACCTCGCCCTTAGCCAATCTTCGCTTAATCCGTAGTCCCTGTTTCGAGTTGCAAATAT
This sequence comes from Triticum urartu, assembly GCF_056163025.1. NCBI lineage: Eukaryota > Viridiplantae > Streptophyta > Magnoliopsida > Poales > Poaceae > Triticum > Triticum urartu. Next base: position 717,649,097 of record NC_141875.1, on the reverse strand, counting down.
TAGCAACAGAACCAGTATCAAATACCCAGGTGCTACTGCGAGCATTAGTAAGGTACACATCAATAACATGTATATCACATATACCTTTGTTCACCTTGCCATCCTTCTTATCCGCCAAATACTTGGGGCAGTTCCGCTTCCAGTGACCAGTCTGCTTGCAATAGAAGCACTCAGTTTCAGGCTTAGGTCCAGGTTTGGGTTTCTTCTCTTGAGTAGAAACTTGCTTGCCGTTCTTTTTGAAGTTCCCCTTCTTCTTTCCTTTGCCCTTTTTCTTGAAACTAGTGGTCTTGTTGACCATCAACACTTGATGCTCCTTCTTGATTTCTACCTCCGCAGGTTTCAGCATCGCGAAGAGCTCGGGAATAGTCTTATTCATCCCTTGCATATTATAGTTCATCACAAAGCTCTTGTAGCTTGGTGGCAGTGATTGGAGAATTCTGTCAATGACGCAATCATCTGGAAGATTAACTCCCAATTGAATCAAGTGATTATTATACCCAGACATTTTGAGTATATGCTCACTAACAGAACTGTTCTCCTCCATCTTGCAGCTATAGAACTTATTGGAGACTTCATATCTCTCAATCCGGGCATTTGCTTGAAATATTAACTTCAACTCCTGGAACATCTCATATGCTCCATGACGTTCAAAACGTCGTTGAAGTCCCGATTCTAAGCCGTAAAGCATGGCACACTGAACTATCGAGTAGTCATCAGCTTTGCTTTACCAGACGTTCATAACATCCGGCGTTGCTCCTGCAGCAGGCCTGGCACCCAGCGGTGCTTCCAGGACATAATTCTTCTGTGCAGCAATGAGGATAATCCTCAAGTTACGGACCCAGTCCGTGTAATTTCTACCATCATCTTTCAACTTTGCTTTCTCAAGGAACGCATTAAAATTCAACGGAACAACAGCACGAGCCATCTATCTACAAACAAGCATAAACGCGCAAGATACTTATCAGGTACTAAGTTTCATGATAAATTTAAGTTCAGTTAATTTACTTAAAGAACTCCCACTTAGATAGACATCCCTCTAATCCTCTAAGTGATTACGTGATCCAAATCAACTAAACCATGTTCGATCATCACGTGAGATGGAGTAGTTTCATTGGTGAACATCATTATGTTGATCATATCTACTATATGATTCACGCTCGACCTTTCGGTCTCTGTGTTCCGAGGCCATATCTGTATATGCTTGGCTCGTCAAGTATAACCTGAGTATTCCGCGTGTGCAACAGTTTTGCACCCATTGTATTTGAACGTAGAACCTATCACACCCGATCATCACGTGGTGTCTCAACACGAAGAACTTTCGCAACGGTGCATACTCAGGGAGAACACTTCTTGATAATTAGTGAGAGATCATCTTATAATGCTACCGTCAATCAAAGCAAGATAAGATGCATAAAAGATAAACATCACATGCAATCAATATAAGTGATATGATATGGCCATCATCATCTTGTGCTTGTGATCTCCATCTCCAAAGCATCGTCGTGATGACCATCGTCACCGGCGTGACACCTTGATCTCCATCGTAGCGTCGTTGTCGTCTCGCCAAGCTTGTGCTTCCACGAATATCGCTACCGTTTAGTGATAAAGTAAAGCATTACATCGCGATTGCATTGCATGCAATAAAGCGACAACCATATGGCTCCTGCCAGTTGCCGATAACTCGGTTACAAAACATGATCATCTCATACAATAAAATTCAGCATCATGTCTTGACCATATCACATCACAACATGCCCTGCAAAAACAAGTTAGACGTCCTCTACTTTGTTGTTGCAAGTTTTACGTGGCTGCTACGGGCTTAAGCAAGAACCAATCTTACCTACGCATAAAAACCACAACGATAGTTTGTCAAGTTGGTGCTGTTTTAACCTTCACAAGGACCGGGCGTAGCCACACTCAGTTCAACTAAAGTTGGAGAAACTGTCACCCACAAGCCACCTCTGTGCAAAGCACGTCGGGAGAACCGGTCTCGCGTAAGCGTACGCGTAATGTCAGTCTGGGCCGCTTCATCCAACAATACCGCCAAACCAAAGTAAGACATGCTGGTAAGTAGTATGACTTATATCGCCCACAACTCACTTGTGTTCTACTCGTGCATATAACATCAACATATAAAACCTAGGCTCGGATGCCACTGATGGGGAACGTAGTAAATTCAAAAAAATTCCTACGCACACACAAGATCATGTGATGCATAGCAACGAGAGGGGGGAGTGTGATCTAGATACCTAGTAGATCGACAACGGAAGCGTTTGGTTGATGTAGTCGTACGTCTTCATGGCCCGACCGATCAAGCACCGAAACTACGGCACCTCCGAGTTTTAGCACACGTTCAGCTCGATGACGATCCTCGGACTCCGATCCAGCAAAGTGTCGGGGAAGAGTTCCGTCAGCACGACGGCGTGGTGACGATCTTGATGTACTACTACAGCAGGGCTTCGCCTAAACTCCGCTACAATATTATCGAGGACTATGGTGGCTGGGGCGCCGCACACGGCTAAGGAAAAGATCACGTGGATCAACTTCTGTGTGTCTGGGGTGCCCCTGCCTCCGTATATAAAGGACTAAAGGCGGGAGGCTGGCCGGCCAAGGAGTGTTGGGGAACGTAGCATAAATTCAAAATTTTCCTACGTGTCACCAAGATCTATCTATGGAGTCATCTAGCAACGAGGGAGGAGTGGATCTACATACCCTTGTAGATCGCGCGCGGAAGCGTTCAAGAGAACGGGGTTGATGGAGTCGTACTCGTCGTGATTCAAATCACCGATGATCCTAGCGCCGAACGGATGGCACCTCCGCGTTCAACACACGTACGGAACGGAGACGTCTCCCATGCCTTGTTCCAGCAAGGAGGAGGGAGAGGTTGATGGAGATCCAGCAGCACGACGGCGTGGTGGAAGTAGCGGGATTCCAACAGGGCTTCGCTAAGCGCTGCGGGAGGAGGGAGATGTGTCACGGGAGGGAGAGGGAGGCGCCAGGCCTTAGATTGGTTTGCTCCTCCTTTTCCCCACTATATATAGGGCCAAGGGAGAGGGGGAGGCGCAGCCCTTGCCCCTTCCTCCAAGGAAGGGTGCGGCCAAGGGTGGGGAGGAGTCCATCCTCCCCAAGGCACCTTGGAGGTGCCTTCCCCTTTTAGGACTCTCCCCTTTTTCCCATCTCTTGGCGCATGGGCCTCTTGGGGCTGGTGCCCTTGGCCCATATTGGCCAAGGCACAACCCCTACAGCCCATGTGGCCCCCGGGGCAGGTGGCCCCACCCGGTGGACCACCGGGACCCTTCCGGTGGTCCCGGTATAATACCGATGACCCCGAAACTTGTCCCGATGGCCGAAACAGCACTTCCTATATATAATTCTTTACCTCCGGACCATTCTGGAAGTCCTCGTGACGTCCGGGATCTCATCCGGGACTCCGAACAACATTCGGGTTACCGCATACTAATATCTCCATAACCCTAGCGTCACCGAACCTTAAGTGTGTAGACCCTACGGGTTCGGGAGACATGCAGACATGACCGAGACGTTCTCCAGTCAATAACCAACAGTGGGATCTGGATACCCATGATGGCTCCCACATGTTCCACGATGATCTCATCGGATGAACCACGATGTCAAGGACTTAATCAATCCCGTATACAATTCCCTTTGTCTATCGGTATGTTACTTGCCCGAGATTCGATCGTCGGTATCCATATACCTTGTTCAATCTCGTTACCGGCAAGTCTCTTTACTCGTTCCGTAACACATCATCCCGTGATCAACTCTTTGGTCACATTGCGCATATGATGATGTCCTACCGAGTGGGCCCAGAGATACCTCTCCGTTTACACGGAGTGACAAATCCCAGTCTCGATTCGTGCCAACCCAACAGACACTTTCGGAGATACCTGTAATGTACCTTTATAGCCACCCAGTTACGTTGTGACGTTTGGCACACCCAAAGCACTCCTACGGTATCCGGGAGTTGCACAATCTCATGGTCTAAGGAAATGATACTTGACATTAGAAAAGCTTTAGCATACGAACTACACGATCTAGTGCTATGCTTAGGATTGGGTCTTGTCCATCACATCATTCTCCTAATGATGTGATCCCGTTATCAACGACATCCAATGTCCATGGTTAGGAAACCGTAACCATCTATTGATCAACGAGCTAGTCAACTAGAGGCTTACTAGGGACATGGTGTTGTCTATGTATCCACACATGTATCTGAGTTTCCTATCAATACAATTATAGCATGGATAATAAACGATTATCATGAACAAGGAAATATAATAATAACCAATTTATTATTGCCTCTAGGGCATATTTCCAACAGTCTCCCACTTGCACTAGAGTCAATAATCTAGTTCACATCGCCATGTGATTAACACTCACAGGTCACATCGCCATGTGACTAACACCCAAGAGTTTACTAGAGTCAGTAGTCTAGTTCACATCACTATGTGATTAACACTCAATGAGTTTTAGGTTTGATCATGTTGCTTGTGAGAGAGGTTTTAGTCAACGGGTCCGAACCTTTCAGATTCGTGTGTGCTTTACAAATCTCTATGTCATCTCCTAGATGTAGCTACCACGTTCCATTTGGAGCTAATCCAAATAACTGTTCTGCTTGGAGCTATTCTAAATTGTTGCTCCATTATATGCATCCGGTATCTCTACTCAGAGCTATCCGGATAGGTGTTAAGCTTGCATCGACGTAACCCTTTACGACGAACTCTTTTACCACCTCCATAACCGAGAAACTTCCTTAGTCCGCTAGTTACTAAGGATAACTTTGACCGCTGTCCTGTGATCCATTCATGGATCACTCTTGTACCCCTTGACTGACTCATGGCAAGGCACATTTCAGGTGCGGTACACAGCATAGCATACTGTAGAGCCTACGTCTTAAGCATAGGGGACGACCTTCGTCTTTTCTCTCTATTCTGCCGTGGTCGAGCTTTAAGTCTTAACTTCATACCTTACAACTCAGGCAAGAACTCCTTCTTTGACTGATTTCATCTTGAACACCTTCAAGATCATGTCAAGGAATGTGCTCATTTGAAAGTACCATTAAGCGTTTTGATCTATCCTTATAGATCTTGATGCTCAATGTTCAAGTAGCTTAATCCAGGTTTTACATTGAAAAACACCTTTCAAATAACCCTATATGCTTTCCAGAAATTCTACATCATTTCTGATCAATAATATGTCAACAACATATACTCATCAGAAATTCTATAGTGCTCCCACTCACTTCTTTGGAAATACAAGTTTCTCATAAACTTTGTATAAACCCAAAATCTTTGATCATCTTATCAAAGCATACATTCCAACTCCGAGATGCTTACTCCAGTCCTTAGAAGGATTGCTGGAGCTTTGTATACTTATTAGCATCTTTTCAGGATTGACAAAACCTTCCGGCTGTACAACCTTTCCTCAAGAAAATTGTCGAGGAAACAATATTTTGACATCCTATCTGCAAGATTTCATAAATAATGCAGTAATCGCTAATATAATTCCAACAGACTCTTAGCATCGCTACGAGTGAGAAAGTCTCATCGTAGTCAACTCCTTGAACTTGTCGGAAAACATCTTAACGACAAGTCGAGCTTTCTTAATGGTGATACTTGCCATCATTGTCCGTCTTCCTTTTAAAAAAGCCATCTGTACTTCAACAGCCTTACGACCATCGAGCCGTTCTGCCAAAGTCTACACTTTGTTTTCATACATGGATCCTCTCTCGGATTTTATGGCCTTGAGCCATTTATCGGAATCCAGGCCCACCATGGCTTCTCCATAGCTCGTAGGTTCATTGTTGTCTAGCAACATGACTTCCAAGACAGGATTACATACCACTCTGAAGTAGTACGCATCCTTGTCATCCTACGAGGTTTGGTAGTGACTTGATCTGAAGTTTCATGATCACTATCATAAGCTTCCACTTCAATTGGTGTAGGTGCCACAGGAACAACTCTTTGTGCCCTGCTATACACTGGTTGAAGTGACGGTTCAATAACCTCATCAAGTCTCCACCATCCTCCCACTCAATTCCTTCGAGAGAAACTTTTCCTCGAGAAAGGACCCGATTCTAGAAACAATCCCTTATTGCTTTTGGATCTGAGACAGGAGGTATACCCAACTGTTTTGGGTGTCCTATGAAGATGCATTTATCCGCTTTGGGTTCGAGCTTATCGGCCTGAAACTTTTCCACATAAGCGTCGCAACCCCAAACTTTTAAGAAATGACAGCTTAGGTTTCTCTAAACCATAGTTCATACGGTGTCATCTCATCGGAATTACGTGGTGCCCTATTTAAAGTGAATGTGGTTGTCTCTAATGCCTAACCCATAAACTATCATGGTAATTCGATAAGAGACATCATGGTATGCATCATATCCAATAGGGTGCAGTTATGATGTTCGGACACACCATCACACTATGGTGTTCCAGGCTGTATCAGTTGTGAAACAATTTCCACAATGTCTTAATTCTGTGCCAAACTCGTAATTCAGATATTCATCTCTATGATCATATCATAGATATTTTTATCCTCTTATCACGACGATCTTTCAACTTCACACTGAAATTACTTGAACCTTTCAATAATTCAGACTGGTGATTCATCAAGTAAATATACTCAACATCTACTCAAATCATCTGTGAAGTAAGAACATAATGATATCCACTACATGCCTCGGCACTCATTGGACTGCACACATCAAAATGTATTACTTCCAACAAGTTGCTTGCTAGTTCCATTTTACTGAAAACGAGGCTTTCAGTCATCTTGCCCATGTGGTATGATTTGCATGTCTCAAGTGATTCAAAATCAAGTGAGTCCAAACGCTCCATTTGCATGGAGTTTCTTCATGCATATACACCAATAGACATGGTTCGCATGCCTCAAACTTTTCAAAAACGAGTGAGCCCAAAGATCCATCAACATGGAGCTTCTTCATGCGTTTTATACCGATATGACTTACGTGGCAGTGCCACAAGTAGGTGGTACTATCATTACTATCTTTTGGCATGAACATGTGTATCACTACGATCGAGATTCAACAAACCATTCATTTTAGGTGTAAGACCATTGAAGGTATTATTCAAATAAACAGAGTAACCATTATTCTCCTTAAATGAATAACCGTATTGCGATAGACATAATCCAATCATGTCTATGCTCAACGCAAACACCAATCTCGATGGTAGAGGGAGCGTGCGATGCTTGATCATATCAACATTGGAAACACTTCCAACACATATCGTCAGCTCACCTTTAGCTAGTCTCCGTTTATTCCGTAGCTTTTATTTCGAGTTACTAACACTTAGCAACCGAACCGGTATCTAATACCCTGGTGCTACTAGGAGTACTAGTAAAGTACACATTAACATAATGTATATCCAATATACTTCTATCGACCTCGCCAGCCTTCTAATCTACCAAGTATCTAGGGTAATTCTGCTCTAGTGGTTGTTCCCCTTATTACAGAAGCACTTAGTCTCGGGTTTGGGTTCAACCTTGGGTTTCTTCACTAGAGCAGCAGCTGAATTGCCGTTTCATGAAGTATCCCTTCTTGCCCTTGCCCTTCTTGAAACTAGTGGTTTCACTAACCATCAACAATTGATGCTCCTTCTTGATTTCTACTTTCGCGGTGTCATACATCACGAACAACTCAAGGATCATCATATATGTCCCTGATATATTATAGTTCATCACGAAGCTCTAGCAGCTTGGTGGTAATGACTTCGGAGAAACATCACTATCTCATTTGGAAGATTAACTCCCACTCGATTCAAGCGATTGTTGTACTCAGACAATCTGAGCACAAGCTCAACAATTGAGCTTTTCTCCCTACTTTGCAGGCTAAGAAAATCGTCGGAGGTCTTATACCTCTTGACGTGGGCACGAGCCTGAAATCCCAATTTCAGCCCTCAAAACATCTCATATGTTTCGTGACGTTTCAAAAAACGTCTTTGGTGCCTCAACTCTAAACCGTTTAACTGAACTATCATGTAGTTATCAAAACGTGTATGTCAGATGTTCGCAACATGCACAGACAACGTTCGAGGTTCAGCACACTGAGCGGTGCATTAAGGACATCAGCCTTCTATGAAGCAATGAGGACAATCCTCAGTTTACGGACCTACTCCGCATAATTGCTACTATCAACTTTCAACTAAATTTTCTCTAGGAACATAATTAAATAGTAGAATTAAAGCGTGAGATATGACATAATTTGCAAAATCCTTTTGACTATGTTCAGGATAATTAAGTTCATCGTATAAACTCCCACTTAGATTAGACATCCCTCTAGTCATCTAAGTATTACATGATCCGAGTCGACCAGGCCATGTCCGATTAACACGTGAGACGGACTAGTCAACGTCGGTGAACATGTTCATGTTGATCGTATCTTCCATACGACTCGTGTTCGACCTTCGGGTCTCTGTGTTCCGAGGCCATGTCTTCACATGCTTAGGCTCGTCAAGTTAACCCTAAGTGTTTTGCATGTGTAAATCTTGCTTACACCCATTGTATGTGAACGAAAGGATCTATCACACCCGATTAACATGTGATGCTTCGAAGCGACGAACTGTAGCAACGGTGCACAGTTAGGGGAGAACACTTCTTGAAATTTTAATGAGGGATCATCTTATTTACTACCGTCGTACTAAGCAAATAAGATGTATAAATATGATAAACATCATATGCAATCAAATAATAGGGACATGATATGGCCAATATCATATAGCTCCTTTGATCTCCATCTTGGGGCTCCATGATCATCTTGTCACCGGTATGACACCATGATCTCCATCATCATGATCTCCATCATCGTGTCTTCTTGAAGTTGTCTCGTCATCGACATGCAAGTCGTGATTCCCTTGACAAGAACATGATCAATCTCATACATTACATATAACATTCATCACATCCTTTTGGCCATATCACATCACATAGCATACCCTGCAAAAACAAGTTAGACGTCCTCTAATTGTTGTTTGCATGTTTTACGTGGCTGCTATGGGTTTCTAGCAAGAATGTTTCTTACCTACGCAAAGACCACAACGTGATATGCCAATTGCTATTTACCCTTCATAAGGACCCTGTTCATCGAATCCGATCCGACTAAAGTGGGAGAGACAGACACCCGCCAGCCACCTTATGCAACTAGTGCATGTTTGTCGGTGGAACCGGTCTCACGTAAGACTACGTGTAAGGTTGGTCCGGACCGCTTCATCCCACGATGCCGCCGAATCAAGATAAGACTAGTAACGGCAAGCATATTGAACAAAATCAACGCCCACAACTACTTTGTGTTCTACTCGTGCATAGAATCTACGCAATAGACCTAGCTCTAATACCACTGTTGGGGAACGTAGCATAAATTCAAAATTTTCCTACGTGTCACCAAGATCTATCTATGGAGTCATCTAGCAACGAGGGAGGAGTGGATCTACATACCCTTGTAGATCGCGCGCGGAAGCGTTCAAGAGAACAGGGTTGATGGAGTCGTACTCGTCGTGATTCAAATCACCGATGATCCTAGCGCCGAACGGACGGCACCTCCGCGTTCAACACACGTACGGAACGGAGACGTCTCCCACGCCTTGACCCAGCAAGGAGGAGGGAGAGGTTGATGGAGATCCAGCAGCACGACGGCGTGGTGGAAGTAGCGGGATTCCAACAGGGCTTCGCTAAGCGCTGCGGGAGGAGGGAGATGTGTCACGGGAGGGAGAGGGAGGCGCCAGGCCTTAGATTGGTTTGCTCCTCCTTTTCCCCACTATATATAGGGCCAAGGGAGAGGGGGAGGCGCAGCCCTTGCCCCTTCCTCCAAGGAAGGGTGCGGCCAAGGGTGGGGAGGAGTCCATCCTCCCCAAGGCACCTCGGAGGTGCCTTCCCCTTTTAGGACTCTCCCCTTTTTCCCATCTCTTGGCGCATGGGCCTCTTGGGGCTGATGCCCTTGGCCCATATAGGCCAAGGCACAACCCCTACAGCCCATGTGGCCCCCGGGGCAGGTGGCCCCACCCGGTGGACCCCCGGGACCCTTCCGGTGGTCCCGGTATAATACCGATGACCCTGAAACTTGTCCCGATGGCCGAAACAGCACTTCCTATATATAATTCTTTACCTCCGGACCATTCTGGAAGTCCTCGTGACATCCGGGATCTCATCCGGGACTCCGAACAACATTCGGGTTACCGCATACTAATATCTCCATAACCCTAGCATCACCGAACCTTAAGTGTGTAGACCCTACGGGTTCGGGAGACATGCAGACATGACCGAGACGTTCTCCGGTCAATAACCAACAGCGGGATCTGGATACCCATGATGGCTCCCACATGTTCCACGATGATCTCATCGGATGAACCACGATGTCAAGGACTTAATCAATCCCGTATACAATTCCCTTTGTCTATCGGTATGTTACTTGCCCGAGATTCGATCGTCGGTATCCATATACCTTGTTCAATCTTGTTACCGGCAAGTCTCTTTACTCGTTCCGTAACACATCATCCCGTGATCAACTCTTTGGTCACATTGCGCATATGATGATGTCCTACCGAGTGGGCCCAGAGATACCTCTCCGTTTACACGGAGTGACAAATCCCAGTCTTGATTCGTGCCAACCCAACAGACACTTTCGGAGATACCTGTAATGTACCTTTATAGCCACCCAGTTACTTTGTGACGTTTGGCACACCCAAAGCACTCCTACGGTATCCGGGAGTTGCACAATCTCATGGTCTAAGGAAATGATACTTGACATTAGAAAAGCTTTAGCATACGAACTACACGATCTAGTGCTATGCTTAGGATTGGGTCTTGTCCATCACATCATTCTCCTAATGATGTGATCCCGTTATCAACGACATCCAATGTCCATGGTTAGGAAACCGTAACCATCTATTGATCAACGAGCTAGTCAACTAGAGGCTTACTAGGGACATGGTGTTGTCTATGTATCCACACATGTATCTGAGTTTCCTATCAATACAATTATAGCATGGATAATAAACGATTATCATGAACAAGGAAATATAATAATAACCAATTTATTATTGCCTCTAGGGCATATTTCCAACAAGGAGGGCGCGCCAGGAGAGTCCTACTCCCTCTGGGAGTAGGATTCCCCCCCCCCCCAATCCTAGTTGGAATAGGATTCGCGGAGGGGGGAAAAGAGAGAGAAGGGCCGGCCCCCTCTCCTTGTCCTATTCGGACCAAGGGAGGGGAGGGGCGCGCGGCCCATGAGGGGCTGCCTCTTCTCTTTTCCACTAAGGCCCATCATGGCCCATATAGCTCCCGGGGGGTTCCGGTAACCTCCCGGTACTCCGGTAAAATCCCGATTTCACCCGGAACCCTTCCGATATCCAAACATAGGCTTCCAATATATCAATCTTTATTTCTCGACCATTTCGAGACTCCTCGTCATGTCCTTGATCACATTCGGGACTCCGAACAACCTTCGGTACATCAAAATGCATAAACTCATAATATAACTGTCATTGTAACCTTAAGCGTGCGGACCCTACGGGTTCGAGAACAATGTAGACATGACCGAGACACGTCTCTAGTCAATAACCAATAGCAGAACCTGGATGCCCATATTGGCTCCTACATATTCTACGAAGATTTTTATCGGTCAGACCGCATAACAACATACGTCGTTCCCTTTGTCATCGGTATGTTACTTTCCCGAGATTCGATCGTCGGTATTCCAATACCTAGTTCAATCTCGTTGCCGGCAAGTCTCTTTACTCGTTCTGTAATACATCATCCCGCAACTAACTCATTAGTTGCAATGCTTGCAAGGCTTAAGTGATGTGCATTACCGAGAGGGCCTAGAGATACCTCTCCGACAATCGGAGTGACAAAACCTAATCTCGAAATATGCCAACCCAACAGGTACCTTTGGAGACACCTGTAGTACTCCTTTATAATCACCCAGTTACGTTGTGACGTTTGGTAGCACCCAAAGTGTTCCTCCGGTAAACGGGAGTTGCATAATCTCCTAGTTATAGGAACATGTATAAGTCATGAAGAAAGCAATAGCAACATACTAAACGATCGGGCGCTAAGCTAATGGAATGGGTCATGTCAATCTGATCATTCACTTAATGATGTGATCCCATTAATCAAATAACAACTCATTGTTCATGGTTAGGAAACATAACCATCTTTGATTAACGAGCTAGTCAAGTAGAGGCATACTAGTGACACATTGTTTGTCTATGTATTCACACATGTATTATGTTTCCGGTTAATACAATTTTAGCATGAATAATAAACATTTATCATGATATAAGGAAATAAATAATAACCTTATTATTGCCTCTAGGGCATATTTCCTTCACATATTCCTCTCCCCAAGTAGCTATGTTGACTGTAAGAGCATTGAAGTCATTCTAGCACACTTGCTTACCCTAGAGTCGCTTCAAATGAGGTATTTGTTCACCTAAAAAAATCTTCAAATTTGTGTTGTCAAATCTTAACAACTGAAAAAAATGAATTATGGACATAAGAATTAACTATGGGCATATGATAGTAGAGGGAAAGCATGTGAGCAGTCAGCTAAGATATATGTTTCAAACATTGAGAGACATCATGAATACATTGACATAGTTCTTAAAATTGCTAGGGAAGCTGTACTGTAAATAAATAGAGCAAAATTTTATTTGTTTATACTGGAATCATAACTTTTTCTGAATGGCTTATAGTTGTAGTTTCTACTTTGCCTGAAAATTTCCTAATTAGATGATTTTATCTTTCGTATTCCTTGCAAAACAACAATAAGAAGTTGGGCTGTACTTGGCATTCTTGATTCTTCGAATAAACTGAAATGGGAGAATAGACTCTTCATATTTACTCTGAATATTTTGGTTCATAGCCGCTCCATTAAGATTGCTGCAAGATCTCTTAGGAAAGCAAGGCACAACGGGGAGACAAAAGTGTGCTTCGACAACTGTAAGGAAAGTATTAATTATGAACTATGTACGACTTCCCATAGAGCTAGGGAAACAACTTGCAGTGCTCAATGGTTGCTAGACAATCTGATGTTGTCTTTTTGTTTTATTTTTGATAGTGGGCATGAAAAGGAATTGTGAAACTCAAGCCCTCCATGTACCATAACCACCAATGTTTTCTTTTTCTGATGTAGGAAATCAGGTAGCACAGTTTAACAATAATCCTGAAGAAAAATCAATAAACATGAATCAAATAGGATAACCTCACATTAAGTAGCAAATAATGCAAATACTCATTCATCCGCCAACAGAGAGCAAATAAATAGCATGGCAGGCTAATTTGAGTGATAAAATAGAGGATTAAGGTAAGAGAGTAGTTACCTCGCCACGTACAAATCCTGGGTGCAATCCAAGGAAAGATAGTAGTATGGAGTCAACAACTGTCTATGATACGCAAGTAGACATGGATATTTATGGCGCGTCCACAACAACCTGAAGGAACCACGTCATGAAACGCTTCATCGGTGCTCAAGGAGCATTGAGTTGACGCCTCCTGCTAGTAATTCATATTGTGAAAACAAATGTACTCCAGAATCATTGTTTCTGATAAAATCATGTATGGTAACCCTGTAATATCACTTATCGGACGTAAAGATGTATAGAGATAAGAAGAAATTGTGTTCATTAACATCGTATAACAAATTTAGAATGGACAGCCAAGGGCATGCTTCAAATCTGGCTCTGCCCCTGATCTTCACGGTGAAAGAATGTGACCACCATGGCTACACCTCTATGTCATAGATTTCAGCAATAAGGCACTTGCAGCTTCTATCATATGTACTGTACTTTTAATAAGTAATAGCTGAACCATGATGTGCGTTCTATAGACTTCTGTTAAAACTTGATTCTTGACATAAAATTGACAACTACTGAAAGTGATCCAAGAAATGAACCGAATGATGTAGGTTACCAAACTATTTATCAAAAAGGTACTACTTGTGAGATTGATCACGAGATCCTACATTTCCAATAGCTAGAATAATCAAGAGAAGAAACTTCACTAACGTAATAGGCAAAGATCGCAGCAGTGGTGAACAGGGGGCTGATGAACCTTTTTTGTCAGTAGATGATGACAGCGAGTGATGTGACGGTGGCCGACTGCGACGATGGCATCCCCCGGACCCCATTAGCTGCTTCGTGTCCAACCGATTGTCTTTGTACCTACACACACGTATCCCGTGAGACAGAGCTCAGGTCAAGCCGGCAGCAAATGCCGATGTACGGCGGTTGAGGCGTGAGAGCACGTACCAATGATGTAGATCTTGATGGACTGGTTGATGCCGAATAGGGTTAGGTAGGAGAAGAAAGGCGACGCCGCGGGCAGTATGAACACCCTATCGCAGACGTCCACCCATGCTGGAAGATGATGTGAAAAGGATGAGCTAAGGTGGGGCAGATTTTAAAGGGGAATTCTTCAGTTTCTTGTGCAAATCGTGGGAAGAGGAAATGTAGCGTCAATCATCAATTACCTGCAGCGGAAGGGTTTTTTCTTATCTTTTCTGTGGGCCATTTGGAACATTAGGCTGCAAAAGGTTTGAAGCAATGGGCTGGGTAGGTTGGCGTGAGCAAATAGTGCATTGACCCAACGATTTAAGCGCGAAGAAAAGAGCAAGATGGAACACCACCTGGAAACGAACGCAAGCAAAAAATCATAGACATCAGATGAAGAACAAACCATCCTACATACAATAAGGGGAAGACATGCTCACCTTAACTGGGCATTGATAGGGACGTTACTGTGAGCTTCTTCCTCCGAGCTAATCCCACTGCTGGAACGGAGGCTGGTCGCGGCAGGGAAGGCGAGGCCGGCGGCACGAGGAGCCACTGGAGGGCCTTCTCGGGGATGCTCCCGTCAGGCCATGGGCATCGCAGCGGCGAGTAGGCGGGAGGAGGGGGCGGTGGTAGACCAGCGGGGCGCGAGCTGCTCCTTCCCGAGCCATCCGGTGCTGCTCGGGATGCTCCCATCAGGCCATGCCCATGGCGTCGGCGAGGAAGAGGGCAGGGGGGCTTGGGGAATGGTCGCATCCACCGCATCATCCTGCTGGTTCCCGCAGGAACTGGGGCGGACGATGGGAATGGTTGCGTCCAGAGCACCGCCGCCGCTAGGAGGATCAGGAGCCGAGGAAGGGGATAAGGAGGTGGCTCTGACCACCAGCGACGAAGGCTGGCAAGCGGGAGGAGGAGCCCAAGGCGATGGGAATGGCAGGGTCCGGACTCCGGAGCGCCGCCGCCGCGAGGACGATTCGGGGCACAGGAAGGGGGTGAGGAGGGAGGCTGGCGGCGGGTGGAGGAGCCCGAGCAGGGTGTGAGGAAAGATTGGGGCATATTTTGTTTTTTCTTTCATGGAATATGACATCAGGAGGTGGGACTTCATGAAGGTGTGACGTGGCTTCACGTGATTGGATGCTGATGTGTCTATGTTGCATGTTGAGATAAATCAAGTAGTGGGGGTGAACTTCTTAAGTATATAGGATAGGTTAGTCCCAAAAATAATATAAAATGGCATATTAATGCATATAAAACATCCAAAATAGATAATATAATAGCATGGAACCATTAAAAATTATAGATACGTTGGAGATGTATCAAGCATCCCCAGCTTAATTCCTGCTCTTCCTCGAGTAGGTAAATGATAAAAACAAATTTTTTGATGTGGAATGCTACCTAACATACTTATCTATGTAATATTCTTTACTGTGACATGAATGTTCAGATTCATAAAAATGAAAAAAAAGTTTGATATTGACATAAAAACAACAATACTTCAAGCATACTAACAAAGTAATCGTGTCTTTTCAAAATAACATGTCCAAAGAAAGTTATCCCTATAAAATCATATTGTCTGGCTATGCTCCATCTTCCCCATACAAAGTATTTAAATCATGCACAACCCCGATGACAAGTCAAGAAATTGTTTCACACTTTTTATTTTCTCAAACGTTTTCAACTCTCGGCAATACATGAGCGTGAGCCATGGATATAGCACTACAGGTGGAATAGAATATGGTGAAGGTTATGAGGAAAAAGGAGAAGATAGTCTCACATCAACTAGGTATATCAACGGGCTATGGAGATGCCCATCAATAGATATCAATGTGAGTGAGTAGGGATTTCCATGCAACGCATGCACTAGAGCTATAATTGTATGAAAGCTCGAAAAGAAACTATGTGGGTGTGCATTCAACTCGCTTGCTCACAAAAACCTACGGGAAATTTAAAAAGCCCATAATTGAAATATAGAAGCCAAGTTATATAATGAAATTTTCCCACTAGTATATGAAAGTGAAAAATGGGAGACTCTCTATCATGAAGATCATGGTGCTACTTTGAAGCACAAGTGTGGTAAAGGATAGTAGCATTGTCCCTTCTCTCATTTCTCTTTTTTCCTATTTTTTTACTTTTCTCTTTTTTTCTTTTTTTTTGTTGGGCATCTTTGGCCTCTTTTTTTATTAAGGATTTACTAGTCGTTAACCCGTGCTGCTGCACGGGCTAGTTAATTAGGGAGACATGCAACAACAGAAGTACCAATGTCATTTTGATATTTCTTTATGTTTGAAATTATAGAGAATTATGATCTTCATATCAATGTACTGAGTGGTCTCAGGCACATTAAATTAGTAGTCTTCATGTCAATATTTTTTGGCACAGACTGACGATCATATGATCTTTGAGTATGGATCTGAGTATATTTTTATGGCGCCCACAACATATCCAGCCGCTACCTTTTTTCTCAAAATCAGGCATAAACTCTTTTCTTTTACCATGAGGCTTGATATACATCTTTTTTGTACGTGCATGAATCTTCATCATTTTTGGCGGGATCGAGACGTGGACTCTTTTTATTCACACGCCTGAGATGTTCATATCTGTACATGTATTTATTTGGCACATTATTTTTATTTTCACAGAACTTAGACATGCGTGTTGGAGACTCTTTTTTAGCTGGGAGACTCATTTTTCTAGGTGTGGGGAAAAGGCACGTTCATTTTGTTTCTATAGAATTTAGATCTGGGCGTTGGGGACTATTTTGTAGTACGTGAATTTTTTTTATTGAGGCAAATCTTCTAATAGATCTACCTCAGTCCTTTTTAAAATCTGGCCTAGATTTGTTTTTAACCGTGAGGGTTGAAGTCCCTCTTTTTTTGAACCTGCATGGATTTTCATTTTGTATTTGATTGGGATGTGGACTCTTTTAACGTGATGAGGCTAAAAGAGTTTTTTTTTAGGATCTCTATGGGACTCTTTCGTATGTGGGGAAAAAGAACGCTATTTTTGTTTCTACAGAAGTGACGTGGTCGTTCGGGACTCTATCCATGTGCTCTTTAATATTAGATCTGAAGCGTCTATTTTCTCTGATACAACTTGAGGCATTACGGGCATCCAATGGCTATAGTTTTCGGAATTACAGATCTGACGGTTAATTAGTTAGCTTTTCTAGGATTAACGTGAAGTCTCGTATGGAGCCTCCCGTGCAATGCACAGGCTAGAGTGGAAAATGTTTTATAAGGATCAGATTTTTAAGAACTCACAAAATAACTTATAGTAGAAAAGAAAATTAGAATGTAGAGTAGCGAACCTTAAATAAATGTAAAGTGTATTTCTCAAATTAACTATTGTTGGCACTTAATATTGAAATACAATATAATACAAAATAAATGAAATCTCTTCTATTCTTGGCTTTGACAACAAATAATCTTTCCATGTACGCAATTTACTATGAAATATTTCATGTTAAATCTAATTAGAATCTGAATAATATACTACCATATTTACTGATGCCACTTTGTAATAGACATGAGAAGGTATTTATTTCAGTTCCCAGACTTTGTCATAGTCTTATTGAAACAAAATTTAGACAGGGGTTCAAATATTATGATGACATGACGATATGATTTACTAAACTGATTTGGTTCCATTTCACTCAAGAATTGCTATATATACATGGTGACCTTTTGAGATTACTATGGCACGAAATATGCATCACCTAATAAACATAATTCGATATGCCTCGTGAATCACCACGCTAACATTTTTGGGTTTACTCGGATATCTTATTCACAGCCAACTGGTCTTTTCAAGCTAGGCAACCCCCTTGAAATCCAGCAACTAAAATATGGCATGTATATATAATCACTACATGAAAAAATTAAGATACTCATAAGTAACTCATGTATTGAAGTCTTTCAATTATCAGATCTTATCAGAATCTTATAGAAAGAACACTTAACACCTGGGAACAAACATTATTATGACATGATGATATGATGTACTAAATCGTTGTGATTCAGTTTAAATATGAATTAATATATGTCCATAGAGTCCTTTTGAGGTTAGTATGGGACCAAGTATGCAACCACCATCAGACACAAATCAATTTGTCCCATGAATCACTATGCTAACATTTTTTTTGTTTACATGGAAATCTTTTTTCCAACCGACCAGCCTTTTCCAACAGTGCAATCCCCTTGCAACCCACCAGCTAGCATGTGAAGTGTATTATTACTCCATCAATCAACAGATGAAAAACCAATCTAATACACATAATTAAGTAATGTATGGGGGTCACAGCAACATGGGTGTGTTGCAATTGAAATGTGCATTGCTACATTGCCTAGTATGAGCATACTGTTCATCTATTCTGTCGTTGGCTTCTTCTAGTCTCTCACATACGAATGACACTGCAAGCCACAGATGTTCAACTGTCACCTCCCACATTGAAAGTTAGCAAAGTCAAGACCTCATCCTTCATCTATGCATGTATATTAGTTGGTCATCACCTCTTCTCAGTTTGATAAAGGGTGGTCTTCTCATGCTGCTACAACATAGCCTTCGTGGAGTAGCCAGTCAAATGGATTTTGAATAATGAACATTTTGTTTGGGCAGTATAACTGGTTATACTATACAGTCAAATGGATTTTGAACAATGAACATTTTATTTGGGCAATATAACTGATTATACTATACATACACATAGGCATCCCCGTATACACCAATCTAGTTTGGCATGTTTAATGACATCAACTGTGCAGTTTATTTACCACAGTCATGTTGTAGTCATGGGCTCATGGCCATAACTAAATGTGGTCACAGTAGCTAGGTCGCATAATAATTACCTGCCGTTTGGCCCCTAATTTCAGATCAATCTGTATGCTGCTGTGCTTCTGTCCTTCTCTTGCAGCCTTAGTAAAATTGCTTCTCTCATTCGCTTTGCCATGGTCTACAATATATTTATAATGGGTGGTCAGTGGCTGCAAAAGCTGTATCGAGTTGTGTTAGTCGGATTGTGCTGCTAGATGCATGGTGATTAACGGCTCATGTAAGCATGCAGACTGTTTGCGTCGTCCCTATCTCTCCATCTACCAAGTGGTGATATCCAATGATATCTAAATTTTGCTTGCAAGTTTGAACAATTGAAAAGATTACTGAAAAAATACTACGTTGCATTTTATTAGAAAGAAATATCAGTTAGGTTATCAAAGCATTATCACCACGGAAAAAGAGACGAATCACCAAATATTTCATAGCCAGAAAAAATAAGCTCAGGTTAAGGTCATGCGCTCAGCATTGCAGTACGCCTATCTAGCTGCAACCTGTCAATAGTTTTGGTGAACCTACAGAATCGGCACTGATTTTATCCAGTTCTTCACCCTACGTGACATGCAAACACCCTTCTGCTCGATCTTAATTGATGGTCTGAACATCAATTTAGCTAGCATGCAGCCATGCAAACACGAACATGCAGTTTGTGCTCGTGGGTTTCTTTTAGAAAATCAAGGTGATGGTGATGCAACTATATTGATCCAAAGTAGATATGGAACAAACTTATTTTTGATAATCAGATGACGTTTGAGCTCTGAGAGAAGAAAACTCACTGTGGTCAGCCGTTCTCTTAGGCCATATAAGAAAACATGGTACTGCATTAAGAACTGATCAGATGCATGTGTTAATCGGGATTTTCTTTTCCCGTCCGTACACAACACAACTCAATCAATACAGATCTGGAAAGCTCGAACTACACCAATACAGAGGCCTAATCTGAGTTTAAATCCTACCATGAATGCTTGATTCAACCAAGCATGCCACAAATCTGTGGAAAATAAATTATATCCTGGCGTACATGTGTTTTGAGGAAGGGATCGAACGGATTAGCATCATATATACCTGTGTTTTCCGGTAGAATCGATCCAACAGACTGATCGCTTCTGTACTTAACAATATTCTTTCATATATTTTCATCTCCTCCGAACATCGATTGACTCGTAATTAATTGAGCAAGCCTCATACACACGTATTGCTGGAAAGCTCTCGGGTGTGTGGCCCCAACCTTCTTGAATCAGCTTTCCATGGGAGAAGAGAGAGATGATGAGCTATTTTTCCATGGGAGAAAGAAAACTGATTTTTAATAATGGGAAAGAATAGATTGTGGATAGATATTGCTTCAGATTGTTGAATTCTCTAATGGGGAGAGGAAGAGTCCGTGGATCTCTAGACAGATTGAGATGAGTTTTTTTTCCTACTACTATCAGAACCCTTTTTTGAGGGAAGGCCATCATGGCTAGCTTTATTGATCAACGAAAGGAATTACATTGTCCACGATAATGGATACCAGACAGGCCGGAGCCTCCTCTGACCAACTGTTCGAAGTCTTATTACAATAACTATAGCTAGCTAGCACATGCGCCGCTTGATTACAAGATTGAATACAGTGTTTAAACTTAACCTTCCCGATAAGTGAAGCCACATCCACGCAATCCGCAAACACAGCTGCAGCCGAATCCCACCATTGATTTTCTCCTGTGCAATATTGAATTACAACTGATGAATCTGATTCTGCTTCTAGTCTTGGACATCCCAGCGAATTAGCAAAAATCAGGCCCTCCCTCATTGCTATAGCTTCTGCCGTCACAACATCTGCCATATGAGGAAAATATTTGCATTGAGCAGCAAGGAAAATCCCTTTAGAGTCTCTCAGTACCGCTGCTATAGCACCAGCCCCTTCATCCTCATGAAAAGCAGCATCAACGTTTAGTTTCACGTAATTAGGCTCAGGTTTACTCCATCACTTCGTCTGCTCGTTCTGCTTGTTTGCATTTGCTTCCTGAAAATTGTTTGCTATTGCCAACACCGACATAGGCCATCTCATTGGTGGGGGTGGTTTTCCAGCATGTGTAAACTGACGGCGTATCCACCACAGATACCAAGACCCAACTGCAATAATCTGCTTAATATCCAGATTGGGTTTTAAGGGGACCGGATGGTCCATGGATGACAGTAAGTATTCCAGAATAATAGATCTCGATCGGTCAATCCTCTTCGCCTCCTCTATGATCTGCCATACTCCTAGCTGGTCCCATAATGCAACAGCATGTGTACATTCAAACAATAGGTGTCGGACATCCTCTGCTACTTGATGACAGATCGGGCAGGCCCCGTCCGAACCCACATGCCTGTTAGACCTGGAGTTGTAGATACATCCAGGTAGCCTCTAATTGATCTGCACCATTATAATTCGGTCCCACCAGATTAGCGGTTCCTAATTTATAATTAACATGGGAATTTTTAGGGAGTCTCCAATTAGTATAGGTATAGATAGATAGATAGATAGATAGATAGATATAGATAGATAGATATAGATTCCTTGACTTGCATGTGTTCCGTTGACCTGTCCTACATAAGTAGCAAATACAATGATGCCTTATTATAGCTGAAGCTTTGTTAATACTCCTATATTACTAAAGGTGTAAGTCATTTTGACAATTACCATGTACAGATTTTGACAACTTGAATAACCATTGATGATTATCTGAAACATTAGCCGTGAGCAAAATATTTAGTATTCTTTCACTATTTCCAATAATGAAAGTAACTGCCAACAAAATCTAAATATTTGCAATCATGGTTGTCATCATTCTTGGATCTGTGGCATAAACTTTTCAACTTTGTGCTTTTGACAACACCATATCATGTTGTCCTGTATTCTTTCGACAACCATGTGACGGCCTGAGAATATATATTTCTTGGCAAGTCGTGTTCATAAATATCTTGTACAGGTTTCCCCCATGTTTTTTCTCAGAACCATCTGCCACGGTATCCTACAAAAACCATGATGATGTTAGACTATACATTTGTTCACTATTAAAACTTCTAATAGTTTATTGATGATTAAAAAAATTGTTCATGTTTGCAATAACTAAATTATGGAACTTTAGTAAGAAACAAAAGAACACACAACTTCAACTGTTCTATTTCATTGGTATCTAGTATCCATTCGGTCAAAAAAAAATCTAGGACAAATATTTCTGAAAATGTAATGTTCCCCAGATCAAATCTATTCCTGGGAATTGGACATTCTCTTCTGGTCTCTAAACCATCACTTGATGCACCTTGACCATGACAGAGGCGCACATCAAGTCGGTTGAAACAAACTGCTTGTATGCCTTTTCGTGTATCTTTTTCTTCATGTACGGTAAGGTTAGGTCATGATCTTGGTTACAAATTGATTGTGTTGGCTAGTAATTGTAGAAGAATACTAATAAGAATTCTATGTTCAAACCTTCGATGCGAGAAGAATGAATCTGAGAAGAATAAATAACCTCCGATAGATCAAATAGCTGAAAGCCTGCTGCTGGCTAGCCGAGAGCACGAATCTTATATTGGGCGAACGGGCCAGATTAGAGGGAGTCGGGACTTCCGGGTGCTGTCGCACCTTTTCGTTTCCACAAAGTTGCTCACAGAACAAAAAGGAGAAAAACAAATGTCCCTCGCGACAAACAACATTTCAAAGTTCCACTATACACACAGTAGACATATTCTACAGGCAAGGCAGTGGATACACTTTACACATCATAATATCTTTGCATGCATGGCAACATAGAGTATGAACCATAGCTCAGCTGTGGGCGAAGGCGGGAGGATTAAGGATTGCAGCGGTACTTCCAATGATGCCTAGCTTGCCGAAAAAGGCTTTCGCCTCGCTTTATATATAAAGCACCGATCGATCACAACTCAGATACAAACACACGCCGGCACGCTTTATGATGCCTAGCTTGTAGGGCCGTGGTATTGTTTGTGGTGCGAAACTTCTACAGCTGTACATAAACTGCTTTTCTATCAATGAAGTGAGACACAAAGCCTTTTGCATTTTCTGGAAGGAAAAAACATTGGCATGTAGAGAACTTAACACTGGAAATTTGGAAGGGAGGATACCAAATTATTGCAAGAGGGAAGAGTTGCAGGAAAAATGAGGAGAGTAAAAAAAGTACGCCATTATATAGTTGTACAGTTTTGAGTATGTCGCTAGAAAATCACAGTAAGATGAAGGTGGAGTTATCTGGATTCATGAAGACAAAAGTAGTTTGTATAGAAATTTGGACAGAAGGGTAAGAGAGGTTTGTTTTCCTAGCTGATTAATTTGGTGAAAAAGATATGCTGAGCTTATACCGATAACTGCCATTTTAAGTTTTTCGCATTGTAACCTTTGCTAGAAAACCAAACTATAGGGAGTCATTTCAACAACAATGGGAGATCGCAATTTACATAGGGCGTGCATTTTCAGGCAGTGGCTTGCTGTGTCATGGTTCAGAAGTTTATTAGGTTTTGTATCATCGGATTCCCTATGATGATTCACTTGTCATATATCTATGTACTGATATTCACATGATCATCATTGTATAAGATTTTTTGTTTCATAGTTCTGCAAGGCGCAAGATCTAATTGGTTTGAAGGTGCAGATCGACAGATTTACAGTAAGTGCTAAGGCATGTGACCTGCAAGCTTAGTCCTGCACTACCCCTTGGTAGTAGTCAATTATCCAGGTTGGAGGGTATGCTGAAGGCAGCTTGGCTTGCATGGAAAAATTGGTTGGTGACTGGAGAAACCTGATAATTGTCTAGAGAATATGCCAGGTCAAATCAAATCAGTTCTACGCAACTAACAACTAAACAAAAACCCTTGCAAACTCTAATTAGATTCCACAGCCTCCAAATTGCCAAACACTAAAGATTTGAGCGACCAGAATATAAATTCTAAATCATCCCTAGTCAAAACGAGAAATATAACAATCCTTTAACACAGAAGGCATGTGATTCAAAGCCAGAAAGACCCCTAAACCCCATAAGCTACAGAATTCACAACCGGCTGCACGGTCCCATCAGATTCAGCAAGCAACTACCACGGCACCACCAAACGCACTCAAGATAACGCAAAAGGCGAATTCTTTAACAGTTGAGTAAAGCGAAAAACATGAAGCGAGGGGTTGAAGTATACTGAAGAGGTAGCGCTCCCACCAATCGAGCATGTAGAGGCCGATGTTGACATTGTACAGGTGGATCTTGCGCCCGATCCAGTTCATCCTCCCCCAATGAGACCCGACGGCGCAGATCCCTCGCTCAGATCCGGAAACAAGCGGCGAGATGTCGAACTTTCTGAGGAGGAAGAAGGGCGTGGTGTCTTGCGGGATCGGGGCGGGGTCTCTCAGAGGATCTTCTTTCGGCTAATGGCGTGGGTTTGTTCGAAAGCTAAACGCTTCAGATCTGAACTTCACATGTAAGAGCATCTCCACCCGTTGGCCACACAGGAGGCATAAGAATCCCCGCCTGGGGCGAGCCGGCAGTATAATCGGCTCTGGGGTGGTTGGGTACCTAGCCGTCGCCCCCGGGCGTCGATATCGCCCCATTTTTACGCAAATCTGCCCGCTTTTCGGCCCATTGTCGGCGAAAAATGGTCCGATATCGACGCAAATCGGCTCATATTCGCCGTGGCTCAGCGTGAATTCAACATAAGTAAATTTTTATCACATAGTTCATCACAAAAAATCAACAATAGTCGAATAGTTTAACAACAAATAGTTCAATACAAATTATATAGTTCAACAAACAAAAACTCATATTTCATCACACGCCGAGTTAGGCGTTGCCCTTGAGCCTCCATAGGTGCTCCACCAGATCCTGCTGTAGTTGTTGATGCACCTGTGGGTCTCGGATCTCTTGACGCATATTGAGGAAGGCAGTGCAGGTTGCCGGTAGCTGATGATCAACTTGTGCAAGAGGACCCTGCCTGTAATATGGTACAGTGTCAAACAATGGCTCTTCCTGCTCGCTCTCAACGATCATGTTGTGCAAAATAACATGGAAAGTCATGATCTCCCATATTTGATCTTTCGACCATGTCTGAGTAGATTACCGGACAACAGCAAATCTAGATTGGACACTGGTAGAAAAAGGGCCTGTTGTCCCGGTTGGTAAGGGCCTTTTGTCCCGGTTCCTGAACCGGGACTAAAGGGTCGGTACTAATGCCCTGTCCCTTTAGTTCCGGTTCAATCCAGAACCGGGACAGATGGGCCTCCACATGGCCTGTGCGCGGAGCCCAGGCAGGAGACCCTTTGGTCCCGGTTGGTGGCACCAACCGGGACCAATAGGCATCCACGCGTCAGCATTTTTGTGGCTTGGGTTTTTGTTTTTTTAAAAAGGGGGGGGGGGGGGGTTGGGGGTTTTGGGGGGTTAATTTAGGTGTTTCATATATTGTGTTAGCTAGCTATAATTAATAGAGAGAAGTGTCGTCTCTTATGTCCGTGCTTGGTCGACGCTACGTACTATACATACGTATAGAGAGGACTAGACACGCTAGCTAGCTAGTAAGCAAACGAAGGAAACAGAAGATCGTCATGAACATATATGCATACAGAGAGAGGTGATATCGACCACCTCTCCTTCTCCGAGAGATTGGTCGAATAACAAGTTCTCGTATATCTATCCGACACTACCGGCTACATATATACAATAATTATCTCTTACAAATATAATCATACGGACTCATGGTCCACATAGTATTCTCCGTGTTCAGCGATCACGTGGTCAAGAAAGAATGCCGCTAATTCCTCTTGAATTTCTCGCATGCGAGCTGGTGCTAGGAGTTCATCCCGCTTCCGAAACATCTAATTTGAAGAAGGGGGTCAATACATATTTATATGAATGAATGAAACTCAACACAAATGATGGTAATAAAATAAAATTGTGAATGTTGTTATTTACGTACTTCATATTGTTCATCGTTGTAGCCCCGCTCACAGGTCGTGTGGCGGATGGACTCGCAAACGTAGTATCCACAGAAATCATTCCCTTGTTCCTGCCACAACCACTTTATAAAAAATAGAGGTCAATCAAACTGATAAGCAAGAATGCCAAATGGTATTGATGAAACTAGCGCTTAAATCAATAGGAGATGCGCGGAACATGCTACTATAGTACTTACTTTCGGGTGTCTAAATTGCAGCTTCTTCGGGAGTCCTGGAGCTTTTTTGGAGAATTTTTTCCAAACCCTGCCAGACAAAGAAAACAATTACTTGATATATCAGGAAATGAACAAAGTTTCTGATATGGTGGATAATGATCGATTTAACTTACTTCTCGAGCATTTGAGTCATGTCTGCATAGTCCTAGGGATCTTTTCGTCTTGAGTCTAAGACGGTTACTAGTCCCTACTCAAGCTTAATCTCTAGGAGAATATAGTGGTAACTGCACACGCATGCATAACTCATCAATTACATTACTATAACCTTGACTAATATATAAGGGAAACCGAATACGCACAAGACAGTAACACCCACTTGAAGTTGTAAGGAAAGAGTATTATATCTTTGTTTTCATTTATTACCAACGATCGTAGCAAGTTGGCCTCGATATCTGCGGCATGAAATTTAACCTGAGTTGCATCTATGAGATATGTGTTAATGAACCCAATATCACCGACTTGTCTTTTCTTCAATTCGGCGATCTTCAATCTGCATAATATATTGAGGATGATTATAAATACATGCAATGAAAGAGCTGAGCTATATAGAGAGACTTAATGACAGAAGTAGTACTACTTACAGACAGTAGCAGACGACCGTTGTTCTATCGAGGGCCAATTGATTGAAAAACTGAAAGAACTCCTCAAATGGAACAGGAAACAGTTCAATTCCAACGAGGTCATGCTCCTTTTTAACTTTCACATACAAAGTACTCCTCCCCCCAGAGTCTCTGCAGATTTTCAAGTACCAATCATGCAATCTTCGCATCATCGTTGATAGAGATCTTTCATCTTTGATGAGAGGCTTCCCGTACTCGTATCTTTGTATCTGCACCTCCATGAAATCATAATGTACATCGTCGGGTAGATAATCGCCAAGATTGCTATAACTGGGCACCATCCTCGGATCATTAGCGATGTTGCCTCTAGGCACCTTGAGCGGGGGGCACAATTGCTTCGCTTGTTCGCCGAGCTGGGCAATTTGTTTCCCAGCTCGTCGTTCTTTCAGCCTTTGATCACTGACAGTACTTCCCGACCGCTCCGCTTCGGCAAATTCCTTTCCAATAATGCGCTCATAGTTTCCTTTCGGCGGAGACTTGGGTGGTTTTGTCAGGGCAGCCAGAGTGCGCTTCGCTTTCACCGGATCTACCTTCTCCTCCGGAGGTGGATGTTTCTTTGCTTTCACCCCTTCAAAGTAGTTCCTCACTTCTTCTCGTGCGATCTCGGCGTTCTCCTCCGGGGTCCTCTCGTATGGTAACTTCTCTAGAGTCTTCAGAGAAGGACCAAATCTGTATTTCCTCCCGCCTCTAGCTGTACTGCTAGACGCTAGCAGAGCAGACGGAGCGGTTGTCTTCTTTACTTGCTTACGAGGCGGAGGAGAAGGACTACGACGCGCCGGAGAGGCGGCAGGTCTCTTCCGCCCTTGCTGACAAGGCGGAGAAGGAGGAGGCTGGCTGCTCGGGCGCGTCGGCGCAGGCGGAGAAGGAGGCGGAGTGCCGCCACGCACTGGAGAAGGAGCCAGTCGAGTGCCCTGATCGTCACTCGCCGGAGGAGGAGGCGGTGGAGGAGGCGGAGTGCCCTAACTCACCGGAGGAGGAGGCGGTGGAGGAGGCGGAGTGCCCTGACTTGCCGGAGGACGAGGAGGAGGCGGAGGCGTCCAGTTCGGAAGGTTGATGAGCTCCTTCCGCCATAGGCATGGAGTCTTCAGAGCAGACCCCAGCCTAGTCTCCCCTTCACCGGTATGGTGGTCAAGCTGGAGGTCCTCAAATCCCTCCGTTATTTCATCCACCATCACCCTAGCATATCCTTTTGGAATCGGCCGGCAGTGAAAAGTTGCGCCGGGTTTAGTAGGATAAACAGAGCCAACAGCCGCCTTGACCTTCAAATTCATCCATTGCGTCATAAGGTGGCAATTTTGAGACTCCGTGATAGCATCCATGGGATAGCTGGCAGGAGCCGTCAAGGCATGCTCCGGCTGAAGCAGCTCGGTGGAAGCCACGCTGCTTCTCCGCTGAGATGGCGGGGTAGCTT
Source organism: Triticum urartu (assembly GCF_056163025.1). Taxonomy (NCBI): domain Eukaryota; kingdom Viridiplantae; phylum Streptophyta; class Magnoliopsida; order Poales; family Poaceae; genus Triticum; species Triticum urartu. The sequence continues at coordinate 717,620,745 of NC_141875.1, read as the reverse complement.
CGGGGGCAGCTTCGGCAGTATGTTTGCTGCGATTTGCTTCTCGTTCCTCTATCGCTTGTACCCTTGCTTGCAGCGCCTGCATTTGGGTCTGCTGCAATTTTTTCCTCCTCTCCTGGGGTTTGTAACCGCCTGCGTCCGGAAACCCAACCTTCCACGGAATGGAGCCTGGCGTGCCTCGTGTCCGTCCAGGGTGCTCAGGATTCCCGAGGGCCATTGTGAGCTTGTCGTTCTCTCTGTCTGGAAAGAACGTCCCTTGCTGCGCTGCTTTGATATACTGCTGAAGCTTCCTAACTGGTATGTCCATTTGATCGTTCGTCCAAATGCACTTCCCTGTTACAGGGTCCAAGGTTCCGCCAGCCCCGAAGAACCAAGTCCGGCAACGGTCTGGCCAGTTAATTGTCTCTGGTTCGATCCCTTTATCAACCAGATCATTCTCAGTCTTGGCCCACTTTGGCCGGGCTACGAGGTAGCCACCTGACCCCATGCGATGGTGATGCTTCTTCTTCGCAGCATTTTGCTTGTTTGTCGCCGACATCTTCTTACTCTTTTCCGATGTCTTGTGGGCCACAAATGCGGGCCAGTGATCTCTGATCTTCTCATATCTGCCCTTGAATTCTGGTGTCTCATTATTTTCGACAAACTTATTCAGCTCTTTCTTCCACCTCCTGAATAGTTCTGCCATCCTCTTAAGAGCAAAAGACTTGATTAATTGCTCTTTAACTGGCTTCTCTGGATCATCCTCTGGCGGTAGGGTGAAATTTGACTTCAGCTCAGTCCAAAGATCATTTTTCTGCATATCATTGACATAAGACACCTCAGGGTCTTCTGTAGCCGGCTTTGACCATTGCTGGATGCTGATCGGGATCTTGTCCCTAACCAAAACCCCGCATTGAGCAACAAATGCGCTCTTTGTCCGGAGGGGTTCAATCGGTTGGCCGTCGGGCGCGATTGCTAGGATCTCAAACTTTTCATCCGAGCACAACATTTTCTTTGGGCCTCGTCTCTTTACCGAAGTTGTGCTCGATCCGGAGGGCTAGAAAAAAGAACAAAGACTTAATTAATATGTGTACATACCAAAACAATGAATGCATCAATTAGCTAGTCAGCAGAAGCTTAACTAATATATATACCTGGCCGGACTTGGTTCGGTCACCGGAGACGTCATCACGGTCTCCTTCTTGCACCGGCATTGGGTCACCGGAGCCGTCCTCACGGTCTCCTTCTTGCACCGGCATTAGGTCACTGGAGCCATCATAATCATAGCCAGCTGCTTCCAGAACATCGGTGTCATTGAGAAACAACGAGTAGACGACATCACTTCCTCGTGCGATTATGTCCCCCAACAACTCTTCTTGTACTTCATCTCGGGCGGTGTCCATAGTTTCTACAAATATTGACAACATGGCAATTATTATTCAAACATGACAGATGGATATATTAGTGGCAAATGTAGAACTAATATTAATTAGTGGCCTTGACGCTGCTTCTCTAGGGTTTGGGGTGGCCTCGACGCTGCTTCTCTAGGGTTTGGGGTGGCCTCGACAACGCTTCAAGGATAAAAAAAGAAGAGGAAGAAGAAAAAAAGAGGAGAAGAAAGAATAGAGGAGTAAGAACTCCTCCATTCTTTCTTCTCCTCTTTTTTTCTTCTTCTTCCTCTTTTTTTATCAGGAACGACGGTCGTCGAGGGTCACCGAGCGCTAGAGGAAACCCTAAATAGCAAGTATCGTGGGTGTGAGATACATGCGGCCGTCGGTGTTGGACACTACATCCACGTCCCACAAGTGACGTGGGCGTCGAAGCCCGCGCCACTTGTGGGACGTGGATGTAGTGTCTGACACCGACGGTACATGTATCTCACACCCATGATACTTTCTATTTAGGGTTTCTCCTCTACCGCTCAGCGACCCTCGACGACCCTCGTTCCCGATAAAATAAAGAAAAGAAGAAGAAGAAAAAAAAGAGGAGAAGAAAGAATAGAGGAGTTAGAAGAAAGAATAGAGGAGAAGAAAGAATAGAGGAGTTAGAAGAAAGAATAGAGGAGAAGAACTCCTCTATTCTTTCTTCTCCTCTTTTTTTTCTTCTTCCTCTTCTTTTTTTTATCCTCTTCTCCCTCTCATGTTCGACGACCCTTGACCCCTTGGCGACCCTAGACCCCCTCTCGACCCCCTCATGTCGAAGTTATCGGGTAGGGGGTATATCGACAACGACATACCCGATACATACATACATACATACATACATACATATGAACAAAATTAATATCTACTAATTAACAACCTAAATAAAAAAACTAATACATATAGGAAGAAGAAGAAAAAAGAAGAGAAGAAAGAATAGAGAGGAGAAGATCTCCTATCTCCTCTATTCTTTCTTCTCCTCTTTTTTTTCTTCCTCTTCTTTTTTTATCCTTTTCTTCCTCTCATGTTCGACGACCCCCTCTCGACCCCCTCTCGACCGTCGACACCCTCTCGACCCTCATATATAAAACATTTTCTTCCTTCTATTCCTTCTTCCTAAATATATAAAACTTTTTTTAAATGAAACTAACCTAAAATGTACTAAATCAGAGAACATATATAGATAAAAAATTTCTAATTAAAAATCTAACTTTTGCATATATGTATTTTTAAAACATCATTACAATTGAAAAAATACATACATACATACATACAAAAAACATGTAAAAAATACATACATACATATATGAACATACATCAAAAAATACGTATATCTAAAAAATACATACATACACACATATATATGAAAATCTAAAAACATGTAAAAAATAGCATGTATAATAAAAAAATGCACGGCGTCGGCGAGGGCGGCAGACGTGCGGTGCTCACAGAGGCGGCGATGTTCGGGGCAGGGGACGGCGGCACGGCGACAGCGACGGGGCAGGGGCGGCGCGCGTCGGGGCTGGGGACGGCGGCGCATGGCGACGGTGTCGGCCGAGGGCGCGGGCGAGGGCGCGGGCGACGGCGACTCGGGGCGTGGGCGACGGCGATGGCTGGGGCGGCGAGCGGCGTTGGGGCAGCCTGGCGGCGTCGATGTGCTCGGCGTCGTCGGGGGGCAACTGCGAGGGAAATGTGAAATTTTCCTAAGTGTTGGCTTATATAGCAAAGGCATTGGTCACGGTTCGTGGCACAAACCGTGACCAATGCCCCCCTTTAGTCCTGGTTGGTGCCACCAACCGAGACCAAAGGCCGCCGCTTCCCGCCGCTTCCCGCCGTCATGGTTTGTGCCACGAACCGTGACCAATGGCCCCCTTTAGAACCGTGACCAAAGGCCTTGTGTGGCTGCTGCGTCGAAAGTTTAGTCCCACCTCGCTAGTTGAGAGGGGTGCGCAGTGGTTTATAAGCCCCACTGCCGCACCCCTGTCGACCTTCTCTCCATTGCAGGCTTACGGGCCTAATTGTCACTGCTATGCCTGTGGGCCTACTGGGCCTCCTGCGTGCCTGAATCCTGGCCCTTTGATGGGTTTCTAGTCATATTCAGGCCGTGGGGGCCCAGTAGGTGGCATTTTTTGTTGCTTTATTTATTTTATTTTATTTTGTTTTTGCTTTATTTTTTAATTCTTTATGCTTTTAGTTTTAGAAAAATTATAAACTTTTTGTTAATGCCATTAGTTTTCAAATTTGAAAACACTTTTTTTGTTTTTTTGTTTTCTTTGTTGCTTTATTTATTTTATTTTCTTTCTACTTACAACAAAATACTTATTGTTGCTATTTTTTCCAGTTTTTTGTTTTGTTTTCTGCATTATTTATTTTCTTTTGTTTTTTGCTTTAATTTTTTATTCTTTTTGCTTTTAGTTTTAGAAAAATTATAAACTTTGTGTTAGTGCCATTTTATTTTGTAATTAACTTTACTATAAAAATAGTTTTTTTCCTGTTTTTTGATTTGTTTTTTGCATTATTTATTTTCTTTTGTTTTTTGCTTTAATTTTTAATTCTGTTTGCTTTTAGGTTAGCAAAATTATAAACTTTCTGTTAGTGCCATTAGTTTTAGAAAAATTATAAACTTTCTGTTAGTGCCATTAGTTTTCAAATTTGAATAGTTAAAATTTGAATTCTTTGAAAATTGTTTGAATCACAAGTTTGTGATTAACTTACTAAAAAAATGAGAATAGATGCGCTTATAGAGAAAATTCAACCTAAATTCATAGTAAATTTGTATGAATTTCAGAGAAATTCACTATGAATTTAGGTTAAACTTTTCTCTATTAGGGCATCAATTTTCACTTTGAGAGGAGCTCAACAAGGCAGAGAGGGAAGAGCTTATAAACCGGTGTGAGCCCCCTTCGGTTGGCGAGGTGGGACTAAACTCTGCCCGCAACAAGGACCAACCCTTTAGTCCCGGTTTGTGGCACAAACCGGGACTAATGGTCATGGGCCAGGGGCGAGGAGCAAAATTATAAACTTTCTGTTAGTGCCATTAGTTTTAGAAAGTTGAAATTTGAAAGTTGGCATGGGCCAAGGACTAATGGTCATGGTATTACGAGGGCCGAACCATAAGACATGAAAGCATTTCAAATGAACTCTGAAAAAGTTGAAAGTTGGCATGGTATCATAATTTCACCCACATAGCATGTGCATGTACAAAACGGACAATGGTAGCATGTTCGTGTGTTACAAAGTTGGCATGGTATCATCATAATAGTTGCGGGAGAAAGTCTTCACTTTTTCTTCGCTTGTGTCATTTGCTTATTGCGCCGTAACCATGGATAATCTTCATGGTTTATCAGGATGATTGGGTCAGCCTTGACATCGAAGGGAAGAATTTCATGAAACTTTTCATAATCTTCAGACATGTTTGTCTTGCCGTCCACTCCCAGGATGTCCCTTTTTCCTGAAAGAACTATGTGGCGCTTTGGCTCATCGTATGATGTATTCGCTCCCTTATCTTTTCTTTTTCTCGGTTTGGTAGACATGTCCTTCACATAGATAACCTGTGCCACATCAATGGCTAGGACGAACGGTTCGTCGGTGTACCCAAGATTTTTCAGATCCACTGTTGTCATTCCGTACTGTGGGTCTACCTGTACCCCGCCGCCTGACAGATTGACCCATTTGCACTTAAACAAAGGGACCTTAAAATCAGGTCCGTAGTCAAGTTCCCATATGTCCACTATGTAACCATAATATGTGTCCTTTCTGCTCTCGGTTGCTGCATCAAAGCGGACACCGCTGTTTTGGTTGGTGCTCTTTTGATCTTGGGCGATCGTGTAAAATGTATTCCCATTTATCTCGTATCCTTTGTAAGTCAATACAGTCAAAGATGGTCCCCTGGACAACAAGTACAACTCATCACAAACAGTGTTGTCACCTCTGAGACGTGTTTCCAACCAACTGCTGAAAGTCCTGATGTGTTCACATGTGATCCAGTCGTCGCACTGCTCCGGGTGTTTGGAGCGCAGACTGTTCTTGTGTTCATCGACATACGGGGTCACCAAGGTAGAGTTCTGTAGATCTGTGTAGTGTTCTTGAGACCAAGAATATCCGTCCTTGCTTATTATTGAGTCTCTTCCGAGAGTGCCTTTTCCAGTCAGTCTCCCCTCATACCGCGATTTAGGGAGACCTATCTTCTTAAGGCCAGGAATGAAGTCAACACAAAACCCGATAACATCCTCTGTTTGATGGCCCATGGAGATGCTTCCTTCTGGCCTAGCGCGGTTACGGACATATTTCTTTAGGACTCCCATGAACCTCTCAAAGGGGAACATATTGTGTAGAAATAGGGCCCCAGGATGACAATCTCGTCGACTAGATGAACTAGGACGTGCGTCATGATATTGAAGAAGGATGGTGGGAACACCAGCTCGAAACTGACAAGACATTGCACCACATCACTCCTTAGCCTTGGTACGATTTCTGGATCGATCACCTTCTGAGCGATTGCATTGAGGAATGCACATAGCTTCACAATGGCTAATCGGACGTTTTCCGGTAGAAGCCCCCTCAATGCAACCGAAAGCAGTTGCGTCATAATCACGTGGCAGTCTTGAGACTTTAGGTTCTGAAACTTTTTCTCTGGCATATTTATTATTCCCTTTATATTCGACGAGAAGCCATTCGTGACCTTCATACTGAGCAGGCATTCAAAGAAGATTTCTTTCTCTTCTTTCGTAAGAGCGTAGCTGGCAGGACCTTTATACTGCTTCGGAGGCATGCCGTCTTTTTCGTGCAAACGTTGCAGGTCCTCCCATGCCTCAGGTGTATCTTTTGTCTTCCCATACATGCCCAAGAAGCCTAGCAGGTTCACGCAAAGGTTCTTCGTCACGTGCATCACGTCGATTGAAGAGCGGACCTCTAGGTCTTTCCAGTAGGGTAGGTCCCAAAATATAGATTTCTTCTTCCACATGGGTGCGTGTCCCTCAGCGTCATTCGGAACAGCTAGTCCACCAGGACCCTTTCCAAAGATTACTAGTGTAAATCATTGACCATAGCAAGTACGTGATCACCGGTACGCATGGCGGGCTTCTTCCGGTGATCTGCCTCACCTTTGAAATGCTTGCCTTTCTTTCGACATTGATGGTTGGTCAAAAGAAATCGACGATGGCCCAAGTACACATTCTTCCTTCATTTGTCCAGGTATATACTTTCAGTGTCATCTAAACAGTGCGTGCATGCGTGGTATCCTTTGTTTGTTTGTCCTGAAAGGTTACTGAGAGCAGGCCAATCGTTGATGGTCACGAACAGCAACGCCTTAAGGTTAAATTCCTCATGTCTGTGCTCATCCCACGTACGTACACCGTTTCCATTCCGCAGCTGTAAAAGTTCTTCAACTAATGGCCTTAGGTACACATCAATTTCGTTGCCGGGTTGCTTAGGGCCTTGGATGAGAACTGGCATCATAATGAACTTCCGCTTCATGCACATCCAAGGAGGAAGGTTATACATACATAGAGTCACGGGCCAGGTGCTGTGATTGCTGCTCTGCTCCCTGAAAGGATTAATGCCATTCGCGCTTAAAGCAAACCATACATTACTTGGGTCCTTTGCAAACTCATCCCAGTACTTTCTCTTGATTTTTCTCCACTGCGACCCGTCAGCGGGTGCTCTCAACTTCCCATCTTTCTTTTGGTTCTCACTGTGCCATCGCATCAACTTGGCATGCTCTTCGTTTCTGAACAGACGTTTCAACCGCGGTATTATAGGAGCATACTGAAGGAAATATGCCCTAGAGGAAATAATAAAGTTATTATTTATTTCCATATATCATGATAAATGTTTATTATTCATGCTAGAATTGTATTAACCGGAAACATAATACATGTGTGAATACATAGACAAACAGAGTGTCACTAGTATGCCTCTACTTGACTAGCTCGTTAATCAAAGATGGTTATGTTTCCTAACCATTGACAAAGAGTTGTTATTTGATTAACGAGATCACATCATTAGGTGAATGATCTGATTGACATGACCCATTCCATTAGCTTAGCACCCGATCGTTTAGTATGTTGCTATTGATTTCTTCATGACTTATACATGTTCCTATGACTATGAGATTATGCAACTCCCGTTTGCTGGAGGAACACTTTGTGTGCAACCAAACGTCACAACGTAACAGGGTGATTATAAAGGTGCTCTACAGGTGTCTCCAAAGGTACATGTTGGGTTGGCGTATTTCGAGATTAGGATTTGTCACTCCGATTGTCGGAGAGGTATCTCTGGGCCCTCTCGGTAATGCACATCACATAAGCCTTGCAAGCATTGCGACTAATGAGTTAGTTGCGGGATGATGGATTACGGAACAAGTAAAGAGACTTTCCGGTAACGAGATTGAACTAGGTATTGGATACCGACGATCGAATCTCGGACAACTAACATACCGATGACAAAGGGAACAATGTATGTTGTTATGCGGTCTGATTGATAAAAGATCTTCGTAGAATATGTAGGAGCCAATATGAGCATCCAGTTTCCGCTATTGGTTATTGACCGTAGACGTGTCTCGGTCATGTCTACATTGTTCTCGAACCCGTAGGTCCGCACGCTTAAGGTTACGATGACAGTTATATTATGAGTTTATGCATTTTGATGTACCGAAGTTTGTTCGGAGTCCCGGATGTGATCATGGACATGACGAGGAGTTTCGAAATGGTCGAGACATAAAGATTGATATATTGGAAGCCTATCTTTGGATATCGAAAGTGTTCCGGGTGAAATCAGGATTTTACCGGAGTACCGGGAGGTTACCGGACCCCCCCCCCGGGAGGTATATGGGGCTTGGTGGGCCTTAGTGGAAGAGAGGAGAGGTGGCCAGAGATGGGCCGCGCGCCCCTCCCCCCCTTGGTCCGAATAGGACAAGGAGAGGGGGCCGGCCCCCCTTCCTCCTCTCTCTCCTCTTTCCCCCCTCCGCGAATCCTATTCCAACTAGGAAAGGGGGGGAGTCCTACTCCCAGAGGGAGTAGGACTCCTCCTAGCGCGCCTCCTCTTGGCCGGCCGCCCCCCCCCTTTGAGCCTTTATATACGGAGGCAGGGAGCACCCCTAGGAACACAAGTTGATCCACGTGATCATATTCTTAGTCGTGTGCGGTGCCCCCTTCCACCATAGTCCTCGATAATATTGTAGCGGTGCTTAGGTGAAGCCCTGCGACGGTAGAGCATCAAGATCGTCACCACGCCGTCGTGCTGACAGAACTCTTCCCCGACACTTTGCTGGATCGGAGTCCGGGGATCATCATCGAGCTGAACGTGTGCTAGAACTCAGAGGTGCCGTAGTTTCGGTGCTTGATCGGTCGGGCCGTGAAGACGTACGACTACATCAACCTAACGCTTCCGTTGTCGATCTACAAGGGTACGTAGATCACACTCTCCCCTCTCGTTGCTATGCATCACCATGATCTTGCGTGTGCGTAGAATTTTTTTTGAAATTACTACGTTACCCAACACATACCACATCACCTTCGCAGGAACCCTCTTCCTGGGGGGCTCGCCGTCAACATCACCAGGGTCATCTCGTCTGATCTTATACCGCAATGCACCGCATACCGGGCATGCGTTCAGATCCTTGTATGCACCGCGGTAGAGGATGTAGTCATTAGGGCATGCATGTATCTTCTCCACCTCCAATCCTAGAGGGCATACGACCTTCTTTGTTGCGTATGTACTGTCGGGCAATTCGTTATCGTTTGGAAGCTTCTTCTTCAATATTTTTAGTAGCTTCTCAAATCCTTTGTCAGCCACAGCATTCTCTGCCTTCCACTATAGCAATTCCAGTACGGTACCGAGTTTTGTGTTGCCATCTTCGCAATTGGGGTATAACCCTTTTTTGTGATCCTCTAACATGCGATCGAACTTCAGCTTCTCCTTTTGACTTTCGCATTGCGTCCTTGCATCGACAATGACCCGGCAGAGATCATCATCATCGGGCACATTGTCTGGTTCCTCTTGATCTTCAGCAGCTTCACCCATAGCGGCATCATTTGGCACATCGTCTGGTTCCTCTTGATCTTTACCAGCTCCCCCCGTTGCAGCATCACCGTATTAAGGGGGCACATAGTTGTCATCGTACTCTTCTTCTTCGCCGTCTTCCATCATAACCCCTATTTCTCCGTGCCTCGTCCAAACATTATAGTGTGGCATGAAACCCTTGTAAAGCAGGTGGGAGTGAAGGATTTTCCAGTTAGAGTAAGACCTCGTATTCCCACATTCAGTGCATGGACAACACATAAAACCATTCTGCTTGTTTGCCTCAGCCGCATCGAGAAACTCATGCACGCCCTTAATGTACTCGCAGGTGTGTCTGTCACCGTACATCCATTGCCGGTTCATCTACGTGCATTATATATAATTAAGTGTCCAAATTAATAGAAGTTCATCATCACATTAAAACCAAAGTGCATACATAGTTCTCATCTAACAACATATAGCTCTCCAGAGCATCTAATTAATTAAACCATACATTGAAACTATGTAAAACATTTCAATGCGAAAACAAATGCGATCATAATCACAACCAAGGTAACAATTGATCCAACGGCATAATGATACCAAGCCTCGGTATGAATGGCATATTTTCTAATCTTTCTAATCTTCAAGCGCATTGCATCTATCTTGATCTTGTGATCATCAACGACATCCACAACATGCAACTCCAATATCATCTTCTCCTCCTCAATTTTTTTATTTTTTCCTTCAACAAATTGTTTTCTTCTTCAACTAAATTTAACCTCTCGACAATAGGGTCGGTTGGCATTTCCGATTCACATACATCCTACATAAATAAAATCTATGTCATGTTGGTCAGCATAATTTTCATAAACAATAAATGAACCAATAGTTATAAAGATAATATATATACCACATCCGAATCATAGACAGGACGAGGGCCGACGGGGGCGGATACCAAAACCATCGCACTATATAAGATGCAATAATAAAAGTAAGAAAATAATACAAGTATCTATGTAAACATACAAGTAAGAATATTTTTCCTTTCAGAAAGAAGATAAGAACAAGAGGCTCACCACGGTGGTGCCGGCGATGAGCTCGGCGCGGGTGATCGACGGCGGTGAAGACGGGGACGGGGCGTGACGGACCGCTAAACCTAGACAAATATTATGGAAAATGGAGCTTGGAGGTCGAGCTTGGAGAGGAGAAAGCTTAAGTAGTGTGGCTCGGGCATTCCATCGAACACCTTGTGTGCATAGGTGGTGAGCTAGAGCACCACCAAGCCCTCTCCCCCTCGGCCAGAGAAAAACAGAGCACTGGGGTGCTCTGCTCGCGAGCGAGGGGTATATATAGGCACCTCATTGGTCCCGGTTGGTGACATGAACCGGGACTAAAGGGGAGCCTTTGGTCCTGGTTCAAGCCACCAACCGGGACCAATGGTGGTGGGCCAGGAGCGAGGCCCATTGGTCCCGGTTCATCCCACCAACTGGGACCAAAAGGTCCAGATGAACCGGGACGAATGGCCCACGTAGCCCGGCCGGCCCCCTGGGCTCACGAACCGGGACCAATGCCCACATTGGTCCCGGTTCTGGACTGAACCGGGACTAATGGGCTGACCCGGCCTGGACCAAAGCCATGTTACTAGTGGGAGCACACCAAATGCCTGCTCAACATCCTTCCCGCAAGCCTCTTGAACCTTCGCAAAGTGGAACTTCTTGCCTCTTGGCATAGCGTTTGAGATAGTCTTCATAAATGTAGACCATCTCGGATAGATGCCATCAGCTAGGTAGTACCCCTAGGTAGTGCCGCCCATTGACCTCGAAGTTCACCGGAGGAGAATGACCTTCAACAAGCTTGGCAAAAACAGGGGAGCACTACGGCACGTTGATATCATTGTGAGTTCCTGGCATACCAAAGAAGGAGTGCCAAATCCAGAGGTCCCTTGTGGCCACCACCTCAAGTACCACACTACAACCGCCTTTGGCGCCTTTGTACATCCCCTGCCAAGCAAATGGGCAGTTCTTTCATTTCCAATGCATACAGTCGATGCTTCCAAGCATCCCAGAAAATCCTCTTGCTGCATTCTGTGCTAGGATCCGAGAAGTGTTTTCCGCATTGGGTGTTCGCAAGTATTGCTGTCCAAACACTGCCACCACTGCCCTACAGAACTTGTAGAAACACTCAACGGTCGTGGACTCGGCCATGCGCCCATAGTCGTCCAGTGAATCACCGGGAGCTTCGGATGCAAGCATCCTCATAGTTTTCGTGCACTTCTGGATTTAGGTGAATCCAAGTTTGCCGGTGCAATCCTTCTTGCACTTGAAGTAGTTGTCGAACTCCCGGATGGAATTCACAATCCTGAGGAAAAGCTTCGGTTCATCCGATAACGGCGCCGAAATACTTTATCACTATGCAGTGGAGCGTTGGCGAAGTAGTCGGAGTAGAGCATGCAACAGCCTTCCAGACGATGCTGGTTCTTTATTTTAAGTCGCCCCAACGACGAGCTCCCTCACCGCGGCTTTTCATTGCTCGCGAGCAGGCCAGCGAGGACGGCGAGGACCATGTGGTGTTCCTCATCTTGAATGTCGGCATCGGCTTCCTCCCGCAGCAGCGCTGCGAGCGCCTGCTTGTCGTCCGAGTCCATCGCCGAGCTGACAAAATGCCGAACAACTGGCGGGCGTGGTGGGCGCACACCCGCCGGTATACCGCCCTGTGCGGCCGGAGCGCCGGAAAACTCGCCCGGACGGTTGTGGAGAGGCTTCCGCGGTGAAACCTTCTCTCTTTTCGGGTGGGGAATGGCCTATCTAGCGGTGCTTGGCGGTGGGCAGCACCGGGATCGACAGGGTGGTGGCCGAGCGGGCGGGGGGTGGGGGGCGAATCTGGACGATTGCCTTGACTTTTCGCCTAATAGTGTGGCCCAGGCGTGTTTTCCCCTTATGTCTAAGCCCCCAAGCGCCCCCCCCCCCCCCCGGTGCGTTGGGTTCGGCCTGCGATCGCCGGGCCGAAAAACGGGCCGAGCCGGCGAATTTCGGCGTCTTGAGGGCGCGAGTGCGGGGGTTTTCGGCGTCGGCGCATAAAAAGACGCCCTATGAGGCCTGGGCGCGGTTGGAGATGCTCTAAGGTTTTTTCCGTGGACAGCTATAGTTCCTGTTTTTGCCACCATCAGTAATGAGAAGAAACCGAGTCATTTCTGCCGGCTGATTGGCGCGTAGCGTCATCCGCCGTGCGCGTGCGACTTTTTCTTAAGATTGCATAGGTATTTTATTAGTAAAAAAATGGAAACAACTATATTTTCTTTTAATAACTGAAAAAGTTTTTCAGGACATGAAAAAGTTTTTTTAACTTACAACTTCTTTTAGGAAAATTTTAACTTACAACTTAAAACTTGCTTTCATCAACATGAAGGAAATATGCCCTAGAGGCAATAATAAAGTTAATATTTATTTTCTTATTCCATGATAAATGTTTATTATTCATGCTAGAATTGTATTAACCGGAAACATAATACATGTGTGAATACATAGACAAACAGAGTGTCACTAGTATGTGATACGTCTCCAACGTATCTATAATTTTTGATTGTTCCATGCTATTATATTATCTGTTTTGGATGTTTATGGGCTTTATTATACACTTTTATATTATTTTGGGACTAACCTATTAACCTAGAGCCAGTGCCAGTTTCTTTTTTTTCCTTATTTTAGAGTATCGCAGAAAAGGAAAATCAAACGGAGTCCAATTGACCTGAAACTTCATGAAACTTATTTTTGGACCAGAAGAAGCCCACGGAGTATCGGAGATGGACCAGGAGAGTCCCGGGCTGCCCACGAGGGTGGGGCGCACCCCCCCCCCCCCGGGTGCGCCCCTGCCTCTTGGATAGCCCGGAGATCCACCGATGTACTTCTTCCTCCTATATATGTCCATATACCCTAAAAACTTTGGGGCAGAATAGATCGGGAGTTCCACCGCCAGAAGCCTCTATAGCCACCGAAAACTAAACTAGACCCATTTCGGCACCCTGCAGGAGGGGGGAATCCCTCTCCGGTGGCCATCTTCATCATCCCAGTGCTCTCCATGACGAGGAGGGAGTAGTTCTCCGTCGGGGCTGAGGGTATGTACCAGTAGCTATGTGTTTGATCTCTCTCTCCCTCTCTCGTGTTCTTGAGGTGGTACGATCTTGATGTATCACGAGCTTTGCTATTATAGTTGGATCCAATGATGTTTCTCCCCCTCTACTCTCTTGTAATGGATTGAGTTTTCCCTTTGAAGTTATCTTATCGGATTGAGTCTTGAAGGATTTGAGAACACTTGATGTATGTCTTGCGTGGGATAACCGTGGTGACAATGGGTTATTCTATTGATTCACTTGATGTATGTTTTGGTGATCAACTTGCGGGTTCCGCCCATGAACCTATGCATAGGGGTTGGCACACGTTTTCGTCTTGACTCTCCGGTAGAAACTTTGGGGCACTCTTTGAAGTACTTTTGTGTTGGTTGAATAGATGAATCTGAGATTGTGTGATGCATATCGTATAATCATACCCACGGATACTTGAGGTGACATTGGAGTATCTAGGTGACATTAGGGTTTTGGTTGATTTGTGTCTTAAGGTGTTATTCTAGTATGAACTCTATGATAGATCGAACGGAAAGAATAGCTTCGCGTTATTTTACTATGGACTCTTGAATAGATCGATCAGAAAGGATAACTTTGAGGTGGTTTCGTACCCTACCATAATCTCTTCGTTTGTTCTCCACTATTAGTGACTTTGGAGTGACTCTTTGTTGCATGTTGAGAGATAGTTATATGATCCAATTATGTTATTATTGTTGAGAGGACTTGCACTAGTGAAAGTATGAACCCTGGGCCTTATTTCCTAGCATTGCAATACCGTTTTAGCTCACTTTTATCATTAGCTACCTTGCTGTTTTTATATTTTCAGATTACAAAAACCTATAGCTACCATCCATATTGCACTTGTATCACCATCTCTTCACCGAACTAGTGCACCTATACAATTTACCATTGTATTCGGTGTGTTGGGGACACAGGAGACTCTATGTTATTTGGTTGCAGGGTTGTTTGAGAGAGACCATCTTCATCCTACGCCTCCCACGGATTGATAAACCTTAGGTCATCCACTTGAGGGAAATTTGCTATTGTCCTACAAACCTCTGCACTTGGAGGCCCAACAACGTCTACAAGAAGAAGGTTGCATAGTAGACATCAAGCTCTTTTCTAGCGCTGTTGCCGGGGAGGTTAGTGCTTGAAGGTATATCTTTAGATTTTGCAATTTAATCTTTTAGTTTCTTTTTTATCACTAGTTAGTCTATAAAAGAAAACTACAAAAAAATGGAATTGAGTTTGCCTCATACGCTTTATCTTTTTAATATCTTTCGTAAGTATGATGAAAAGGAAAATTGTGCCAAGGTGTTAGAAGAAGAATGCATTAAAATGTTTGGCACTAAATCTTTGAATGATGAGCATGCTTGCAATGTTGTTAGTATGAACTCCTTGAATATCCATGGTACTAATGATGATTGCACTAGTTATGATGAAAATGTCTCCTATAAACATGTCAATTTTTGTGGAGTGCATTGGGTTTGCAAGTACACACCAAATAGGGAAGATAGATATTGCAAGAGGCATAAGCATTTAGAAACTAAATGGTTGCAAGAAAGCCTAAATGTTAGTGCTGAAATTTTAAAATTTCTTAGCCATACTTGTGAACTTTGCAATGAATATGGTCATTGAAATATCAAATGCAAATTGTTTCATGATCGAATCATGTCCAAAAATTGTGATTACTTGATTTCCCTTGCACATTATAA
This sequence comes from Triticum urartu, assembly GCF_056163025.1. Lineage (NCBI taxonomy): Eukaryota > Viridiplantae > Streptophyta > Magnoliopsida > Poales > Poaceae > Triticum > Triticum urartu. Next base: position 717,605,515 of record NC_141875.1, on the reverse strand, counting down.
TGAACTTAGTTTGCTTTTGGGTTATGAAGAAATGAAACGTCAAACTAAGATTATTCCAGAATATAACCTCAAGAAATTCCTCGATATTAATCTAAAAGAAATTTATATGTATTGTGCGGTGAATTGCATTGAAAATCCTTATATTGCCAATTATATAATTAAAACAAAACAAGTGGAAGATGAAGAGAATACTAATGAAAGGGAAGAGACTTCCCAATATCCTCCGATTATTTCTTATGATGGATCAGGTAACGAGGAGGAGCCTTCTATTCAACCGATCTCATCAATAAGGAGCTCCGAAAAGAGGGTTAAACCCACACATGATGTGAAGATGAAAAAGAAAAGACGGAGAAGCAAAGGTAAAAAGGTATCCCTCCCAAATGATGTTGCTCCTGTTACTCCTTGTGATGATGATAATTTCTATACTATTGGCGCTATCCATACTATTAATGATGAGATTGATTATGCTTATGATATGAAAAGGCCCAAGCTTGGGGATGCTATGTTTGATGAAGATGATGTTTTTGAGAATATATTTGCTACAATTAATGTTTGTCCCAAGCTTGGGGATGCTACATCTAATGAAGATGATATTGTTAGCCTCTCAAGTTTCGATATGCAAATTTATAATAATGATAGCATGCCTCCTACTTATGATGATTATATTTATGAAAGGGGATTTGGAGAGGTCATGACTTTATTTAGTGATGATTCCACTATCTTGGAAGAGGTTTCAATCGATTACGATGAGAACAAAGTTGCTACTTATGATGATTGTTGTGATGAAACTTATACTATAAAAAGTAGTGATGATTATATTTATAAAACTTGTCATGATTATGATTACCCTTTCTCTGAACTTTACTCTTTTAATGTGGAAACAATTTATAGTATTCGAGTCTCTTATGATACTCCCACTATTCCGAATGAGAAGAATTTTGCTTATGTGGAGAGTAGTAAAAATTCTATACTTGTAGATCATGAAAAGAATGCTTTAGGAGCTGGTTATATTGTTAAATTCATTCATGATGCTACTGAAAATTATTATGAGGGAGGATTATATGCTTGTAGGAATTGCAATAATATCAAGTTTCCTCTCCATGTGTTGAAAATTTTGAAGTTATGCTTGTTTTGCCTTCCTATGCTAGTTTATTATTGTTCCCATAAGTTGTTTGCTCACAAAATCCCAATGGATAGGAAGTGGTTTAGACTTAAATGTGCTAGTAATATTCTTCATTATTCTCTCTTTATGTTTCAATTCTTATCTTTTATGTGAGCATCATTGAAATCATCATGTCTAGCTAGGGGAGTTAAATGTTAGCGCTTGTTGGGAGGTAACACAATTTTTTTTTGTTCCTTGATTTTTGATTATTTTTAGTAATAAATAATTCATATGGCCTCTGGTTAGATGTGGTTTTATTTTTTAATTAGTGTTTCTGCCAAGTAGAACCTTTGGGATGACTTGGGGAAAGTCTTTGCGATCTTGCTGTAAAAATCAGAAACTTTAGCGCTCACAAGAATTGCTGCCATTTTTTTTACAGGAGAGTGCTATTTAGTTAATTATTTTTGCAGATGATTAATAGACAAATTACTCAGTTCCACCAATTTATTTGAGAATTTTATGAGTTCCAGAAGTATACGTTTGATACAGATTACTACAGACTGTTCTGTTTTTGACAGATTCTGTTTTCTATGTGTTGTTTGCTTATTTTGATGAATCTATGAGTAGTATCGGAGGGTATTAACCATAGAGAAGTTTTATTACAGTAGATATTACACGAATATGAATTTAGAATGAGATCACAACAGTACCTAAGTGGTGATTTATTTTCTTATACTAACGGAGCTTGCGAGTTTTCTGTTAAGATTTGTGTTCTGAAGTTTTCAAGTTTTGGGTGAAGATTCGATGGACTATGGAATAAGGAGTGGAAAGAGCCTAATCTTGCGGATGCCCAAGGCACCCCAAGGTAATATTCAAGGGCAACCAAAAGCCTAAGCTTGGGGATGCCCCAGAAGGCATCCCCTCTTTCGTCTTCGTTCATCGGTAACTTTACTTGGAGCTATATTTTGATTTACCACATTATATGTGTTTTCCTTGGAGCGTTATTTTATTTTATTTAGTTTTGCTTGATGTTTGAATAAAATACCAAGATCTGAAATTCTTAAATGTTAGAGAGTCTTCACATAGTTGCATAATTATTCTACTACACATTGATCTTCACTTATATCTTTCGGAGTAGTTTGTCATTTGCTCTAGTGCTTCACTTATATCTTTTTAGAGCACGGTGGTGGTTTTATTTTGAAGAAATAGATGAACTACCGTGCTTCACTTATATTATTTTGAGAGTCTTTAGAGCAGCATGGTAGTTTTCTTTGGTTATGAAACTAGTCCTAATATGATGGAGATAGAGTGCATTGAATACTAAGAGAAGTTTGATACTTGATAATTGTTTTGAGATATGGAGATAGTAATATTAAAGTTGTGCTAGTTGAGTAGTTGTGAATTTGAGAAATACTTGTGTTGAAGTTTGCAAGTCCCGTACCATGCATGTATGGTAAACGTTGTGTAACAAATTTAAAACATGAGGTGTTATTTGATTGTCTTCCTTATGAGTGGCGGTTGGGGACAAGCGATGGTCTTTTCCTACCAATCTATCCCCCTAGGAGCATGCGCGTAGTGCTTGGTTTTTGATGACTTGTAGATTTTTGCAATAAGTATATGCGTTCTTTATGATTAATGTTGATTCCATGGATTATACGCACTCTTACCCTTCCATCATTGCTAGCCTCTTCGGTACCGTGCATTGCCCTTTCTCACATTGAGAGTTGGTGCAAACTTCGCCGGTGCATCCAAACCCTGTGATATGATACGCTCTTTCACACATAAACCTCATTATATCTTCCTCAAAACAGCCACCATATCTACCTATTATGGCATTTCCATAGTCATTCCGAGATATATTGCCATGCAACTTTCCACCGTCCCATTTATTATGACACACTTCATCATTTTCATATTGCCTTGCATGATCATGTAGTTGACATCGTATTTGTGGCAAAGCCACCATGCATAATTTATCATACATGTCACTGTTGATTCATTGCCCATCCCGGTACACCACCGGAGGCATTCATATAGAGTCATATCTTGTTCTAGTATCATGTTGTAATCATTGAGTTGTAAATAAATAGAAGTGTGATGATCATCATTAATAGAGCATTGTCCCTGTCGGTGTTCAAACCGGCGGATCTCGGGGAGGGGGTCCCAAACTGTGCGTCTAGGCCGGATGGTAACAGGAGGCAGGGGACACGATGTTTTATCCAGGTTCGGGCCCTCTTGATGGAGGTAAAACCCTATGTACTGCTTGATTAATATTGATGATATGGGTAGTACAAGAGTAGATCTACCACGAGATTAGAGAGGCTGAACCCTAGAAGCTAGCCTATGGTATGATTGTATGTTCTGATTGTTGTCCTACGGACTAAAACCATTCGGTTTATATAGACACCGGAGAGGGTTAGGGTTACACAAGGTCGGTTACAAAGGAGGAGATATCCATATACGTGTTGCCTAGCTTGCCTTCCACGCCAAGTAGAGTCCCATCCGGACACGAGACGAAGTATTCAATCTTGTATCTTCATAATCTAACAGTCCGGCCAATGGAGATAGTCCGGCTGTCCGGAGACCCCCTAATCCAGGACTCCCTCAGTAGCCCCCGAACCAGGCTTCAATGACGATGAATCCGGCGCGCAATATTGTCTTCGGCATTGCAAGGCGGGTTCCTCTCCAAATTCTGTGTACCTGTCGAAATAATGTCCGGTTTCTTGTGAATGTTTGTACCCCTTGGCTTCTACGCCCAATAATGGCCACTTTCCACGTGTCGAGCGAATGTGAAGAGCCAGGGTGTTTTCCCACCTAGCTATGTGAATGAGCCGCCTATTAAAAAGACGAGGATTCAGATCCAAATCACACCATCCTCCCTTGGCGAGCCTTCATCGGAGCGCACCCGATAGAGATCCATTCCATCATGGTCGGTCGACGCAGCTCCTCCTCTCGCACCCCTAGCTCCAAGCCTGGAGATTGGGAGAGATGTTCCGTCCCGCACAACAAATTAGTGATGCTTCAGTCCAAGGGATTTCTTCCCCCAGCATACCTGGTCCCGGTTTGAGCCAGGCTTGCCACCTATAATGGCGGAGAGCAAGCGGAGAGCCTTCCCAATCCCTCCAAGGGAGAGCGGGTATGCCTTGTCCCTTATTTGGTAAGAGGGCTCCGATTCCCAATTCATCCATTTCTCCGGGGGCTCCTGGAGTTCTACGGCCTCCAGTTGCCCAACCTTACGCCTGCCTCCGTGCTGCATATCGCGGGATTCGTAGCCCTTTGCGAGTTGTTTTTGGGATGTGAGGCTCATTTTGCTCTGTGGAAGAAGCTGTTCTGCCTTATGCCCCGTTCTCAGAAGGGGTCAATATATCAAGTGGGCGGAGCCGAAGTGTGGTGTATTGCCAGGACCGGATACCTGTCCGGGACCCCAAAGAAGACGTCCGAAGACAGGCCTTCAGAATGGTTTTATATAGAAGACGTCCCCCTCCCGGATCCTATTCGGATCGGCCTTCCTGAGTTCGACAATGCCCCTTTGAAGAAGCGCCGGAGCTGGCGTCCACGGAGCTCCCTGGAGGAAGATGACAGGGACATTCTTTACCTGATCAGCCGGATAAGTTTTTTAGCTCGATTCGGATTGACCATGATCGAGGCCATGGCCACATGCATCATGCGGGGGGTGCAGCCACTTCAGTATAAAGGCCACTCCATGTGGGATTTCAACGGGGAGGATGACGCCACCCGCCACGGCCGCAAAGGACCGGGATCAGCGGCTGATCTAATAAAGATCTTATCCACTTTGTACAACGGAGAAGGGGAGGAATTCCTTCGTGTCAACCCGCAGGGCGGATTTTCTATGTATAATCCTCCGAGCTGGGTAAGCGGAGACTTTTTACCGCCCATCCATTTCGTATTCCCGTAGTTAAGTATTCATTCTAGCGATTTCATCGCAGGAGCTGCGCCAGGCTGTAAGGAGATAAACAGCCCTCCTCCACAACCCGAGGACCCTAGACGGTCCCTTGACCTAGCCTCCCAGGAGGATCCGGACATATCTGTGGAGCTGATCGATGGGGTATTTTACCAATCGAGTAATGACAATGCTTTGGTGGCCATTACGGCCGATTACCCTGGGCTAGTTCCAGCCTCACAGGTGACTGACACCGAAGTCCCTGCAGTTGAAAAAGGGATCTGTCCTTGCGTGTTTCTGATCGCCGTATAACAGCCATGTTTTGCAGGGGAGGTCCTCGAGGCCGAAGGCCGAGCCTGCGGCGAATGGCCAACAAGGGGCCGCGAGGCCAGGCAGGCTGAAAAGACCCGCAGTCCGGATTGAGACACCGGCGCAGCGGTATGGCGCGCCGTCCTTACCGCAAGACATTATTCTCCGAGGCATATTAACGCCCATGCCTTCTTTTCAGGAAAAAGAGCGCTCACCGGACTATACCCAAAGAGGCTACGACTCGCGCCTCCACAAGCCAGGCTCCAAGGCCGGATTCGGAGGCGGGAACGAATACAAGGCGTGCGCCGGGTGCTCCTCCGACAAAGGATGCGGATAAACTCTCCGCCACCCATTCCGAGGTGGAAAGTGCCATGAACCACAGGCGTCGCCGGACTGTTCTTCGTGATGCTTGTTTCTCCCAAGAGGCATTGGATGTCTTCAACTCGGGAGATGCGCACCTCCGTGTCGCTCAAAATGGTCTAGCCAGAGCCACGGAGCAGTATGTAAAAGACATACGGGTGAGAAAATTTGGTGATTATATATATATCAGTAGCCCCTGAGACTTGAAACAGTTAGGATAACTGATTTAAGGATCATTTGTTATGTAGGTTCTTACAGAAAAGAATAATCAACCATTCCAGGAGCTGGAAGGGTGCAAAGCCCAACTTCAGGCCGCACTGGCCGCAGCAGGGGAGCCCAAAGAGACCCCCTCTGGTAACATATCCTTCAAATGATAAGTATCATATAGAATGCGGCGTGTATGCAGATCTGGCGATAAAATTGCAGATGACACTGGAGTAAATCCGGATAAGCAGCAGCTCCAACGCTAGCTGAAGGCCGGTGAGAACATGCTAACGAGGGTGAGGCAGGAGAAAAATGATCTCCAAGATGCCAACACCAAGCTGGGTGTGGAACTACAAGATGTTCGCGCCCAACTGTCGGACTCTGTTAAGGAAACTCGACGGCTTCGACGCGGCATATTTAATAAGTGCTTGAATGAACTTTGAAAAAGAGTTCGGCGAGGAAGCTGGCTGATAGAGTTATGTCTGTAGCTATGCTAACAGGTCGTCCTGCCAAGGAAATGCCCGGTTCAACGGGTGACCTTCTTTCCGAGCTCTCACAGCTGCACGAACGAGTTCGGCAGGTGATGCAAGGCGTCGCCCAGGCCTTGTGGCCATCCGTCTCCATACCCGAAGGCCTTGGAGAGCTTGCAGAAAAGCTGAAGGGAGCACGACGGCGCTTCCGATTATGGAAGATATCGGCCTGCCGTCAGGGCGCCAGGGAAGCCTGGGCAATGGTGAAGACACGGTACACGAAGGCTGACCCGAACCACATGGCCGAAGTCGGACCTGTGGGGCCTGATGGGAAGGAGATCCCTGTGAGCTTAGTGTACGGCCATGTAGAATTGGCCGCAAAGTATTCCCAACAGAACTGTAGACTAGACAGCCTATTGGATGGTATTGAAGAGGAATTCAACCAGTCAAATTGACTATGTAATTTTAAAGTGACATGTATAATGCTTTCTAGCCGGATTGTAGATCGTTTGTAGTGGCGGACCTTTTCGCTTCAACCTCGGGACCCGACAGTCCGGAGTGTATCCGAATACCCTCTCGGTTATGTAAGAACCGGGGCATGCGTGGAGACCAGGCGTAGGGGTCATTAGTGCTTTATCAGACAAGTGCCCAACTAGTTATGTTATATTACATGGATAGTAAGAAACATCTTCCAGGGAGAATAGTTCCGTTAATGGTTCCTTTCCCTGGGAAAGCATGCCCTAAAGTGCATGTCCGGACTGCGATAAGAAGCGCAAAAAAATCATCTGGGGGCAGATATGAATAATAAAAGTCATCTTTTGTTCACCGACCGAATATTCCCGTAAGAACGCTAGCTTTCGGCTTCACCCAGTCTGAGGTACACGTTCGGCTGACCCGGCAGTAACAATCGTAGAGGTGCTCCCCTTATGCCCTAGACGAATTAACGTGAACGTAGGGCATAAATACAAGAGCCAGGCAACCCAGCTTGGCCAAAACTTAAGTCATATCGATGCATATAATGGTGAAAAAAGGTACATGCGGAAGTATAACACATGTGTTGGGCGTGAGGCCCAGGAAAATAACTTAAGCTTCTGTGAAAGAAGCCCCCAGGTATGAAGAGTGCGGCTAGCGCATCTGTAATGTACGAGTGAGGCACAAGGTGACCCTTGAAGGCCTAGAGAAATAAAAGAAAGAAAGGGAAACAAGACAGATGATGCATATGCAGAAAATGGACAAAGGGAGGGGACTAACCTAGAGTCCGGTGCTAAGCGTAGAATCTTCGAAGCCTGGCTGCGTTCCATGGGTTCGGCTCGAATCGACTAGTCGATGCATCCCGCGGTCGGTATGCTCCATCGGTTAGAACTTGGTCGATAATGAAGGGACCTTCCCATTTGGGCTCGAGCTTGTTCTTTTTCTTATCCGGCAGCCGTAGAACCAGTTCGCCAACGTTATATGTTTTGGCCCATACTTCTCTGCTTTGGTATCTACGAGCCTATTGCTGGTAAAATGCGGAACGGGCTTTGGCTACGTCGTGCTCTTCCTCCAAGGTGTCCAGACTGTCCTGCCGATCGAGCTCGGCTTCTCTTTCTTTGTACATGCGCACTCGAGGTGAGTCATGAATTATGTCACAGGGCAGGACTGCCTCTGCGCCGTACACCATGAAAAACGGTGTATATCCGATACTACGATTCGGCGTGGTCCGCAGCCCCCAGAGTACGGAGTCGAGCTCCTGTACCTAGTGCGTGTCAGACTCCGTTAAGGAGCGCACTAATCTGGGTATAATGCCGCTCATTATAAGACCATTTTCTCGTTCGACTTGACCGTTGGTTTGTGGGTGATAGATTGAAGCATAATCGAGCTTGGTGCCCATTTTGCTGCACCAGAGTTTTACCTCGTCGGCCGTGAAGTTTGTGCCATTAACAGTGACGATGCTGTGGGGGACGCCGTAATGGTGTACAACCCCGGATATGAAATCTATCACCGGTCCGAATTTGGTTGTTTTAACCGGTTTAGCCTCTATCCATTTGGTGAATTTATCCACCATGACCAATAATTATTTTTTATTGTGGGTTCCCCCTTTAAGGGGTCCAACCATGTCAAGCCCCCAGACCGCGAAGGGCCATGTAATGGGGATTGTTTGGAGGGCGGTGGGTGGCATGTGGCTTTGATTTGCAAAGAGCTGGCAACCAGCGCAACGTTGGACCAAGTCCTGTGCATCTGCCCGGGCCGTTGGCCAATAGAATCCTGTACGGAAGGCCCTACTTACAAGAGCTCGGGCTGCGGCGTGATGACCGCCGAGTCCGGCGTGAATTTCTGCCAAAAGGTTCCGCCCTTCCTCTTCGGAGATGCACCTTTGAAGGACTCCGGTAGCGCTTTTTTTGTACAATTCTCCCTCATGGACCCTGTAGGCCTTGGATCGCCGCACTATGCAGCGTGCCTCATTTTGGTCCTTCGGAAGTTCATGTCTGGTTAGGTAGGATAGGAATGGTTCTGTCCACGGGGCAATAATGGCCATTATTTCGTGGGCTGAATGTGTTATTTCGGTGGCGGAGCCTCCGATTGTGTCAGAGAGTTCGGTATCAGGTATTTTGGCCAGGTCCGGACTGTTGTTACCGGTGTCCCCTTCCCATGCTACGGATGGCTTGAAGAGTCGTTCCAGAAATATGTTGGGAGGGACCGCGTCGCGTTTTGTGCCGATGCGGGCGAGGATATCCGCCGCCTGATTGTTTTCCCGAGCCACATGGTGAAATTCGAGCCCCTCGAACCGAGCTGACATTTTTAGGACGGCATTGTGATAAGCTGCCATTTTCGTATCCTTGGCATCGAAGTCTCCATTTATCTGGGATATCGTGAGGTTCGAATCCCCACGCACCTCTAGGCATTGAATGCCCATGGATACTGCCATCTGGAGACCATGTAGAAGGGCCTCATATTCGGCTGCGTTGTTGGAGTCCGTATACATTATCTGTAGTAAGTATTAAATGGTATCTCCTGTTGGGGACGTCAAAACGATGCCAGCCCCCAGACCAGCCAACACTTTGGATCCGTCGAAGTGCATGATCCTGTTTGAATATGTGCCGTACTCTTTAGGGTGTTCGGTTTCCGTCCACTCAGCGACGAAGTCGGCCAAAACTTGCGACTTAATAGCTCGCCGTGGCTTGTAAGTTACGTCGAACGGGAGGAGCTCAATGGCCCATTTGGCAATCCGGCCCGTCGCGTCGCGGTTGTTTATCATATCGTTAAGTGGTACTTCCGAGGCTACCGTTATCGAACACTCTTGAAAGTAGTGTCGCAGCTTCCGGGATGCCATAAATACCACGTACGCTATCTTTTGATAATGCAGGTACCGTGATTTGCATGGAGTAAGGAAAGTGAACACATAGTAAACCGGCTTTTGAAGGGGGAATTTGTGTCCGTCCACTTCTCGCTCGATGACGAGCACTGCGCTTACTACTCGATGAGTTGCCGCAATGTATAATAGCATTGGTTCGCCAATGTTTGGCGCGGCCAGGACCGGGTTTGTTGCCAATATGGCTTTTATTTCGTTGAGTCCGGCCGAGGCGACATCTGTCCACTCGAAGTGTTCGGTGCACCGGAGGAGGCGAGAAAGGGGTAATGCCTTTTCTCCCAAGCGGGAGATAAAGCGGCTTAGAGCCGCCACGCATCCAGTCAATTTTTGTATTTGTTTGAGGTCTGTTGGGGTAGCCAACTGTGACAACGCTCGGATTTTGGCCGGATTAGCTTCAATACCTGTACTGGAGACAATGAATCCCAGGAGCTTTCCGGCTAGTACGCCGAAAATGCATTTTTCCGAATTGAGCTTGATGTCATGTGTTCGGAGGTTGTCGAATGTGAGCCTCAAGCCGTCTACTAGAGTTTCGACATGCTTGGTTTTAATGACCACGTCATCCACGTTTGCCTCCACTGTTTTGCCGATCTGGTTTGCCAGACATGTCTGAATCATGCGCTGATATGTTGCGCCGGCGTTTTTGAGCCCGAAGGGCATTGTGTTGAAGCAGAATGGGCCGTATGGTGTGATGAATGCCGTTGCGGCTTGGTCTGGCTCCGCCATTTTAATTTGATGGTAGCCGGAGTATGCGTCGAGGAAACACAATGAATCGTGTCCTGCGGTAGCATCAATGATTTGATCGATGCGGGGGAGGGGGAAGGGATCCTTTGGGCAGGCCTTGTTAAGGTCCTTAAAATCGACGCACAAGAGCCAGGATTTGTCCTTCTTTGGTACCATCACCAGGTTTGCTAGCCAGTCCGGATGTTTTATGTCTCTAATGAATCCGACCTCCAATAGCTTGGCTAGTTCCTCTCCCATGGCTTGTCCCTTAGGCTCGGAGAAATGTCGAAGAGCCTGCTTGACTGGCTTGAATCCTTTTAGGATATTTAGGATGTGCTCAGCCAGCCTGGGTGGGATTCCTGGCATGTCTGAAAGGTGCCAGGCAAAAATGTCCCAGTTCTCGCGTAGGAACTCTCACAGTGCGGCGTTGACATCAGGTTTTAATTGTGCCCCGATGGAAGCTGTTTTTGTAGGGTCCGTTGGATGGACTTGGAATTTGACTATTTCGTCCGCCGGTTTAAAGGAGGTGGACTTGGATCTTTTATCGAGTACCACATCATCCCTGTTCACCATGGAGCGCAGCGCAGTTAGTTCCTCGCCCGCTAGGGCTTCGGATAGTGCCTCGAGGGCCAGTGCGGCTGTCTTATTTTCGACGCGGAGTGCTATGTCCGGATCACTAGCAAGAGTGATGATTCCATTGGGCCCAGGCATTTTGAGCTTCATGTACCCATAATGGGGTATGGCTTGGAAGATTGTAAACGCCTCCCGCCCTAGTAGAGCGTGGTATCCGCTGCTGAACGGGGCCACTTGGAATGTAATTTCTTCGGACCTGTAATTATCCGGCGTGCCGAATACCACATCTAGTGTGATTTTCCCAGCACAGCGTGCTTCCCGACTGGGGATGATTCCTCTAAAGGTTATGCTACTTTGCTCAATGCGGCTCTAGTCTATTTCCATCTTTTGAAGAGTTTCCTTATAGATGAGGTTTAATCCGCTGCCGCCGTCCATGAGTACCTTGGTGAGTCGAAAGCCGTCCACGATTGGACTGAGGACCAGTGCGGCTGGTGCTCGGGCTGTTCGGAATTTGGGTTGGTCACTGGCATTGAAGGTAATAGCCGTGTCACTCCAAGGATTTATTTCTGCTATGTGGCAGATTTCGGCCATGCCGCGGAGTGTTCGCTTGCATCTATTATTTGACGCGAAGGTCTCAAAGACCGTTAACACCGTATTGTTGTCCACGGGATGGTGATTTGTGGTTTTTGGGAGGAGTAGATCCTCACCACTTTTGGCCACCTGCCGGAGTATCCAACATGCTCTAAGGCTGTGAGTTGGTATTGCATCCACTGTACTATGAATTTTGCAGGGTCCATTGAGCCATCCCTCCAGTACGGTTCCTTGCCCCGTAGAGGGCTTTTGCTTTTTGGTAGTTAACCCAGGTGTATTGTGATAATGCACCCTTTTATTTCGGACTGGGTTTGTATTCAGGGCCGGATTATCCCAAAATTTTATTTCGGTTTTCCAGGCACTTTCCATCGCACAGTACTTTCGTACTATGGACACCAAGTCGGCAAAGCGTGTAATTTTGCGGCCACTTATGGCGTTGAGGATTCCCTTGTCCGTGCAATTATTGTAGAAGAATGAAATTGCGTCTTCCTCGCGGCAGTCCTTTATCCTGTTCATGACTAGGAGGAATCTGGCCCAGTAATGGTGTACTGTTTCTTCGGGCTCTTGCCTAATTTGGGATAGATCCCGTATGTTTGGGTGGGTGGGTGGAATTGAATCCGAATCCTTACCTAATCTGAGACTCGGGAGCCAAGGAGTTTCCGAACATGAAAGTTTGGATTCTTGGATGTTTTCCGATAAATCTAGCCCGCTGCCTGATTCTAGGTTCAGGCCTTGAGTCACGTCCTCCCCTCCGCGGGTATCCGGCTTGGAGGGATCGGGAATCTAGACATAGCTAGTCTTTAAGATAGATGAAGGGTTGCCGCATTGTTCCTCCACCACTGCAACGTGATGGGTGGCCTGGGGAGAGTTGATCTCTCTTAGATCGGGTTTAGGCCCAATCTGATCGTAGTCTGTAGCGACTCCCAGGGCGGCAATGCGATCCAAGAGCTCGTTCAGGGAAGAGAGCTCCATTGGATCTAACTGCTCGGCGAGTTCCGAGTTGACGTGAAGATTGCTTTCGATGACCCAAGAAGTCATCGCCGGCGCAACGGCCGAACAGGCGGTCATAAGAAAACCACCTAGCCGGAGAGTTTGGCCGATAGCCAAAGCTCCCTCAGCAATAGTGTCATCTTTAAAGACGGGATGAGACATCCTTCCTAGTGGTGATGGCAGAGCGGAACTCTCAATGAAAGCACCCATGTCGGTGTCAAAACCGGCGGATCTCGGGTAGGGCGTCTAGGCCGGATGGTAATAGGAGGCAGGGGACACGATGTTTTACCCAGGTTCGGGCCCTCTTGATGGAGGTAAAACCCTACGTCCTGCTTGATTAATATTGATGATATGGGTAGTACAAGAGTAGATGTACCACGAGATCAAAGAGGCTGAACACTAGAAGCTAGCCTATGGTACGATTGTATGTTGTGATTGTTGTCCTACAGACTAAAACCCTTCAGTTTATATAGACACCAGAGAGGGTTAGTGTTACACAAGGTCGGTTACAAAGGAGGAGATATCCATATACGTGTTGCCTAGCTTGCCTTCCACGCCAAGTAGAGTCCCATCCGGACATGAGACGAAGTCTTCAATCTTGTATCTTCATAGTCTAACAGTCCGGCCAATGGAGATAGTCCGGCTGTCCGGAGACCCCCTAATCCAGGACTCCCTCAGTCCCAAAAAAAGAGAAAGGCCAAAAAAAGGGGAAGCCCCAAAAAAGAGAAAAAAAGGGGCAATGCTACTATCCTTTTTCCACACTTGTGCTTCAAAGTAGCACCGTGATCTTCATGATAGAGAGTCTCTTGCTTTGTCACTTTCATATACCAGTGGGGATTTTTCATTATAGAACTTGGCTTGTATGTTCCAACAATGGGCCTCCTCAAGTGCCCTAGGTCTTCGTGAGCATGCAAGTTGGATGCACACGCACATAGTTTCTTTTGTTGAGCTTTCATACATTTATAGCTCTAGTGCATCCGTTGCATGGCAATCCCTACTCCTTGCATTGACATCAATTGATGGGCATCTCCCTAGCCCATTGATTAGCCGCGTCGATGTGAGACTTTCTCGTTTTTGTCTTCTCCACATAACCCCGTCATTATATTCTATTCCACCCATTGTGCTATATCCATGGCTCACGCTCATGTATTGCGTGAAAGTTGAAAAAAGTTTGAGATTACTAAAGTACGAAACAATTGCTTGGCTTGTCATCGGGGTTGTGCATGATGAGAGTATTCTCGTGTGACGAAAATGGAGCATGACCAAACTATATGATTTTGTAGGGATGAACTTTCTTTGGCCATGTTATTTTGAGAAGACATGATTGCTTAGTTAGTATGCTTGAAGTATTATTATTTTTATGTCAATATTAAAATTTTGTCTTGAATCTTATGGATCTGAATACACTACTAGGGAAAAGGCTAACAGTAGCGCGGGTTATAGGTATATCAGTAGCGCGGGGACTGGCGCTACTAATAAGGCGCTACAGCTAACCTTTAGCAGTAGCGCGTGCACACCCGCGCTACTGCTATACAAGTGTAGCAGCAGCGCGCTTCCTGGAAGATCGCTACTGCTAATAGCTCTAGCACGCTCTGCCTAGACGCGCTACTGCTACTGTGGCGCTGCTGCGAACTTTTCTCCACTCGCTACTGCTAATTTTAGTAGTTTTTTCTGCATATTTCTTTTGTATTTGAATAGGCTCTATACAATAATCTTTAGCATATGATACACATACAAATGTAATCATAGCATATACATACAAATAGTATCATCAAATCATGTCATCATCATAATCATCATCCAACACAAAGTGGTCTCTCGTCATCATCTCGAAAATAGCGATACAAACCTTGATTACTTGCAACTACATCGTCATCCATCTAAACAATGATATACGTGAGAAGAGCTATCAATTTACGTGAACCTAAACTAACTACTGGCTGTCGCTCAGAAACCGGAAACCGGTACAACTGGGCTTGACATTCCGGCCACTCGTCGTATTCTCCTGGCGTAGCACTTCTTCGCCATCGATGATCTATACACCTGCATCATCACATGAGTCGATGATATGCAACATATATAGTTGAGCAACAGAAAGAGATAGACTTGGCAAAAATAGAAGCAACATATCATAAGTATAAATAATAAAGTTCATCGTACCCAAAATGCCCTAACTAGAGTGATCTTTGCTAGTTGAGGAGGATGGTTTAATTACATCACAAATAAAGTTTCGTTGTGCATAATTCAAAGTTTCGCCATACAGATAGTATGGACTAAACGGACACATTGTCAAATATCAACAATTACTCCATGTCGTGCCATCCATCCAAGTCAGGGAGATAGTCCCCGAGCTTAGTGAAAGGCTTCAGGTCGAGATGCTGAGCGGCTACGTGTGTTCGGACGTCTTCCCGCGACATTTGTCCTTCTTCGTAGAGCATCCTTGTTTTTTTGACGACCTCCTTCATGATGATTCGGGAAAGTTCGCAGTGGATGTGATAGAACTCAGATCGAAGTCGATGATACTCGATATCTCCTAAGTTCTTTGCCCATTGCAATATATGGGCATCGCGGGATGTAGGTGACATGCGAAGGTTCTGGTGATCCCGTCTGTACTCCAGCATCTGGTGTAGGACATAGAATCCATCATTAAGAGAATCACTCGGTTGCTGGATGCAGCAGAAGTCGGTCTTATGGCCGAAGGCGGGCCTGCCTTTCTTTTTCTTCTTGTCCTTGACCTCTCCAACACGTGCACCGTAGTAAAACATAGCACTGTCGAGAACATCCTTGATGTGGGTGTAGTCCTTTTTTTAATGTTCTTCAACGAGTCCAAGTAAAGAGTGTGGGAGTATCGGGGGTAGAGGATGATGAGGACGGCGCGCCCGCCGCTGCACAAAATAAGTACACCTCAAATTAATTAGCCTCCACCGTGCAAATGAATGATTGAAATCAAAGGAAGGATATCCACGCGGATGACTTACATGGGATGATAAGGCACGAGAATCGCCTCCTTGTCCTTATTGGCAAGCATGAAATTGAGGTTGTATTCCCTCCCGTATTCACAGTGCTTTGCGGAGACTCCCAAGAAGGCCTCGTGCATGAAGTACGGGTCAGCGACACAGATATGAGGTATCTGCTCAACCCCAATGAGGTAGTTCATGTGCAAAGCATAAAGGTGGACAAATGCAAAATCCAACTTCTTCAAGTGAAACATGTCGAAGATGTAATCAAATCGAAGGAAGAACTTCTCCGTGGGGAATGTATCGACGTACGACAATCCCCGTGGAACGTTAACCACGTAGAGTGGGTATCCTGGATTTTTTGAGGCCATGAGGCCTTTCTCTATCCACAGCACATCCTCATGAAGTCTCCTTAAATCGTCGAATATGGCCCCTAGCGCTGCTTTAGGTAGGATCGGTTGACCGGGGATATGCCATTTTGCCGCACCGGGGATATCTATACGGTCTTGAACCCGAGGCTGCTGAGACGGCTGGATCATAGAAGCGGCTTTTTTGCCTTTCCTTGGTCTTCCTAGACTTCTTTACTACCGGAAGGTTGTCCATAATACGTTCAGACTCCGGAGGCGGCAATTCAGGCACCGACTCATGAGTCTCAAACCCTAAGTAGGCGCCAGTATTGACATACTATTGAGTGTCATCATCATCCTCATCCTCATCTATGGCGACGTCACCAGCGACTAATGGAGTAGGTGAGGTGTTGATGTTCATACCTATCTGCGTGCTCGTGGGTGTGCTCCCGGCCGCCTCCAGACGAAGCAAACTATTTGGCCACAACAGGACCCACCCATTGCAACAATCACCAAGCCGCCGGGGTCTCGTCATCATCGCCCACTAGTACCAGAGGAGGCAAATTCTCGTGGCCCGGTTTGACACTTGCCACGGAAACCATGAAGACGTTCGGGGGGATCGGCCGACTGTGGAACAATGGTTCCTTCGGCTTCAATATCGTCGCCTTCCCCACGTCCAACTTCTGGTTGCCGATGGTGTACAATATGGTGCACGAGGTTTCGTCGGCCTGCAAATAAAAGTCTGCGACGTGAGACATCCGAAAGGCAACGAAAATGGGAGATTATACATTTATTGAAGGGGGGCGGTGTGACAGATACCGTGAGGGCGTCAAGCTCAGCCAAAGATGAAGCACCGCCGAGCACGTCCAGTGCGGGAGCAGGTGCGGGAGCAAGTGCAGGAGCCGGTGCGGGAGCAGGTGCAGGAGCCGGTGCGGGAGCAGGTGCAGTTGCTGGTGCAGCGCTAGTCGAGCTGCTCCTGAGGAGAGCAAGGGGAAAGTCTGCTACATTTTTTTATGGATTTTGCCTGCTCCAATTGAAAACTGTCGGAACCAAGGTAGTAGACATATCTACAAGCACCTGTTTGGCGGCAGCTATCGCGGTTGCGACTGTCTCAGATGGTTTCTTTTCAACCGCAATCTCAACCTTCTTGTCGAGGTTTTCTTCAGTTAACCTCCGTCTTTCCTTTCTCTCCTCCTGGTCTCACGATAGTACTTCTTCCACGTGGCGCCATCTCCGACACCGTGCACGCGTTCATACGACGGCCGAGTCTCCACCGGGAGTCCTTTCAATATGTTCAACGCCCGGTTTAATGGAGTGTCCACTTGGGCCTCGCCAACGCCTCAGACGGCGAGTCGCTTTCGGCCGTAATCCTATGCTGCTCTCTCTGCAAAAGGCACAAGGATCGTTTACAAATATGACTAACATGCAGTCGAATTGATCAGAAACTAAAATTACCAGCAGTCTCATGAACTCCGTCGTGACCGCGTTCTTCTCGAAAACCTTCTTCACTGGGTCCCAATGGTGCCGGGCCCTGAGGACATCACGCTCCTTGGGACGGTGAACTCCGCCAAGGGGTCTGGGATGCCCAGACTCGCGGCTTCCGCGTCCTCCTTGGCCCATATGGACCTCCTCCCGTCGTAACCACGGCTTCCGAGGTGGTGGCACCCAATGTTCTTCTGTTGAAGCCCTTTCATGTACTCTGACTTTTTTTTGGCATCTTCGGCCTCGCAAGCCGCCTTGAATATTTCAAAAGTGCTCTGCCGTGTTTGTTGGATTATCCTTTACAATCTCAGAGTAGGGTTCCTTTTCGTTGAAGACCCGATATTTCACCCTTGATTTCCAGGCGGCCAACGCGTCGCTAAACTTGCTCATGGCGTGTTTGTTTATCTTCCTCATTGCCGGGTCCTTATCTGGATCTTTATAATCCTTTTCATTCCGGCCCCGGAACAAGAATATCTAGTGCAGCTTCTTTAGGAGGGCGGGCCTCGTATTATCGCCCTTGTTTAGTTTCTCATCGTTGATGGTGGCGGTTATCCGTATGATTCAGCCAATTTGATTGTCGTAGCACACGCGCGCTTCCTCAGGCGCGGTTGGCTCAAATTTGTCGTCGTCCACCTCCGGGGCCACCAGTCTAGTAGTCCTGAGCTTGTTAGGAAGCCGTCGCCTCTTTGCTTTCGGTTCTATACCGGCTCCGCTCCCCGAGGCAGTCGGTCTCGATGCCGGTCTGAGTCTCAGCACCGGTCTCAGTCTCAGCGCCGGTTTGCATGTCTGTCTCAGTCCCCGGCAACATCGGTTGATCGTCGGCAAGGCTCAAAAATTCGTCTGCCGCCAGGTAGACGTCGTCGCAATCACCAGAACCCGGTCCTTCATCGTTGCTAGCCATGTTTCCTACGATTAAATCTAGTAAATTAATTCTAGACCAAATAAAATGAATAATGACATACAAAAGGCCTATGTTTTGCAGGAACGTTGACTCCTTTCCGGTGCGGAAAATCCCGGGCACTCGATATGTCCTAGTTTGTAGCACAAGTCATGCCGAAATTCATGGAAAATTTCGGCATGACCTTTGCTAAAAAGTGGACAAATCGAGAACCTGAAATTTGCCAGAACGGAAATGGATCAACATTCCGGCAAAACATAGGCCACTCAGCTTCATTCCCTGGAAACAACAAAAGGCCACTTGGGCACAATCGAACCACTTCAATGAAAAGATATAATCAACAGTAAAAGTCTAGGAAGGGATCATCTTTAAAATAAAACTTGCCTAAATTCTTTTCCTAGAAAAAGAGTGGTCGAAAATAAATTTTTCCTCTAACCTAGTGAACCTAGTTAACCTAGCTTGTTAACCTAATGAACCAAATTAACCTAGCTAGTTAGTTAACCTAGCTTGTTAACCAAGTTTACCTAGATAATTAACCTAATTAAACTAGTTAACCTAGCTAGTTCTCTGTCAAAGCCCTAAATAATTTTTTTTCTTAACCTAGATAATTAACCTACTTAAACTAGTTAACCTAACTAGTTCTCTGTGAAAGCCCTAACTACATTTTTGCACTAACCTAGAAAATCTATCTATTATATACTTAAAACGATAGAAAACGAAGGGCAAAGATTATAGCTAAAAAGATGTTTCAACGGTAGAGATTGATTAGTATATCAGATTGATTAGCATTGTCCACCACGTGACATATAGGGTATAAGCATTAAAAAAGTCTAATTCCCTAAAAAAACGTAGTCCAATTGTCACGTGTTTTCTAGGAGAAGATTGATTAGCATTGTCCAGTACGTGAAATATATGCTATAAGCATTGAGAAAGAGAGTCCAATTCCCTTAAAGAAGAGAGTCCAATTGTTATGTGCCTCTCCCCACGGATCGGTTTCCCCACACGTTGTAAAGGAGCCCGGCGGCTAGGGTTTCCAATTGGCTGTGCTTTACAACCATCGAGCCGCCGGCTGCGGTGCCAGCGATGCCGGTGAAGATCTCGAAGAAGCAGGATGAGGTGGTGGTGATTGATTAGCATTGTCCAGTACGTGAAATATATGATATAAGCATTAAGAAAGAGAGTCCAATTCCCTTAAAGAAGAGAGTCCAATTGTTATGTGCCTCTCCCCACGGATCGGTTTCCCCACACGTTGTAAAGGAGCCCGGCGGCTAGGGTTTCCAATTGGCTGTGCCTTACAACCATCGAGCCGCCGGCTGCGGTGCCAGCGATGCCGGTGAAGATCTCGAAGAAGCAGGATGAGGTGGTGGTAACCATCAAATACCGCACAAAGGAGCACTATGTGGGGCGGTGCCTCAACACCCTGCTAAACGGCGACAACGCGGCCAACCAGACCAGGCAGATAATCTTCAGCACCAGAGGTCCATGTATGGTAGATCATCAACGACTGAGGCGATCTCGATGACTGGATTCATGTAGACGTGGATGGGTTGGACAAGAACGGGAGGCGGCACAAGCTGCAGCTCTACTCCGTCGCGGGCAGTAGTCTTCTGGCCTTCATGGACGCTAAGAACGGGCCACCAGCTTCAGATCTTCTATATGTGCGGCTGCCTTCTGCATATCAATCGGGTACGTCTCTCCAGCCTGAGCCTCACACGCGCCCTCTCACGCTACCACCTCCTCCAGTGGCAACGCCACCATGGTCCATGGGTGTCACTCCCGACGACTATGACACGGGATGTCTGCTCTGCTCCAGCTCCCGATGCATCTCTCTCCTCCATACGGTCTAAGCTTTGATCATCCTATACATACGTACCTTAATTCCGTGTAGTCTTATTTGGATGATAGTATTTCACTGAAGTACCAAATGCTAGAACTATTTGATTCATCATCGGGATAGCTGGATTACGGATTAATGTGCTTAGATTTGAAGTTGGACAGAGCTGTCAGAGGATACATGAAAATAAGAACACTAACTAGGAATGTACTTTAAGGACATGGAAACTTCCAGATTGGTTTCAAAAGAAGCTCATGAGCGCGTTGTCCCGGCGAGGTAAAGTACCTGTAAAAGGCTCATGCCAGGAGACGATGGTGAATACTGGCCGCTCCAAGAGTTCTTTGGTATACATATATATGCCGGCAGCATTAATGCCACCAGCAGACGCCTGCAAAGGTAGGCTTGATATTGCTCTGTCGTGTGCTTTAGATTTCCAGTAGTTAATATGAGAAAAGACTAGAGAAGTGTCAGATATCTACACAAGATAGTTTAATATATACTAACAGTTCTGTTTTCTGATGCTTATGTTGTCCGGTGCTTATGTGATCTTCAGTAGAAGATTAGAAAATGGTGACCACTTGACTAGAAGCTGACTTAGTGCTTCCACCTTTCAGGTTTGTAATTCGGCGATTTTGGTCCTTAAGTGGTATTTGCATGACTAATGAATAGCAAACTGATCGATTAACTGAAATCTTGGTTTTTGCAATTTGAGTATTTGACTGTCGTATTGCCATGGTTTCCCTAACATTTGTGACCGTTTGAGACTTCACTGGCATCAGAAAAGGAATATTCCATATATACATGTGTTCTTATATCTCCAAAATAATATAGTTACATGGAGATGCACAACTAAATAATCTTCATGTTTAAGTGTGGTTCCAGAAAAAACTGAATTTAGCATTGTTAGATCCAAGTCAATACTCTGAACTACACACCAGCTGTCTACTTAGCCAACATTGTTTGTCTTGGATGCCTTGCATCATTGTTAACTGCGGTTTTGTTCTTCATTGCTGCACCCGTGAGTTATTCTGTTCATGGTCATCAGCATAAGTACTTAAGTAGCATTTCATGGTAGAAAAAAAAAACAAAAGTCTGATTATATATCGCTCCCGTCTAGGATGTGGACCTGAGCACGTAATTCATGATAGACTATGGAGGCCCGGCCATGCCCATAAGCTGCGGCGAGTACCCACTGGATGGCGGCGACGGCTACGTACAACCTGTGTCACCAGACACTGGCAATGGTACTCCGTCATGCAGGTTTGGTCCATGTACCTACTGACAGGAGAATTTGATTTTGATTTTTTTGGTCATGTACATCGTTTATCTTTTGTGTGCCTTAATTTACGGGTTGTTCTAGAGCATTCTTTTTTTCAGGCATAAGAAATATTCTTTTCTAACAGAATTACATGTTTGAAGCATGAATATGTACACTTGCAAATAATCCATTTGGCACTATCAACCTTTCTAAGAATTTATAGAAGCACTATTTCATCGCCTTAATAGATTTTATTTTCACGGAGAGGCTTAATCGGGTAAAGCTATTTGTTTGCGACATGCTTGACGAATTGGACATGATGGTAGGAGAGGAACCATGCAAGAAATATGACAAAAACTTGAGGATTAAGGAGGGGACGGTGTCCAACTAAAGTATGGTTATAAGGCTAAGGCCTGCTGCTCAGTAATGGTTGTTTACACATAATGGAGCAATAAATATGCGCATAAAATCATATGTTTTATAAAATTATCGACTTCCTAGTGGGATGCATAATATAATATCGATCAGTCAGGTTCTTTTGAAGAAGAAGAACTCCACCTCACCAGCAGTATACCCAAACTATAGTCATGCACACCTACTTCAATGACATAGTAGTTGGGGTTTAGAGATTCAACCAAAGTAATATCGTAAAATCGGGTTTGCTATACTGATTGAGGGCGGAAGAAAAGCAAGTGACGTGAGATTACAACTACAATTCTTACATAGTAACGATTACTGAGAAAACATGACACTCTTGGCGAGTATCATAGATTCATGGCTAAAGAAGCCTAGAGAACAGCAAAGAGGCCAAAAAACAATGTACATTTATTTAAGCAATGTACGTACACATAAGTAGCCCTCAATGCATACATTGTGACAATATTAAATTGTTAGCTATAATCCGGGTTTTCTTTTGAAAATATCATATTTAAATTTCAATTTTGCAATTATCATAACATAATCTAAGGCACATGATGGTGGAACCAAATTTTTGTGCCATGCAACTACTCAACATTTTATGGTATCCTTTGGTTTCACAACGCGGAAAACAAATTATCAGATTTCAAAAAATGGTTGTCTATATACATAAAATAAATAAGAAATACCTAGCCGCGCAAATGCGCGGGTGCACCCGCTAGTTAACCTAATTAAACTAGTTAACCTAGCTAGTTAGTATGTCCAATGTTTGTGCTAGGCATCAGAGAGAGAGAGAGGAGGGGTGCTTACAGATGACGGGTCCGGTGGTGGCGAGGGAGGCAGGGGCGTCTCCGATGACGGTGAGGGAGGCAGTTGTGGCGAGGGAGGATCCGGTGGCGTCGACGGCGGCTCCGGTGGCGTTGATGAGGTCGTGCGGCTTCGGTGGCATTGGGGCGGCTCTGGTGGAGTCGACGGCGCGCGGCTCTGGTGGCTCCGGGGGCGTTGACATCGGCAGGAGATAGCGGCGAAGTGGGGCGACGGCGAATCGGGGAGACGGCAGTAGGGTGGGTCGAGGGATTTCGGGGAGAAGTGGTGGCAGGGGGGGAACAATTTTTGGGTTAAGTCAAACTTAGCGGTAGCGCGTTTCGCCAAACACGCTATAGGTAAGGTAGCTATAACGGTTTTCACAAAACACGCTACTGCTATAGCTATGTAATTTCCTTCCATTTTCTTATTTCCTTTTCTGTTTCTATAGCTGGGTCTAGGAAACGCGATGCAGCTACATTAGCTATAGCGCCTCTTACGAACAGACGCTAATGCTACACCTTTCTCCTTTTTTCGCCTTTTCATTTATTCTGCTTTACATTTTATTTTTTCCTTTCTCCTTTTTCTATTTCTTTCATTTTCATTTACTTTTCTATTTGTTTTTCATTTTTTTATTTCCATTAACAGTAGCGCTTTTCTTCTGAAACGCGCTGCTAGTTATGTCCTAGCGGTAGCGTGCTTCGCATAAGCACGCTACTGCTATGCGTAGCCTAGCGTCTAAGCAATGGGAATATTAGTAGTAGCGCTTTTATACGTGCACACGCTACTGCTACAATTTTATCTGTAGCGCCCTTTTCGCTCACGCGCTACTGCTATCTAACACTAGCGCCCTTTTTTGACGTGCGCTACTGCTAAATTTCTGTGTATAAGGTTGACGGTGTCCTGGACTAGGGGGTACTCACCACGTCATCTCCCGATCTGTTATATTAGGCCGAGGACCCCCATGGCCGTATACTCATGGGCCAGTTCGGACAACTGCTGCATACATGGAAGATTCCACAAGACTTGGTGATCAAGACAAGGACTCCTCCCCACCGGCGTATTCGGCTAGGACTCTTGTTATTCCTAGGCCTCTGGTGCATTATATAAATCGAGGCCAGTCTACTCGATAGATCATATACAACAATCATACCATAGGCTAGCTTTTAGGGTTTAGCCTCTCTGATCTCGTGATAGATCTACTCTTGTACTACCCATATCATCAATATCAATCAAGCAGGGCGTAGGGTTTTACCTCCATCAAGAGGGCCCGAACCTGGGTAAAACATCGTGTCCCTTGCCTCCTGTTACCATCCGGCCTAGACGCACAGTTCGGGACCCCCTATCTGAGATCCGCCGGTTTTGACACCGAGATTGGTGCTTTCATTGAGAGTTCCGCTGTGTGATCGGCAAAAGGATCGATGGCTCGTCTGCAGGTCAACTGCGATGCCGGCATCTTCGTCGCCGGCTTGACTGGTCACCTTGGCTTGACCGAGGACCGTGCTCCATCTCCGATTGTCATGTTCGGACGAGGGCCTTCATCAAAATCAACTCCGATCTCTATCAAGATCATGGAGGAATCATCCACGGAGCTCGGGGGCTCAACGTCAACATTGCCCTCGGGCGACCGTGCTGTTTTTCTGAACAGCAAACTTGTATCCGCTGCCACCACCTCTTAGAGCATCGCTTTGACGATCCCTTTGGTGGAATTGTGCGGAATTGAGTCTACAACCACCCTGGAAAATTTCGTCGAGTTTCAATGGAGGAATCTCCGACAATCTACGATATACCGGAGCACTGTCAAATCTGGACGGGAATCTGGACGAGTTTAGGGCGTGGTCTCCAGAGCCCAGCTCGGAGGTTCTTTGGAAGATCCAACCGTTCATCTACTGCGGAAATCCCATATCTACCACCCGTCCAAAGTTCATCTCGATCCAACGGTTCAAACTCCGGGAAACTTCAGATGAGTGGACCAATTTTCGGATCTGTTTTCTGCGCGAATACGGATCCAACCCGAATTCATGTTTCTTTATGAACGTGATATTGGACAGCCTTTTTTAAGGAATTTTCTTCTATGGTATTGTGCGTTGTTTTTAAACACGTACCCATAAAATTGTAAGCCTCCTTTGAGGTAATCTTCACCATCACGCTGGTGTCAAACCAGCCGGCGGTATTGCTCCACGGCTGCCGACCTGCGCTAGACACGTCGCCGCTTTATTGAGCCGAGCTCAATTCCTTCGATCATCATCTCGGCAAGCCGAACAAGATTTCGGCATCGCGAAGGATAAATCATCACCAACATCGCCGCCCCACGGATTACACGGAGCGGGAACACAGGCATCGCCGCATGGTCACTTTATCAAACCGGCATTGTCCGCGTCACAAGTTACGACCTACGTCGGCATGGCCGCACTGTTGCTTCTTCAAGCCGATGTTCATCACGCCGAACTGCTTCAACACCTCGGCTGACACGGCAGCTGCAACGTCTCCTTATCGACCTGCTCCGTCTCCTCGGCTAGATCATCTCTTCATCAACTCACTTCGGAGACTTCGGCGTCACCAGCCGACCAGCTTCATCGCATTAGCTGGACCACAGGCTTTTCCTCGGCGAGCAAACCTTTGCTAGCATCGCCAGACCATCGCTTTATCACCCATCAGGCAATGGGTGTGCAGATCGATTCCCGATTTTGGGAGTCGCTTTTCTTCGGATTGCTACAACAAATAAACCAGGTGCTATTAATCCTGGTATTTTTTGCTTGTTTGAGTTTATTTTTCCCAAGGAATTATTACTCTGGTTTGTCCATCATCTGTACACAGGTCTATCAAATGATGGCCGCATTAACGACAGTCGCATGGTGGTTTGGTCAGTTTCCGTACATAGTCCGGCGAACGCCGCATCCGGAACTCGGACCGACCTGTGAATTCAGGCTTTGCCACGCCTTTACCGCATCACGCCGATGCCCTGCATCGACATTGACTTCGGCACCAGGCCATATTTCTTTTATTACTCACTTTGCATAAATTATTTATTATGCAACCATTTTTTTAATTATTATTATTACTATTATCTCTGTTTGCACTATTTTTTGTGCACAGGAAAATGATCCGGGGAATTCGGCATCACTCTGCCGGTCTACGTTGACCGTGCTATGTCACCACTTTGGCGTGTCGAGCTCTCCGCTCCGCCACCTCGGGACCGGCTTGGGGGATAGAACTTTGTCCCGCATCTAGCTCGAACCGCGTCATCAATGCCGAACACATTAACCAGCTAAGTCGCTTTCATGCTCAAAGTTTTAATTTTTAACTTGCGTTCAGTTCGACCAAGCATTATACTTTTTTGGAAAAAAGTTGCTTGTAAAAAAATTCCTTGTCCAAACTTTGTTTGTGATACGCATATTCAAATACCCCATTTATTTGGGGGACTTTCTTTATGAAGCTTTTCCTCTTGCATATGATTATACTTATACGGCTTCGTTCCTTGTTCGTGTATTACGCCACAATGTGCACCATATTGACTTAAGAGATTTGCAAGCTGGGTTGCCTGGCTCCTATGCTTACCCCTACGTTCCCGATTGTTCGGCTAGGGAGTAAAGGGAGCACCTCTGCGATTGTCACGAGCGGGTCCTCCGAGCTCTGACCTCAGACTGGGTGAGGCCGAAAGCTAGCGCTCTTATTGTTTTCAATCATGGTCGGCACACAACGGAACTCATGAGTACAAAAAATCTATTGCACAAGTATCATAGTAATAATGAGCACCGAAGAAAGGTATCGGTGGAGACACTATTTTCTTTGAAGATTCTTCTTACACTTCGTCTGTAATATAGCATAAGTTCCCTGAGCGCGCTTTGTCTGTTACAGCCTTATTGTCACACCCTAGCTAGTTCAAGCATTAGAATATGCATCATGTTTAAATTTCTCTTAAATTTGAAATGGGGAAGGCAGAAACCCCCAACCCCCCTGGAAACAACTAGGGTTTACTAAAATTATTTTCAATGAACCTGAAATGCCCTTCTAAAAAGTTCACCCTCTTTGTCTTGGGTTAAAACCTCTGGCAAAATTGATGCACATTTTTCTAGGTCAACAGAAGGTCATTGAATTAAATCATAAGTATTTGAATTGGGCATTTAAATGCTATAAAATAATTTAAATGCCCAAATAATTCTGGAAATAAATGTTTGCTGTTGGAAATAATCTAAACAGAGCCCACAATTATTTTTAGGATTTTTGGAAACGTTTTAGTATTTTAAATAAAGCCCAACAGTTGCAGTTAATTAGAAAAACAGAAACAAATTAAAAAAAGGAGAGGGAAGCCCACCTGGGCCTTACCTGTGCTGGCCAGCCCACCTGGCTCGGCCCAGCCTACTGGCTTCGCCATTCGTCGTCCTCCTCGCGCCAGAAGGACGCGGAGCGCGTGGCCGGCGCTCGCGGCCACACGCCGGCCACCTCCTGCTTCTGCCGACGCATGGAGACGCCTAGGGGTGCCACGCGACCCCCCACGTCCCCTCTCATCCTCTCGGACTCTCCCCCTCGTCTCCCTCACTCTCTCCCGCGACGGCCGAGCGCGTCCCTCGCTGCCGATCGCCGTAGTTGCCACCACAGCCACTCCCTCGCCCCTCCGACGAGCTCAATCGCTCTGCCTCGTCACTCTGGACCTCTCCGTCGACTCACGCAAGCTCGAGCGACCCCAAGACGACGTGGTGCCCTTCTTCCCCATCCACGGCCGCCGGACGCCGTCGTTCGATTCGCCGTCGCCAGGACCTCCCCGAGCTCGCTGACCCCCTCTCCGACTCCGCTGTGAGCTCCTCTTCTTTTCCCCCTAGCTCCCGTGCTCGTTTGGCCTCTATAGCCACCGTTTCCACTGCACCCGAGAGCTCCCCGCCGTCGGCCATGGCGCCGTCGTGGCCAGAGCCACAGTGGCTCGAAGCCAAGCTCGCTGTTGTGCTCAGTGCAGCACCAGGAGCCCGTAGCCACCACCAGCTCCCTCTCCCGTGCACCGTAGCGTCGAATCCATCCACGCCCGAACTCCGGCGACCGCCAAGGTCGTCGCCGGCGTCGTTTCCAGCGTCCCCGTGTCCAACCACTTGCCCCACTAGATGCGCACGAGCCCCGGCTACGCGTAGCACGTCTCCGCCGTCGATTTGGTCACCAGAGGACCAAATCCGAAGCCCTCCGCCGTCTCGGCCTCGCCGGCGGCTCAACGCCGACGAGTTTGACCCAGTTTGACCCCTGGGTGGGCCAGGTAGACCCTCCGTGAGTCTATGGCGGGTGGGGCCGGTCTGCTAACTAATTTAGGATCAGTTCTAATTAATTTTAATTAAAACAGCCACTGACATGTGGGCCCAGGCCCCACTAACAGCTAATTAGGGTTAATCTAATCCTGTTAATTAGCTGAGAGGCTGACAGAAGGGGCCCACCAGTCAGGTTTGACCTGGGCTGGCGCCTTTGACCTGCTGAGGTCAGCATGACACAATGCTGACGCAGTAATGCATTTTCTGGATTTATTTTTAATCAGGAATTTCCAGAAAATAGTTAAAACTTCTAAAAATCATAGAAAATCAACCATAGCTCCAAATGCAAAGATTTATATATGAAAAATGATCAGAAAAATTCAATCTATCCATCTGTAATGGTTTCATGCATGAAAAAACAAGTTTACCTTGCTGTTTAAGCAGAATAAGGAAATGCACTATTAAGGCCATGTTTAATGAGCTAATATTTGAATCTTTGATTCAAATGAGTTCATTCCTTTCTGTTATAACTTGCATTAGGCCAAGACATTCATATTGCCATGTCATAGCATGCATCATATTGTTGCACATCGTCATGTGTTGATTGTGTTCCGATATGTTCTTCGTGGTAGGTTCTGCCTCCGAGGATATTCACGAGTATCCAACTGAAGGGCAGTATCCCACTACCACTCCATCGGGTAAGAAACCCATTGATCATTTCGATACAAACCCATGTTCTCGCTTCTGCTCTTGTTTACTGCATTAAGACAACGCGATTCAAACTGCTGTGTGCTACGGTAGTTGAACCCTTATCCTCTGCATGACCTGTCATTGCCACAGGAACTAGATGAACCCCACTAGCATGTGTAGGAGTTGATTGAGCCATGTATGTGATTCCTACCTTGCTATGCCTGCTATGCTTAGAGTTGTGTCAGGTCTAGTTCATCTGGGTGATGGGCTAGAGTGAAATGCTTATGCCGGTAATGTGAGGGATGTGTTGAACATGTTTTGGTAAAGGTATCGATGAGAGGCCATGTAGGAGTACATGGTGGGTTGTTTCATTGAGGCCGTCCCTAAGAACTGAGATCTGTATGTGTGATTTAAGATGCAGTTACTACCGTACATTGGGCCCAAAACCAATGGACCCTCTCGGCTTCTTAATCACCCTAGTACTCTGTCCAGGAGTTGCAATTAGTTTCTGGTGTTTGTAGGTTATGTGTTGGCGGCCGTGCGTAGCGCTGACCCTAGGGGTGGGCTATGTTGCGGTAGATACACCGTGGCCGGGTATGCCGGGCGCCCGTTTGGCGTCTCGGGACCCTGTTCACATCGCTCGGGGCCGTATGTGGAAACCTCGGCCGGACTCCCTGCGGATGGAACCTGGATAGGCGATAAACCTGTACTAGAGACTTAAGTGTTTAGGTAGGCCATGGCCGACACCCTCGCTGGGCTTCCGCTTGAAGGTTGCCGAGTACATGTCGTGTAAGCGGCGGTAAGTGGTGAAAGCGTGTATGAAGAAGTACACCCCTACAGGTTATAAAACTATTCGAATAGCCGCGTCCGCGGTAAAGGACTACTTGGTTGCATATACAGTTCATAGACAAGTCAATGGATACTAATAAAAGACTCAAGATAAGCGTGAGTACCGAGGATGGCCCTCTCGTAGGATGACGAGGGAGGATCCCCGGTGGAGTATTGTGTTGGTGAGTAGTGGACTCGTGTGCGAAAACTATTTTACTGGTGGAGTTCCGTAGGATAGCTTAGCCAAGAGTCAAAGCTGGCTTGCTGCATTAACCCCACCACCTTCTTGAGAATAAGCATGTATAGTAGGATCTGATGTAAGACTTGCTGAGTACCTTTGTACTCATGTTTGCTTAATTACTGTTTTCAGACGACACAACCCACTCCGATGGGTTCTACGTAGACCTTGACGTCGACGAGTGACTAGCCACCCAGGTGGTGATCCTGGCCATGGAGGGCCTTATGTAAATAGACAGGCTTCGCGAAGCCTTCTGTCTTTCTAGAGTCTGTACTCAGACTAGTTGCTTCCGCATGTGCTTGTATGTTTGTATGACTTGAGTGTCGGGTCATGTGACCCCTATCTGTATGAACATGTTATGTATGGCTCTCTGGAGCCTTTAAATAAAGTACTTGAGTTGTAGAGTTTTGTTGTGATGCCATGTTGTATGTACTCATATCGCGCATATTGTGTGTATGATTGAAATGCTTGGTATGAGTGGGATCCGACAATCTAGTTGTTTATCCTTCGCAGCTTTTCTTATGGGGAAATGTAGTCTAGTGTTCCTCGAGCCATAGTAGTCCGCTACACTTCGGTTCACCGGAGTCCTGCTAGCCCAGCACTACTGTTCAGGACACTTGACTGTCCGGCATGTGTTTCACCTCGTTCCTATGTCTGTCCCTTCGGGGAAATGTCACGCGGTGACTTCCGGAGTCCTGCCTAGCCTGCTACAGCCCGGGTTCCCCGGAGTCCTGTTAGCCCAGTGCTACAGCCCGGAATCACTCGCTGATGACCGACATGTTTGATGTGATTCATGTATGCCTGTCTCCATAGGTCTGTGCTGCTTTGGGTTCACGACTAGCCATGTCGGCCCGGGTTCTCTGTCATATGGATGCTAGCGACACTATCATATACGTGAGCCAAAAGGCGGAAACGGTCCCGGGCCATGGTAAGGCGACACCCGTAGGATACCGTGCGTGAGGCCGCAAAGTGATATGAGGTGTTACCAGCTAGATCGATGTGACTTGGAATCGGGGTCCTGACACTTATGGCCCGGTTGCCTGGTTATCGGAAACACTGTCGATATTCTCGACAGGTGGAGTACATAACACTTTTCGGTCCTTGACCGAAGAGGGAGAAGCCGACGGTCGGTTAAGACGCATTTAAAGCTCGGTTGAACAAAGATATGATATTAGTACTTCGGTACATACAATCATTATACATAAAATTCTTTTACCCAAGTCACTTGGGGGCTCTTAAATTTATATGAGCCGTTTTATAATAAGTGTTCTTATTCTTAGGCGTTGCAAAGTTTTTATTACTATTATTATTTATCATTCCTTTTTTCGACACGAGTGTGTGGTCACTAGCCGGGGAGCCTAATTTCTCTCTCAAAGCCGCAAGAGTTTAGTTTGCTAAACTGGCCTAATACGAAGTACTCCGCCTTCGGGATAGGAGGTTGAAGCCGTAGGCTGACCCACTCGAAGTCTTGAGATAGGATGTGTCATGTTAAAGCACGACAAAAGCACTTTTTGTTCTAAAGTCCAATTTTCGGATTGGCATCGAACAATTGATCTTGTTCGGACGTCACATTTTTACTGACGTTTTTTGGTTTTCCAAACTTATGGCACTTTTAAACTATTTGTGTGTTTCCAGCACAAGTCTCGCAGTGCAATGCCGGACACCTTTATAGATTCGGCAAAAACATTCTCGGATCTCACTATATATGCATTGGTTTCGAATTGTGTCTTCGGTCAATAGTTGGGTTGCCCGGCTCCTGTGCTTGCCTCCTACGTTGCGCTTTGTTCGGCTAGGTGTGCAAAGGGAGAACCACTGCGATTGTGCTTCCAGCTCACATGGTTAAGCACCTCAGTGGAGAAAGCCGAAAACTGACTGTCACAATAAGCGTAAACTGGCCAGCAATCCGATGACGGTGTTAAATGACGGGCCATTCATAACATTGGCCGAAGTGTTTATGGCTTGACCTCGACTGTCGCCGAACTTTACCGGGGGCTAGTAACTGGCCTCCCAAACTAAATCCTCAATATTTTGCTCTTACGTTAGAGCTGAGGTTTCATGATCATGCTCAGCATGAAAACCCAAAGAAAGGAACCGATAGCGGGATTATTTTCTTTGGAAGACATTTATTATGTTAAACAGTGATATAACATATCTCTCTGCGTACCTTTGTTTATAAAACCGTATGGCCAGATTGCCTTGTTTGTCGTAAATCTTTGCCCTCATAAAGGCTTTATAAAGTAGGACAAACACTCCCCGGCTTCTGGCTGAGGAGGTTGAAGCCGATGGTCGGTTAACAAAGTTTTGTACAGTGCGGATCCGAGCATTAATGACATAAAGTACTTGGATACATAGAGTCATTACACATAATTTGTGATTTTACTATGGATATCGATCCTTAATTCGGCCACCCGTGCCCACATTAAGGCTCGAGGGCTACTAGGCTTCGGGCTTATTATTTACAAATATTAAAGGGGCACATCGATCCCCTGATCTGGTGTTGCCACCCGACCAGTGTCTCGGGGGCTACTGCATTGCCTGTTCAATGTAGAAAATTTTAAGTGCAATACAGTTGGCGAGGAGATTTTGATCCTCAGGTTGGTCGGCCGCACCCAACCTAAGTCTCGAGGACTAAGCACGCCGCTTTTTCTGTCCCGAAGTATTCTGTCGGGCTAGGACTTGATCCTCGGGCCGATTTTGCAAATCAACCTGAGTCTCAGCGGCTATCGGGATCAGCAGTCTTACGTCATCCTTCAGGTGCATAAAGCTCGGGTGCTAGTGGCTGGCTCCATAGAGGGCATTTCCGGCATTAAGCTCGGCTAAACTCCTTCAACTTTTTGAACCAAGGTAATATGACACCTCGGATATAGTCCGGCGTTGGAGCTGGGACACTGTCCGGCGTTGGAGCTCGGATATAGTCCGGCGTTGGAGCTTGGACATAGTTCGGCGTTGGAGCTCGGATACATTCCGGTGTTGGAGCTCGGAAGCGGTCCGGCATTTGTGCTCAGCCGCAAAAGATACCTCGAATGCAGTCCGGTGTTAGAGCTCGGACGCAAGAGGACACTGCCTCCCGGGAACAACTTCAAACCCGAGGTGTGGCATAAAAATAACAAGGCATTGATAAAGGCCGGAAACTTAAAGGGGCTCCTCGGATACCCGACGTGTAAACTCGCCGAATGCATTTGGGCGATCCTCAAGATCGAAGATGAGAACATTTGTTGAACCAGTTTTCAAGACCGTCAATGAAGATGAAGAACAGTTCGGAAGAATCGAGGAGCGTCCCTATCTTGAAGACCGGTTCAGGGGGCTACTGACGGTGTCCTGGACTAGGGGGTACTCACCACGTCATCTCCCGATCTGTTAGATTGGGCCGAGGACCCCCATGGCCTTATACTCATGGGCCAGTTCGGACAACTGCCGCATACATGGAAGATTCCACAAGACTTGGTGATCAAGACAAGGACTCCTCCCCACCGGCGTATTCGGCTAGGACTCTTGTTATCCCAGGCCTCTGGTGCATTATATAAACCGAGGCCAGGCTAGTCGATAGATCATATACAACAATCATACCGTAGGCTAGCTTCTAGGGTTTAGCCTCTCTGATCTCGTGGTAGATCTACTCTTGTACTACCCATATCATCAATATCAATCAAGCAGGACGTAGGGTTTTACCTCCATCAAGAGGGCTCGAACCTGGGTAAAACATCGTGTCCCCTGCCTCATGTTACCATCCGGCCTAGATGCATAGTTCGGGACCCCCTACCCGAGATCCGCCGGTTTTGACACCGACAAAGGTTTTCCCTAGTAGTGATATTCTTGCTGCAATAAAGAGAAAAACATGATGAATATGTCAGCTAGCATTCCACATCAAAAATTCTGTTTTTATCATTTACCTACTCGAGGACGAACAGGAATTAAGCTTAGAGATGCTTGATACGTCTCCAATGTATCTATAATTTTTGATTGTTCCATGTATTTATATTATCTGTTTTGGATGTTTATAGGCTTTATTATACACTTCTATATTATTTTTGGGACTAACCTATTAACCTAGAGCCCAGTGCCAGTTTTTGTTTTTTCCTTGTTTTAGAGTATTACAAAAAAGGAAAATCAAACGGAGTCCAATTGACCTAAAACTTCACGGAACTTATTTTGGACCAAAAGAAGCCCACGGAGTATCGGAGATGGACCAGGAGAGTCCCGGGCTACCCACGAGGGTGGGGGCGCGCCCACCCCCCTAGGCGTGCACCCCTGCCTCGTGGACAGCCCGGAGATCCACCGACGGACTTCTTCCTCCTATATATGTCCATATACCCTAAAAACTTTGGGGGGCATAATAGATTGGGAGTTCCGCCGTCAGAAGCCTTCGCAGCCACCGAAAACCAATCTAGACCCGTTCCGGCACCCTGCCGAAGGGGGGAATCCCTCTCCGGTGGCCATCTTCATCATCCCGGTGCTCTCAATGATGAGGAGGGAGTAGTTCTCCCTCGGGGCCGAGGGTATGTACCAGTAGCTATGTGTTTGATCTCTCTCTCTCTCGTGTTCTTGAGGTGGTATGATCTTGATGTATCGCGAGCTTTGCTATTATAGTTGGATCTTATGATGTTTCTCCTTCTCTACTCTCTTGTAATGGATTGAGTTTTCCCTTTGAAGTTATCTTATCGGATTGAGTCTTTAAGGATTTGAGAACACTTGATGTATGTCTTGCGTGGGATAACCGTGGTGACAATGGGTTATTCTGTTGATTCACTTGATGTATGTTTTGGTGATCAACTTGCGGGTTCCGCCCATGAACCTATGCATAGGGGTTGGCACACGTTTTCATCTTGACTCTCCGTTAGAAACTTTGGGCACTCTTTGAAGTACTTTTGTGTTGGTTGAATAGATGAATCTGAGATTGTGTGATGCATATCGTATAATCATCCCAACGGATACTTGAGGTGACATTGGATTATCTAGGTGACATTAGGGTTTTGGTTGATCTGTGTCTTAAGGTGTTATTCTAGTACGAACTCTATGATAGATCGAACGGAAAGAATAGCTTCGTCTCAGGACCCCGATTCCAAGTCACATCGATCTAGCCGGTAATACCTCATATCACTTTGCGGCCTCACGCACGGTATTCCCACGGGTGTCACCTTACCATGGCCCGGGACCGTTTGCGCCTTTTCGCTCACGTATATGATAGTGTCGCTAGCATCCATATGACAGAGAACCCGGGCCGACATGGCTAGTCGTGAACCCAAAGTGGCACCAGCCTATGGGGATAGGCATACATGAATCACAATGAGCATGTCGGTCAGCAGCGTGTGAATCCGGGCTGTAGCATTGGGCTAACAGGACTCCGGGAACCCGGGCTGTAGCAGGCTAGGCAGGACACCGGATGTCACCGCATGACATTTCCTCAAAGGGACAGACATAGGAACGAAGTAAAACACATGTCGGCCAGTCAAGTGTCCTGAGCAGTAGTGCTAGGCTAGCAGGACTCCGGTGAACAGGGCTGTAGCGGACTACTATAGCTCATGGAAGCACTAGACTACATTTCCCCATAAGAGAGGCTGCCAAGGATAAACAACTAGATTGCTGGATCCCACACACACCAAGCATTTCAATCATACACACAATATGCTCGATATGTGTAAATACAACATGGCATCACAACATAACTCTACGACTCAAATATTTATTCATTAGGCTCCGAGGAGCGAGATATTACAAACATGGGTCTCATGACCCAACAATCATAGCATACCAATCAAAGCACATGCGGAAGCTTAACATGTCTGAGTACAGACATCTACAAATGAAAAAGGCTAAGAAGCCTAACTATCTACCAGATCCTGCCGAGGGCACAAGATCGTAGCTGAGGTATCAAGCTAAACGTCGAAGTCCACGCGAAACTACTAGCGAGACTGAAGTCTCTCTGCAAAACATAAATTAAGCAAACGTGAGTACAAAATTACTCAGCAAGACTTACATCAGAACTAGCTACATATGCATCGGTATCAACAAGGGGGGGTGGTGGAGTTTAACTGCAACAAGCCAGCTTTGACTCGATGGCTATCTTAAACTACGACTGCAAGTAACTCTTTTGAGGTGGCGCACACGAGTGCACATATTCACCATATCAATACACCACTAATCCGCTCCCGTCTCCCTACGAGAACGCCATCCATAGCACTCACGCTTATCTTGCGCATTTTAGAGTATCCACTTTCACTTGTCTATGAACTGTTATAGGCAACCCAGAAGTCCTTTACCGCAGATGCGGTTATTCGAATAGTTTTATACCCTGCAGGGGTGTACTTCGTCACACATGTTTCCACCACTTAGCATCTGCACACGACATGTGCTCGGCAGACTTCAAGCGAAAGCCGACGTGGGCGTAGACCACGACCTGACTAACCGCACAAGTCTCTAGTCCAGGTTTATCGCCTATTCGGGTTCCATCCGCAAGGAAATCCGTCCGGGGTGTCCTCAATGGCCCCAAACGATGTGTACGGGGTCCCGAGACGCCAAACGGGCGCCCAGCATACCCGGCCACGGTGTATCTACCGCATCATAGCCCACCCCTAGGGTCAGCGCTACGCACGGCCGCCAACACATAACCTATAAACACCAGAAACTAGTTGCAACTCCTGGACAGAGGACGAGAGGGGTCAGTAAGTCGAGCGGGGTCATATTTCAGGGCCCAATGTGTGGTAGTAGCTGTTGCATGGATCACAAACACAAAACTCAGTTCCTAAGGACGGCTTCAATGAAACAACCCACCATGTACTCCTACATGGCCTCTCATCGATACCTTTACCAAATCATGTTCACACACTTAGCTCACAACAGTAGGACATGTTCACACACCTTCGATTCATCCCCGATGAATCAGACCTGACACAACCCTAAGCAATAACAGGAACGACAAACAAGCATGAATGAGTAGGAACATCAGAGCTCAAACAACTCCTACTCATGCTAGTGGGTTTCATCTATTTACTGTGGCAATGACAAGTCATGCAGAGGATAAGGGGTTCAACTACCGCAGCAAGTAACAGATGAATCATTGTTGTCCTAATGCAGTAAAAGAGAGCAGGAGTGAGAGAGTGGGATTGTATCGGAATGAACAAGGGGGTTTTGCTTGCCTGGCACTTATGAATATAGTATGACTCTTCATCGGTGTCAATGATCATATCGTCGAAGCAACGTCTACTGAGAGGGGACAAATACCGGCAACAGAGAAAGAAACACAATCAATGCAATGCACAATATGATGCATGATCATGACATGGTAAAATGAGTGTGTTGGGCTAATGCAATTACAAACAGATGGGTTTGAGCTATTTTGAACCAAAGATTCAAAGTTCAAACTCATTTGTGATCTTAAATAGTGCTTTATCATTTTTTGCACTAAACAGCAAGTTAACTTGTTTAAACATGCATGAAACTAGTACAGATGGATAGATTGGATTTTTCTGATCATTTTTCATATATAATTTATTTCATTCTGAGCTACGGTTGATTTTATATGATTTTTAGAAGTTTAAAACATTTTCTGGAATTTCCTGTGAAAGAATAAGTCCAGAAAAAGAGTTATTGCGTCAGCATGACGTCGGGGTGATGTCAGCAGGTCAAAGGCACCAGCCCAGGTCAAACCTGACGATTGGGACCCACATGTCAATGAAACAACTTACTAACATAGTTATTTAGTGTTAGGTTAGCACTAACCTAGGTTAATTAGGGCCTAGGCCCACTGGTCAGTGACTGTACTAATAACTCTAAGTCAGTTAGCACTAACCTAAAACTAATTAGAGATTAACAGGGCGGGCCCGCGCGTCTATGACAAAGGGGCTAAACCCAGTCAAAACCAATGCTGACTGGGTTTGACCCTGCAGTAGGGCCCGCTGTCAGTGGCTATTAGGGTTGCTTAGGTGGCGGGGTTAGCGTCTAATGTTGGCCATGTCGACACTCGTCGAAGCATGGCCGGCGACAACCACAGCCGACGGCGGAGGCATGCCGGAATCGCGGCTCCGGCGTCCATTCGACGCGCGGATGGGTGCTGAGGGTGGCTGGCGCTCGCGCGCATCTAGCGGAGCAGGTGGGAGGCCGTGGGGTGGACGAAGCTCGCCGGAAGTGAGCTCGTGGTGGTGCCGGAGTTCGGGTGAGTGCGGGGTTTGCGGCTATGGTGCAGGGCAGGCCTAACGGGCGGGTGATTCGAGCTCCTGGAGACTCCCTATGTGCGTTGACGTGCTCAGAGGCGAGCTTACGTGGCCGTAGCCATGGTGGCGGCATGGCCGGCGGCGAGGACCTATCGGCTCCGGTGGACAGCAGGGCTAGAGGAGGAGAACGATGGTGGGGAGAGAGGGGTTCGGTAGAGGAGCTCACGGCGGGGTCGTCGGTGATCTCAGCGTGCTCAGGGATGGCCTGGTGACGACGAATCGGTCGATGACGGCCGTCGGTGCAGAGGGCGAAGATGGCGTCGACGACGGCACTCCAGGGCATCCGGCGTCATGTGGCTCGGCGGGGAGGACCGGGGCGTCACGGCGGAGCTCATGGGTGCGTCGGAGAGGCTCGGAGATGGCTGTGGCCATGGGGGAGCTCGTCGGCGGCGACGGCTGTGTTCGGTCGTGCTCCTGGAAGGGACTAGAGGGCAAAGGAGAGAGCAGAGGGTGAGGGAGAGGAGCGAGGGGAGGCGTCAGGCGTCTCCGGGCGCGGATCAGGTCGAGGGAGGCAAGCAGGAGGTGGCCGGGAACGCACGCGCGCGCGCCACGCTTCCCCTCTGCCTACTGGCAGGAGGAAGAAGACGGCTCTGCCATCGGTGGGCTGGGCCGCTACAGTGCCAGAACAGGTAGGCCGGCCCAGGTAACTCTCTCTCTGTGTGTTTTCTAATTTAAATTGTTTCTGTTTTCTATTTATTTGCTATTTGTTTTGATTTAGTAATAATACTAAACCATTTCATAAAATCCTGGAAACAATTATGGGTTCTTTCTGAATTATTCCAGTGACCCTTAACAATTTCTAAAATTTTTGGAGCATCTAAAATATATATAGCATGTAAATAGCTCCAATTCAAATATGTTTGAATTAATTGAGAGTCCAAATATGTCCTGCAAAAATGTGAACCATTTTTGGTAGATGCTTCCACCTTGATCCAGAAATGATGAACATTTTTAAAGGGCATTTTGAAATCATTGAAAAATATTTTGGTTGAACCTATTTGAATTCCTTTTGATGTTAGGGTTTGAACATCCCCATTTCAAATTTCCATGAAAGTTAAACATGATGCAAACAAGATGCAAACACTAGGCAGCACCATAAGCTAGGGACGTGACAATTCGCCCCCACTAAACAAGAATCTCGTCCCGAGATTCAAGACGTGAGGTAAGAAGATAGAGGGGGCACAAAGCTAACACGATCTTCTCGATCCAACTGCCCTTCTCGGAGATGTTGACTCGCTACATCATATTGATTATGACATCCTTTCCTTCGAGAACTTCGTCCAACATGGCGACAAGAGAGCAAGACAACCTCACTAGAATGGATCATCGATCTAAAAGAACACAAGATCAACTCACGGAATGAGACGTAGAAACATTTCTTGAGCTGAGACACAAGTCACACATCGGAAGGGATGGAGGAAACATATGACGGATGTTCAATTTGGTAGGCAACAATTCCATGCTGGAGTAGGATGGTGCATGGTTTCAAAGTGGCGTGGAGATTGATTCCCATGATTCCACAACGGGGCACCTTGGGGGAGGTGACTCGTAAAATTATTACCTTAAGTGGCAAAAAGAATTACTTTTGATCCATAGATCATTGAAACTCTTCATACCAGCCTAAGGAAATCACAACCGATCATTTGAAGGAGTTCAAAAGAATGACATACTCGTACTAGAATGGATGATGTAGACTACCTTGTCGAATACAACGCAATGGATGCTTTTGCTTATCATCGGAAATGGATGGAACCCGTGGTAGGACCACTTTGAAGATGATCCTGATCAGTAATTACTGAGAAGGGTAGTCCGTAGTAGGATGACACAATGGCGGTGCAAGCTGGGAACAAAATGCAAATGCTGGGAATGATTCTAGTAACTGGGGAGAAACCCAACAGTAGAGAGAGATTCCACTGTTTGAAAGGTTATGGCATAATCGAAGAAACTGAGCATGGATCCCAATTAATGCTGACAATAAATCATAGTGCTTGCACGTGCTCTCAAGAACTTGAGCATTTCCGTATTCATCAAGGTTTTACCAATATCCGTGTCAAGGATCCTGGCAACACAACATGCTACCATGATGAATAATGGTGGAAGATGCCGATGAAAAGAAAGATAACACTTTCTCAGATTTCACCTTAGCGAGGCTAAGGGATCAAAATCTGGATGATCGACCGAGAGACATTTAGCACTCCGCTTCTAATGTTCTCCTTGATGTGCTAGGATAACCCATTTATTGATATGGTTTGGTATCTAGGACATCAAGTAAAAGGTCGGACTTCGGGAGCACAAGAATCCATAAGGAATAACTAACGAAGTAGTATCCTACGAAATCCTTATGGGGAGGTGGCCAACTTCCTCAATCAAGATATTATAA
Source organism: Triticum urartu (assembly GCF_056163025.1). Classification (NCBI taxonomy): domain Eukaryota; kingdom Viridiplantae; phylum Streptophyta; class Magnoliopsida; order Poales; family Poaceae; genus Triticum; species Triticum urartu. The sequence goes on along the minus strand of NC_141875.1, from coordinate 717,565,378 downwards.
TAATAGGTCTTCCGGCTGGGTGTGTTGTCCACGTCATCCACTTTACCGGGTTACAGAGGGACCAATATTATAGCTCTTGGAAGATGTTCCAACCATCATATCTGGCTGAGATTCAGATCTGGTTGGTAATAGGATATTCCAGATTCACCGAGTCTAGAAGAAAATTTGCAACACAATTCGACGAGATGGTGTTGCAAGATTCTCGAGGAATGAACTAAGATAGCAAGCTCCAAAACATGAGCCGGTTCTGCTAAACACATGTGAACACGCTGTCCCAAACAAGCATGACCACATAGTAGTCTTATGATAAAACACTACCGAGTTTAGGTGGGGAACCATCATCTAGGGTAACGAAGTCTTGTGCATGACCTAGGATTTGCACAACAACTCATTTTCCTTGAACAAATCAATCAGTGGCTTGGTGTGCTAGGGACACATATAGAACGAAGGTTGCAAGTCTCCGAACCACAGAATACTTCGCACGTATGCATGAATGATTGGGATGATTCCAAAAGAAGCAACATAGACTTTCTCGAATCCACAGCGGCAACTTACATCAGATGCACATGAATTAGAGGGAGTCACTACTTCCATCCAAACATATGCTTCATGAATGGAACATGAAGGCAATGCTTATAAAGTTTCCAACACTAGCTTAATGTCCAACAAAGTCATGGAGAAGATAGGGATGTTGTCGATGGGCTCAACAATAATTCATCGAGGTTTCCATATAGATGGAATTCCACAACTATGTGAACTTGGCAATAGCGTCGGTTAGACCAAAAGGATATAACGGTGTATGCCCGAGGAAACAACCACAAGTAAGACAACATTACGAAAATTGTTGGTTCTGATTTGATTTGACGATAACCCTTACTCAAACCAAGGTTTGGACAAGACAATAGGTTCAACAACTGATCACAGGGACCAATCGATGAAGATATCATCTATCTTCAACACATGCAAATATATCCCTTGAGATGAACTAAGCTGGCAAGCTTTTATCTTCCAACTCTCCAAGTTATTGTTTAGCTTAACCAACTAGCTCAGGGGGGTAACCGACACAGATTCTTGGAGAATGGCTGGTCTGCAAGAAACCAACTTGATCACGAACTCCACATAGCGGTCAGGTGACAACCTGGTAATACTTCCGAGAAGATATTCAGAAAATCACGAACCACTGACATGATACTAAGCTCGAGATCAATCTTGCTTTTCAGGGCAAGACGATATGATCAAAAGAGCAAGGGTTTGGCAAAATCTAACACGTTGATCGAGGAGTGCACCAGGAAATAAGGACTAGGAAGCATGATCAACCTTAGGGTGATGATTAAATAATCAGCACACTAAGAATGATATTAATGTCCATTAACTACCAAGCAAAGGGTTGCTAGGAGTATTGATTTCACACATCACGATTCACTTGTCGGTATTCCGGTTGCGACAACACGACACCGAGGAATGAATAATGATGGCGAGAAGTATCACTACGTCAAGAATTCATAAGGGAAGGTGCAATTCTGATGACATTCCTGACATAAAGTGGATAATACTTCAACGTAGAACAGACCAATAGCTTGATTTCATTTGATCTGCGAAATACAACTGCTTTGACCCAATCCTAGAAATGGATGAGGTACTGGAGTTTGTTTCTCCTAGTCATTCTGAACTAGAATGGTTTGACAGACCACAAGAATGATAGGCACCGATGAACGAATGCTCGCATACTCTTGACTATCAATTGATAGATGAATGTCAGAATATAACTGAAGGGGGACAACTCAAAGAAACATATAACTTTCTGAGTTGTGGATGCATAGATTAGTATGTCGAACGAGTTCAACATATTTCTTCCGGATAACCCATGCAGAAGAAAAGGGACTGGCAGATTCACAATATGAATGGAGTACTCCTCAAGAGCACCCTGGTTGTGATCTTTGGTTCAAGAGAACACCTGCCATGATGATTCATGGTATTTGGAAGAATGATACACCACAGACCTCGAAAACTATCACAAAGATTACTAATATCCTAAAGGTACGAGCAACACTATCAACACGAGGTAAGTAGAGTGGATCTTGGGTCAAGAACCCAGGAATAGAATACCTACTACTAAATGGCATCACGGGATGCTTACAAGAATGATGGCCAGAATCATCACACTGGGGATACGAAAGCATTGCTAAATTACTAGGTGACTCCCTAAAACACCTAGGGTCATAATAATAGCTCCAACATATATGTCGAGGTAGTAGAGTACCTCAACAGACCGTTAGTGTGCTTAATCTGGCCCAAAAGGACATCGGAAACGGGAAGAAGGGATTTGCAAATGCATCAGACTAGTTAGAGACCTGGGATGACTCGGACAACATAACAGCTGTAAATGTTCAAAAGATTTGAGACATCCTGCAAAATGGTGGCATAACCACTCAACAACACAATATCAAGGTTCCGAGATCAACTGTCAACATACGGAAGTAGTAGGAACGGAACTGAGGCTTGAAACTATCAATTCTATAAGTCTATGGATTAGTAACACGTCATCCTGATAGATAGATGAGAAGGCCTAGTTCTTAATCCCTGTAGAAAAGAAGAGGTTGACTCAGATCAGAAGGGCATAGGGTAAAGGAGTAAAACGAGCCTTACGTTCCCTTCCACAATCAATTCCCTTACATAACTAAAGCATTTCTAGACTCGACTTCCACCAGTTTGGCTTGGTAATCCTACAGGCAGTCAGGCTCTGATACCAAAGCTGTTAGGACCCCGATTCCAAGTCACATCGATCTAGCCGGTAACACCTCATATCACTTTGCGGCCTCACGCATGGTATTCCCACGGGTGTCGCCTTACCATGGCCCGGGACCGTTTGCGCCTTTTAGCTCACGTATATGATAGTGTCGCTAGCATCCATATGACAGAGAACCCAGGCCGACATGGCTAGTCGTGAACCCAAATCGGCACCAACCTATGGGGACAGGCATACATGAATCACATCGAGCATGTTGGTCAGCAGCGTGTGAATCCAGGCTGTAGCACTAGGCTAACAGGACTCCAGGAACCCGGGCTGTAGCAGGCTAGGCAAGACTCCGAATGTTACCGCGTGACATTTCCCCGAAGGGACAGACACAGGAACAAAGTGAAACACATGCCGGCCAGTCAAGTGTCCTGAGCAGTAGTGTTGGGCTAGCAGGACTCCGGTGAACCGGGCTGTAGCGGACTACTATAGCTCATGGAAGCACTAGACTACATTTCCCATAAGAGAGGCTGCCAAGGATAAACAACTAGATTGTCGGATCCCACACATACCAAGCATTTCAATCATACACACAATATGCTCGATATGTGTAAATACAACATGGCATCACAACATAACTCTACGACTCAAATATTTATTCATTAGGCTCCGAGGAGCGAGATATTACAAACATGGGTCTCATGACCCAACAATCATAGCATACCAATCAAAGCACATGCGGAAGCTTAACATGTCTGAGTACATACATCTACAAATGAAAAAAGGCTAAGAAGCCTGACTATCTACCAGATCCTGCCGAGGGCACAAGATCGTAACTGAGGTATCAAGCTAAACGTCGGAGTCCACGCGAAACTACTAGCGAGACTGAAGTCTCTCTACAAAACATAAATTAAGCAAACGTGAGTAAAAAAGTACACAGCAAGACTTACATCAGAACTAGCTACATATGCATTGGTATCAACAAGGGGGGTGGTGGAGTTTAACTCCAGCAAGCCAGCTTTGACTCGGTGGCTATCTTAAACTACGACTGCAAGTAACTCTTTTGAGGTGGCGCACACGAGTCCACATATTCACCATATCAATACACCACTATGGATCCGCTCCCGTCTCCCTACGAGAACGCCATCCATAGCACACACGCTTATCTTGCGCATTTTAGAGTATCCACTTTCACTTGTCTATGAACTGTTATAGGCAACCCAGAAGTCCTTTACCACGGACGCGGCTATTCGAATAGTTTTATACCCTGCAGGGGTGTACTTCGTCACACATGTTTCCACCACTTAGCGTCTGCACACGACATGTGCTCGGCAGACTTCAAGCGAAAGCCGACGTGGGTGTAGACCACGACCTGACTAACCGCACAAGTCTCTAGTCCAGGTTTATCGCCTATTCAGGTTCCATCCGCAAGGAAATCCAGCCGGGTGTCCTAAACGGCCCCAAACGATGTGTACAGGGTCCCGAGACGCCAAACAGGCGCCCGGCATACCCGGCCACGGTGTATCAACCGCATCATAGCCCACCCCTAGGGTCAGCGCTACGCACGGCCGCCAACACATAACCTATAAACACCAGAAACTAGTTGCAACTCCTAGACAGAGGACGAGAGGGGTCAGTAAGTCGAGCGGGGTCATATTTCAGGGCCCAATGTGTGGTAGTAGTTGTTGCATGGATCACAAACACAGAACTCAGTTCCTAAGGGCGGCTTCAATGAAACAACCCACCATGTACTCCTACGTGGCCTCTCATCGATACCTTTACCAAATCATGTTCACACACTTAGCTCTCAACAGTAGGACATGTTCACACACCTCCGATTCATCCCCGATGAATCAGACCTGACACAACCCTAAGCAATAACAGGCACGACAAACAAGCATGAATGAGTAGGAACATCAGAGCTCAAACAACTCCTACTCATGCTAGTGGGTTTCATCTATTTACTGTGGCAATGACAGGTCATGCAGAGGATAAGGGGTTCAACTACCGCAGCAAGTAACAGATGAATCGTTGTTGTCCTAATGCAGTAAAAGAGAGCAGGAGCGAGAGAGTGGGATTGTATCGGAATGAACAAGAGGGTTTTGCTTGCGTGGCACTTCTGAAGATAGTATAACTCTTCATCGGTGTCAATGATCACATCGTCAAAGCAACGTCTACTGAGAGGGGGGAAATTCCGGCAACAGAGAAAGAAACACAATCAATGCAATGCACAATATGATGCATGATCATGACATGGTAAAATGAGTGTGTTGGGCTAATGCAACTACAAACAGATGGGTTTGAGCTATTTTGAACCAAAGATTCAAAGCTCAAACTCATTTGTGATCTTAAATAGTGCTTTATCATGTTTTGCACTAAACAGCAAGTTAACTTGTTTAAACATGCATGAAACTAGTACAGATGGATAGATTGGATTTTTTATGATCATTTTTCATATATAATTTATTTCACTCTGAGCTACGGTTGATTTAATATGATTTTTAGAAGTTTAAAACAATTTCTGGAATTTCCTGTGAAAGAATAAGTCCAGAAAAAGAGTTATTGCGTCAGCATGACGTCGGGGTGACGTCAGCAGGTCAAAGGCGCCAGCCCAGGTCAAACCTCACGGCTGGGAACCACATGTCAATGAAACAACTAACTAACATAGTTAATTAGTGTTAGGTTAGCACTAACCTAGGTTAATTAGGGCCTGGGCCCACTAGTCAGTGACTGTACTAATTAATCTAAGTCAGTTAGCACCAACCTAAAACTAATTAGAGATTAACAGGGCGGGCCCGCGCGTCAGTGACACAGGGGCTAAACCCGGTCAAACCCAATGCTGACTGGGTTTGACCCTGCAATAGGGCCCGCTGTCAGTGGCTATTAGGGTTGCTTAGGTGGCGGGGTTAGAGTCTAATGGTGGCCACGTCGACACACGCCGAAGCATGGCCGGCGACGACCACAGCCGACGGTGGAGGCACGCCGGAATCGCGGCTCCAGCGTCCATTCGACGCGCGGATGGGTGCTGAGGGTGGCTGGCGCTCGCGCGCATCTAATGGAGCAGGTGGGAGGCCGTGGGGTGGACGGAGCTCGCCGGAAGTGAGCTCGCGGCGGTGCCGGAGTTCGGGTGAGTGCGAGGTTTGCGGCTACGGTGCAGGGCAGGCCTAACGGGCGGGTGATTCGAGGTCCCGGAGACTCCCTGAGTATGTTGACGTTCTCGGAGGCGAGCTTGCACGACCGTAGCCGCGGTGGCGGCATGGCTGGCGGCGAGGAGCTATCGGCTCCGGTGGACAGCGGGGCTAGAGGAGGAGAACGACGGTGGGGAGAGAGGGCTTCGGTAGAGGAGCTCACAGCGGGGTCGTCGGTGATCTCAGCGTGCTCGGGGATGGCCTGGTGACGACGAATCGGTCGACAACGGCCGTCGGTGCAGAGGGCGAAGATGGCGTCGACGACAGCGCTCCAGGGCGTCCGGCGTCATGTGGCCCGGCGGGGAGGACCGGGGCGTCACGGTGGAGCTCAGGGGTGCGTCGGAGAGGCTCGGAGATGGCTGTGGCCGTGGGGGAGCTCGTCGGCGGCGATGGCTGTGTTCGGTCGCGCTCGTGGAAGGGACTAGAGGGCAAAGGAGAGAGCAGAGAGTGAGGGAGAGGAGCGAGGGGAGGCGTCGGGCGTCTCCGGGCACGGATCAGGTCGAGGGAGGCAAGCAGGAGGTGGCCGGGAACGCACGCGCGCGCGCCATGCTTCCCCTCTGCCTACTGGCAGGAGGAAGAAGACGGCTCTGCCCTCGGTGGGCTGGGCCGCTACAGTGCCAGAACAGGTAGGCCGGCCCAGGTAAGTCTCTCTCTCTGTTTTCTAATTTAAATTGTTTATGTTTTCTATTTATTTGCTATTTGTTTTGATTTAGTAATAATACTAAACCATTTCATAAGATCCTGGAAACAATTATGGGTGCTTTCTGAATTATTCGAGTGACCCTTAACAGTTTCCAACATTTTTGGAGCATCTAAAATATATATAGCATGTATATAGCTCCAATTCAAATATGTTTGAATTAATTGACAGTCCAAATATGTCCTGCAAAAATGTGAACCATTTTTGGTAGATGCTTCCACCTTGATCCAGAAATGATGAACATTTTTAAATGGCATTTTGAAATCATTGAAAAATATTTTGGTTGAACCTGAATTCCTTTTGATGCTAGGGTTTGAACATCCCCATTTCAAATTTCCATGAAAGTTAAACATGATGCAAACAAGATGCAAACACTAGGCAGCACCATAAGCTAGGGATGTGACACTTCGTGTTATTTTACTACGGACTCTTGAATAGATCGATCAGAAAGGATAACTTTGAGGTGGTTTCGTACCCTACCATAATCTCTTCGTTTGTTCTCCGCTATTAGTGACTTTGGAGTGACTCTTTGCTGCATGTTGAGGGATAGTCATATGATCCAATTATGTTATTATTGTTAAGGGGACTTGCACTAGTGAATGTATGAACCCTAGGCCTTATTTCCTAGCATTGCAATACCGTTTTAGCTCACTTTTATCATTAGTTACCTTGCTGTTTTATATTTTCAGATTACAAAAACCTATATCTAGCATCCATATTGCACTTGTATCACCATCTCTTCGCCGAACTAGTGCACCTATAAAATTTACCATTGTATTGGGTGTGTTGGGGACACAAAAGACTCTTTGTTATTTGGTTGCAGGGTTGTTTGAGAGAGACTATCTTCATCCTACGCCTCCCACGGATTGATAAACCTTAGGTCATCCACTTGAGGGAAATTTGCTACTGTCCTACAAACCTCTGCACTTGGAGGACCAACAACATCTACAAGAAGAAGGTTGCGTAGTAGACATCAATATGCCTCTACTTGACTAGCTCATTGATCAAAGATGGTTATGTTTCCTAACCATAGACATGAGTTGTTATTTGATAAACGGGATCACATCATTAGAAGAATGTTTTGATTGACTTGAACCATTCCGTTAGCTTAGCACTTGATCATTTAGTTTACTTCTATTGCTTTCTCCATGACTTATACATGTTCCTATGACTATGAGATTATGCAACTCCCGATTACCGGAAGAACACTTTGTGTGCTACCAAACGTCACAACATAACTGGGTGATTATAAAGGTGCTCTACAGGTGTCTCTGATGGTACTTGTTGAGTTAGCATAGATCGAGATTAGGATTTGTCACTCCGATTGTCGGAGAGGTATCTCTGGGCCCTCTCGGTAATGCACATCACTATAAGCATTGCAAGCAATGTGACTACTGAGTTAGTTACGGGATGATGCACTACGGAACGAGTAAAGAGACTTGCCAGTAACGAGATTGAGCTAGGTATTGAGATACCGACGATCGAATCTCGGACAAGTAACATATTGATGACAAAGGGAACAACGTATGTTGTTATGCGGTTTGACCGATAAAGATCTTCGTAGAATATGTAGGAACCAATATGAGCATCCAGGTTCCGCTATTGGTTATTGACCGGAGACTTGTCTTGGTCATGTCTACATAGTTCCCAAACCCGTAGGGTCCGCACGCTTAAAGTTTTGTGACGATCGGTATTATGAGTTTATATTTTTTGATGTACCGAAGGTAGTTCGGAGTCCCGGATATGATCATGGACATGACGAGGAGTCTCCAAATGGTCGAGACGTAAAGATCGATATATTGGACGACTATGTTCGGACAACAGGAGTGTTTCAGGAGGTTTCGGACATTTACCGGAGTACCGGGGGGTTACCGGAACCCCCGGGTGAGTATATTGGGCCTAATGGGCCTTAGTTGGAGAAGAGGAGGGGTGGCCAGGGCAGCCCCACGCCACCTCCCCCTCTAGTCCGAATTGGACAAGGAGGGGGCGGCGCCCCCTTTTCCTTCTCTCCCTCTCTCCCTTCCTTCCCCTTTTCCTACTCCTACTAGGAATGGAAGAGTCCTACTCCCGGTGGGAGTAGGACTGCCCCCTTGGCGTGCCGTCCTCCTGGCCGGCCGCCTCCCCCTAGCTCCTTTATATACGGGGAGGGGGCACCCCTTGGAGACACAACAACTGATCATTGATCTCTTAGCCGTGTGCAGTGCCCCCCTCCACCATAATCCACCTCGGTCATATCGTAGCGGTGCTTAGGCGACGCCCTACGTCGGTAACTTCATCAACATTGTCATCACACCATCGTGCTGAAGAAACTCTCCCTGGAGATCTAATGGATCGTGAGTTCGCGGGACATCACCGAGCTGAACATGTGCTGAACACGGAGGTGCCATACGTATGGTACTGAGGATCGGTCGATCGTGAAGGCGTATGACTACATCAACCGCGTTGTCATAACGCTTCCGCTTTCGATCTACAAGGGTACGTGGACACACTCTCCCCTCTCGTTGCTATGCATCACCATGATCTTGCGTGTGCGTAGGAATTTTTTTTGAAATTACTATGTTCCCCAACAATGGCATCCGAGCCAGGTTTGTACGTAGATGTTATATGCACGAGTAGAACACAAGTGAGTTGTGGGTGATACAAGTCACACTGCTTACCAGCATGTCATACTTTGGTTCGGCGGTATTGTTGGATGAAGCGGCCCGGACCGACATTACGCGTACGCTTACGCAAGACTGGTTCTACCGACATGCTTTGCACACAGGTGGCTGGTGGGTGTCTGTTTCTCCAACTGTAGTTGATCCGAGTGTGGCTACGCCCGGTCCTTGTGAACGTTAAAACAACACTAACTTGACGAAATATCATTGTGGTTTTGATGCGTAGGTAAGAACGGTTCTTGCTCAGCCCGTAGCAGCCACGTAAAACTTGCAACAACAAAGTAGAGGACGTCTAACTTGTTTTTGCTGGGCATGTTGTGATGTGATATGGTCAAGGCATGATGCTATATTTATTGTATGAGATGATCATGTTTTGTAACGGAGTTATCGGCAACTGCTAGGAGCCATATGGTTGTCGCTTTATTGTATGCAATACAATCGCCCTGTAATTGCTTTACTTTGTCACTAAGCGGTAGCGGTAGTCGTAGAAGCAATAGTTGGCGAGACGACAACGATTCTACGATGGAGATCAAGGTGCCGCGCCGGTGACGATGGTGATCATGACGGTTCTTTGGAGATGGAGATCAAAGGCACAAGATGATGATGGCCATATCATATCACTTATATTGATTGCATGTGATTTTATCCTTTATGCATCTTATTCTGCTTTGATTGACGGTAGTATTGTAAGATGATCTCTCACTAAATTTCAAGGTAAAAGTGTTCTCCCTGAGTATGCATCGTTGCCAAAGTTCGCCGTGCCGAGACACCACATGATGATCGGGTGTGATAAGCTCGACGTTCATCTACAATGGGTGTAAGACAGTTTTGCACACGCAGAATACTCGGGTTAAACTTGACGAGCCTGGCATATGCAGATATGGCCTCGGAACACTGAGACTGAAAGGTCGAGCGTGAAACATATAGTAGATATGATCAACATAGTGATGTTCACCATTGAAAACTACTCCATCTCACGTGATGATTGGTTATGGTTTAGTTGATATGGATCACGTGATCACTTAGATGATTAGAGGGATGTCTATCTAAGTGGTAGTTCTTAACTAATATGATTAATTGAACTTAAATTTATCATGAACTTAGTACCTGATAGTATTTTTGCTTGTCTATGTTGTTGTAGATAGATGGCCTGTGCTGTTGTTCCGTTGAATTTTAATGTGTTCCTTGAGAAGGCAATGTTGAAAGATGATGGTAGCAATTACACGGACTGCGTCCATAACTTGAGGATTATCCTCATTGCTGCACAGAAGAATTACGTCCTAGAAGCACCGCTGGGTGCCAGGCCTGCTGCAGATGCAACTGACGATGTTAAGAACATCTGGTAGAGCAAAGCTGATGACTACTCGACAGTTCAGTGTGCCATGCTTTACGGCTTAGAACTGGGACTTCAGCAACGTTTTGAACGTCATGGAGCATATGAGATGTTCCAGGAGTTGAAGTTAATATTTCAAGAAAATGCCCGAATTGAGAGATATGAAATCTCCAATAAGTTCTACAACTATAAGATGGAGGAGAATAGTTCTGTCAGTAAACATATACTCAAAATGTCTGGGTATATTAATCACTTGATTCAATTGGGAGTTAATCTTCCAGATGATAGTGTCATTGACAGAATTCTTCAATCACTGCCACCAAGCTACAAGAGCTTTGTGATGAATTATAATATGCAAGGGATGGATAAGACAATTCCCGAGCTCTTCGCGATGCTAAAGGCTGTGCAGGTAGAAATCAAAAAGGAGCATCAAGTGTTGATGGTCAACAAGACCACCAGTTTGAAGAAAAAGGGTAAAGGGAAGAAGGGGAACTTCAAGAAGAACAGCAAACAAGTTGCTGCTCAGGAGAAGAAACCCAAGTCTGGACCTAAGCCTAAGACTGAGTGCTTCTACTGCAAAGGGACTGGTCACTGGAAGCGGAACTGCCCCAAGTATTTGGCGGATAAGAAGGATGGCAAGGTGAACAAAGGTATATGTGATATACATGTTATTGATGTGTGCCTTACTAGAGCTCGCAGTAGCACCTGGGTATTTGATACTGGTTATGTTGCTAATATTTGCAACTCGAAACAGGGACTACGGATTAAGCGAAGACTGGCTAAGGATGAGGTGACGATGCGCGTGGGAAATGGTTCCAAAGTCGATGTGATCACCGTCGGCACGCTACCTCTACATCTACCTTCGGGATTAGTTTTAGACCTGAATAATTGTTATTTGGTGTGAGCGTTTGATGTCTACTACACAACCTTCTTCTTGTAGACGTTGTTGGGCCTCAAAGTGCAGAAGTTTGTAGGACAGTAGCAAATTTCCCTCAAGCGGATGACCTAAGGTTTATCAATCTGTAGGAGGCATAGGATGAAGATGGTCTCTCTCAAGCAACCCTGCAACCAAATAAAAAAGTGTCTCTTGTGTCCCCAACACACCAAATACAATGGTAAATTGTATAGGTGCACTAGATCGGCGAAGAGATGGTGATACAAGTGCAATATGGATGTTAGATATAGGTTTTTGTAATATGAAAATATAAAAACAGCAAGGTAACTAATGATAAAAGTGAGCGTAAATGGTATTGCAATGCGTTGAAACAAGGCCTAGGGTTCATACTTTCACTAGTGCAAGTTCCCTCAACAATAATAACATAATTGGATCACATAACTATCCCTCAACATGCAACAAAGAGTCACTCCAAAGTCACTAATAGTGGAGAACAAACGAAGAGATTATGGTAGGGTACGAAACCACCTCAAAGTTATTCTTTCCAATCAATCCGTTGGGCTATTCCTATAAATGTCACAAACAGCCCTAGAGTTCGTACTAGAATAACACCTTAAGACACAAATCAACCAAAACCCTAATGTCACCTAGATAGTCCAATGTCACCTCAAGTATCCGTGGGTATGATTATACGATATGCATCACACAATCTCAGATTCATCTATTCAACCAACACATAGAACCTCAAAGAGTGCCCCAAAGTTTCTACCGGAGAATCACGAGGAAAACATGTGCCAACCCCTATGCATAGGTTCATGGGAGGAACCCGCAAGTTGATCACCAAAACATACATCAAGTGAATCACGTGGTATCCCATTGTCACCACAGATACGCACGGCAAGACATACATCAAGTGTTCTCAAATCTTTAAAGACTCAATCCGATAAGATAACTTCAAAGGGGAAACTCAATCCATTACAAGAGAGTAGAGGGGGGAAGAAACATCATAGGATCCAAATATAATAGCAAAGCTCGCGATACATCAAGATCGTATCACCTCAAGAACACGAGAGAGAGAGAGAGAGAGATCAATCACATAGCTACTGGTTCATACCCTCAGCCTCGAGGGAGAATTAGTCCCTCCTCGTCATGGAGAGCACCGGGATAATGAAGATAGCCACCGGAGAGGGATTCCCCCTCCGGCAGGGTGCCGAAACGGGTCTAGATTGGTTTTCGGTGGCTACGGAGGCTTCTGGCGGCGGAACTCCCGATCTATTGGGTTCCCCGATCGTTTTAGGGTATATGGAGATATATAGGAGGAAGAAGTACGTCAGGGGAGCCACAAGGGGCCCACGAGGGTGGAGGGCATGCCCAGGGGGGTGGGCGCGCCCCCTGCCTCGTGGCTTCCTCGTTGCTTTCTTGACGTGGACTCCAAGTCTCCCGGGTTGCTTTCCTTCCAAAAATAACTTCTCCAGAAGGTTTCATTCCATTTCGACTCCATTTGATATTCCTTTTTTGAAACACTGAAACAAGGGAAAAACAGGATGTAGCACTGGCACTGGGCTCTAGGTCAATAGGTTAGTCCCAAAAATAATATAAAAGTGGATAATAAAGCCCATAAACATCCAAAACAGATAATATAATATCATGTAACAATCAAAAATTATAGATACGTTGGATACGTATCAGCGTTTAGCATGAACATTATATCTGGACCTTGTTTGATGCGAGACGGTTATTCATTTAAATCTGAGAATAATGGTTGTTCTATTTATATGACTAATATCTTTTATGTTCATGCACCCTTGAAGAGTGGTCTATTTGTGTTGAATATCGATAGTAGTGATACACATATTCATAATGTTGAAGCCAGAAGATGCAGAGTTGATAATGATAGTGCAACTTATTTGTGGCACTGCCATTTGGGTCATATTGGTGTAAGGCGCATGAAGAAACTCTATACTAATGGACTTCTGGAATCACTTGATTATGAATCACTTGGTACTTGCGAACCATGCCTCATGGGCAAGATGACTAAAACGCCTGATGGAGCGAGCAACAAATTTTTTGGAAATCATACATACTGATGTATGTGGTCCGGTGAACATTGAGGCTCGCGGCGGGTATCGTTATTTTCTCACCTTCACAGATGATTTGAGCACATATGGGTATATCTACTGAATGAAACATAAGTCTGAAACATTTGAAAAGTTTAAAGAATTTCAGAGTGAAGTGGAAAATCATCATAACAAGAAAATAAAGTTTCTACGATCTGATCATGGAGGAGAATATTTGAGTTACGAGTTTGGTCTACATTTGAAACAATGCGTAATAGTTTCGCAACTCACACCACCCGGAACACCACAGCGTAATGGTGTGTCCGAACGTCGTAATCGTACTTTACTAGCTATGGTGCGATCTGTGATGTCTCTTACTGATTTACCGCTATCGTTTTGGGGTTATGATTTAGAGATGGCTGCATTCACGTTAAATAGGGCACCATCAAAATCCGTTGAGACGACGCCTTATGAACCGTGGTTTGGCAAGAAACCAAAGTGGTTGTTTCTTAAAGTTTGGGGTTGCGATGCTTATGTGAAAAAGCTTCAACCTGGTAAGCTCGAACCCAAATCGGAGAAATGTGTCTTCATAGGATACCCAAAGGAAACTGTTGGGTAAACCTTCTATCATAGATCCGAAGGCAAGACATTTGTTGCTAAGAATGGATCCTTTCTATAGAAGGAGTTTCTCTCGAAAGAAGTGAGTGGGAGGAAAGTAGAACTTGATGAGGTAACTGTACCTGCTCCCTTATTGGAAAGTATTTTATCACAGAAACTGGTTCCTATGACACCTACACCAATTAGTGAGGAAGCTAATGATGCTGATCATGAAACTTCAGATCAAGTTACTACCGAACCTCGTAGGTCAACCAGAGTAAGATCCGCACCAGAGTGGTACACTAATCCTATTCTGGAGGTCATGTTACTTGACCAAGGCGAACCTACGAACTATGAAGAAGCGATGGTAAGCCCAGATTCCACAAAATGGCTTGAGGCCATGAAATCTGAGATGGGATCCATGTATGAGAACAAAGTGTGGACTTTGGTTGACTTGCCCGATGATAGGCAAGCCATAGAGAATAAATGGATCTTCAAGAAGAAGACTGACGCTGACGGTAATGTTACTGTCTACAAAGCTTGACTTGTTGCGAAAGGTTTTACACAAGTTCAAGGGGTTGACTATGATGAGACTTTCTCACCCGTAGTGATGCTTAAGTCTGTCCGAATCATGTTAGCAATTGCCGTATTTCATGATTATGAAATTTGGCAAATGGATGTCAAAACTGCATTCCTGAATGGATTTCTGGAAGAAGAGTTGTATATGATGCAACCAGAAGGTTTTGTCGATCCAAAGGGAGCTAACAAAGTGTGCATGCTCCAGCGATCCATTTATAGACTGGTGCAAGCCTCTCGGAGTTGGAATAAATGTTTTGATAGTGTGATCAGAGCATATGGTTTTATACAGACTTTTGGAGAAGCATGTATTTACAGGAAAGTGAGTGGGAGCTCTGTAGCATTTCTAATATTATATGTGGATGACATATTGTTGATTGGAAATGATATAGAATTTCTGGATAGCATAAAAGGATACTTGAATAAGAGTTTTTCAATGAAAGACCTCGGTGAAGCTACTTACATATTGGGCATCAAGATCTATAGAGATAGATCAAGACGCTTAATTGGACTTTCACAAAGCACATACCTTGACAAAGTTTTGAAAAAGTTCAAAATGGATCAAGCAAAGAAAGGGTTCTTGCCTGTGTTACAAGGTGTGAAGTTGAGTCAAACTCAATGCCCGACCACTCCAGAAGATAGAGAGAAAATGAAATGTGTTCCCTATGCTTCATCCATAGGCTCTATCATGTATGCAATGCTCTGTACCAGACCAGATGTGTGCCTTGCTATTAGCTTAGCAGGGAGGTACCAAAGTAATCAAGGAGTGGATCACTGGACAGTGGTCAAGAACATCCTGAAATACCTGAAAAGGACTAAGGATATGTTTCTTGTTTATGGAGGTGACAAAGAGCTCGTCGTAAACGGTTACGTTGATGCAAGCTTTGACACTGATCCGGACGATTCTAAATCACAAACCGGATACGTATTTACATTGAACGGTGGAGCTGTCAGTTGGTGCAGTTCTAAACAAAGCGTTGTGGCGGGATCTACATGTGAAGCGGAGTACATAGCTACTTCAGAAGCAGCAAATGAAGGAGTCTGGATGAAGGAGTTCATATCCGATCTAGGTGTCATAACTAGTGCATCGTGTCCAATGAAAATCTTTTGTGACAATACTGGAGCAATTGCCTTGGCGAAGGAATCCAAATTTCACAAAAGAACCAAGCACATCAAGAGACGCTTCAATTCCATCCGGGATTTAGTCCAGGTGGGAGACATAGAAATTTGCAAGATACATACGGTTCTGAATGTTGCAGACCCGTTGACTAAGCCTCTTCCACGAGCAAAACATGATCAGCACCAAGGCTCCATGGGTGTTATCATCATTACTGTGTAATCTAGATTATTGACTCTAGTGCAAGTGGGAGACTGAAGGAAATATGCCCTAGAGGCAATAATAAAGTTATTATTTATTTCCTTATATCATGATAAATGTTTATTATTCATGCTAGAATTGTATTAACCGGAAACATATTACATGTGTGAATACATAGACAAACAGAGTGTCACTAGTATGCCTCTACTTGACTAGCTCTTTGATCAAAGATGGTTATGTTTCCTAACCATAGACATGAGTTGTCATTTGATAAACAGGATCACATCATTAGAAGAATGATGTGATTGACTTGACCCATTCTGTTAACTTAGCACTTGATCGTTTAGTTTACTGCTATTGCTTTCTCCATGACTTATACATGTTCCTATGACTGTGAGATTATGCAGCTCCCGATTACCGGAGGAACACTTTGTGTGCTACCAAACGTCACAACGTAACTGGGTGATTATAAAGGTGCTCTATAGGTGTCTCCGATGGTACTTGTTGAGTTGGCATAGATCGAGATTAGGATTTGTCACTCCGATTGTCAGAGAGGTATCTCTGGGCCCTCTCGGTAATGCACATCACTAAAAGCCTTGCAAGGAATGTGACTAATGAGTTAGTCACGGGATGATGCACTACGGAACGAGTAAAGAGACTTGCCGGTAACGAGATTGAGCTAGGTATTGAGATACCGACGATTGAATCTCGGGCAAGTAACATACCGATGACAAGGGAACAACGTATGTTGTTATGCGGTTTGACCGATAAAGATCTTCGTAGAATATGTAGGAACCAATATGAGCATCCAGGTTCCGCTATCGGTTATTGACCGGAGACGTGTCTCGGTCATGTCTACATAGTTCTCGAACCCGTAGGGTCCGCACGCTTAAAGTTATGTGACGATCGGTATTATGAGTTTATATGTTTTGATGTACCGAAGGTAGTTCGGAGTCTCGGATATGATCATGGACATGACGAGGAGTCTCGAAATGGTAGACACGTAAAGATCGATATATTGGACGACTATGTTCGGACACCGGAAGTGTTTCGGGAGGTTTCAGACATTTACCAGAGTACCAGGGGGGTTACGGGAACCCCCCCGGGAAGTATATTGGGCCTAATGGGCCTTAGTGGGAGAAGAGGAGGGGCGGCCAGGGCAGCCGCACGCCCCCTCCCCCTCTAGTCCGAATTGGACAAGGAGGGGGGCAGCGCCCCCCTTTCCTTCTCTCCCTCTCTCCCTTCCTTCCCCTTCTCCTACTCCTACTACGAAAGGAGGAGTCCTACTCCCGGTGGGAGTAGGACTCCCCCCTTGGCGCGCCCTCCTCCTGGCCGGCCGCGTCTCCCCCTAGCTCCTTTATATACGGGGAGGGGGGCACCCCTTGGAGACACAACAATTGATAATTGATCTCTTAGCCGTGTGCGGTGCCCCCCTCCACCATAATCCACCTCGGTCATATCGTAGCGGTGCTTAGGTGAAGCCGTGCTGACGAAACTCTCCCTCGATCTCTACTGGATCGTGAGTTCGCTGGACGTCACCGAGCTGAACGTGTGCTGAACACGGAGGTGTCATACGTTTGGTACTGAGGATCGGTCAATCGTGAAGACTTACGACTACATCAACGGCGTTGTCATAACGCTTCCGCGTTCGGTCTACGAGGGTACGTGGATACACTCTCCCCTCTCGTTGCTATGCATCACCATGATCTTGCGTGTGCGTAGGAATTATTTTGAAATTACTACGTTCCCCAACACAATACTAGGTGGGTCTTATATCTTAAAGAATTAACTACCAATTCTGTTGTGGGGCTTAAAAAAATAAGTTGCCTCCCAATTATAAAAAAATCTTCCTTTTCCTAGTTAAAAAAATAAGCCACCTTAAATTTGTTGAGACTTTTGAATTAGTTATCCTATAACTACTTTAGAAGCCCCAATAAATAAGAGAGGCTGCTTATGGGAAAAGCAAGGGAGGAGGTGGCTTATTTTTTAGGGTCTTTTACATTTGTTTCCCTAACACGAACCCACTACTCACATTTGCCCCTAATTCGAAAGCATGCTAAAAAATGCCCCTCCGCCGTTAGGTACCCTTACAGAAATGCCCTTCTGCGCCGTTACCGTCCGGTCAAAGGGATCAAAGATACACAGGTTCACAAGATGCGTGCAAATTTTCGTGCTATTTGGACATTCCAGGAGGTCGTGGCAAGGAAAAAAATAGTAAATATATATGCTTGTGAACAGTAAATTCAAAAAAATTGCAAGAAAATTCGAAAAAATATGAAAAGTTTTGGCATCAAAGAGGCTCGGGTTTGCAAGGTGCATGCAAATTTTTGTTGTGTTTGGACACTGTAGGTGCTCGTGGAGAAAAAAACCAAATTTGGCTCGGGAAAAAACTTTGGAAAAAATGACTATTTGGTATTTTGCTAGAGCTCCTCGCTTGTCATTTGATAACAAAAACTTGCAAGCCTTTTTTATGCCTTGTTGAGCTCCACCCAAGCCTTTTTTATGCCAAGCCTTTTTTATGCTAGAGCTCCACCCAAGCCTTTTTTATGCCAACAAATTTCATATTTTTTTGAATTTTCTTGCTATTTTATTTCAAATTTACTGTTCTCAAGAGTACAGATTAACTGTTTTTCCTAGCCACGAGCTCCTGGAATGTCCAAATAGCAAGAAAATTTGCACGCGCCTTGCGCACATGAGTAATTTTGATCTCAGAAAATTTTAGATTTTTTAGAATTTTTTTGCTCTTTTTTAGGACGGTCAAAGCTCTTTGACCGGACGGTTACGACACAGAAGGGCATTTCTGTAAGGGCACCTAACGGCGGAGGGGCATTTTTGAGCAGGATTTCGAATTAGGGGTATATCTGATTAGGTGATTCGAGTTAGGGACAGAAATGCAAATGGCCCTCTTTTTTAAGCAATCAAAAAAACTGACCCTAAAAGTTGCCCAGAGGGAATGTCATGTGTTGGCATGGACGTTTTGGGCAATTCACGTAACCGACGTGGTTGCACACGCATCTGACATGGTCCAGCGATGCCGATCAGAGATGAACTCCGGCCAGCACCATCCATCAAAGAAGAGAGCAAGGATCCACCCCTCCCCCCCCCCCCCAACATGGATAATCAAAGATATAGAGGTTGTAGCTGAAGAAGGCATGATCCTTGTCAATGCTCTTGCCTCAACAGCAGCAAGACGCCGCTACTAGATTCAACCAGTTGTTGTTTCCCAAGGCTGACAAGCAAGCCTTGGGGTGGAGATCGGGAAGGGAGAACAACAACTAGCTGAGCTGAACTTTGATAGAAGAAGGCATACCTTAGATGTAGAAAATAAGAGAGAACTTCAACAAAGGAAGGAGACGATGCCAGGAAAGGTAGATAAATGTATGCAACACCTAAGAACCGTCCGCTCGGACCAACAGGAAGAAGAAGATGAAGCACCAAATCAAGAAACTCGACAGAGAGAAGGATGATGAGGACCAAAACCATTGAGCATAGGTGGAGAAAGCAAGTGTTGTTTGAAGGAAATGTGCCCTAGAGGCAACAATAAAGTTGTTACTTATATTTCCTTATGTAATGATAAATATCTATTGTTCATGCTAGAATTGTATTAACCGTAAACTTGATACATGTGTGAATACATAGACAAAACAAAGTGTCCCTAGTATGCCTTGTAACGCCCGGATAATCAAGCTACAGTAATCCCCTACTAATGATGCCAAGTCATCACTATTACTGTTGCTAATCTCACTTTGATTCAAAACCAATTCAAATTCAATTTTAAAATAAAGTCAAACAAATAAAGTTTTCAAATGTCAAAACAAAAAAAATTTGTTGGGTTGCAAATATTCACTAGGTAATTATCATGTAGCAACCAACATCATTTGGCTCTCCCTTTAATCCCTAGGAAAATATAAAGTGGCCCAGCAACATATTAGTTGACCTATTCAATTTCTAAAAATGCTTGAACAATTCCGTTGGCTCTAAAACTTTTTATGCAACACCACAATGCTGTTCTTGAATTGTGTGCCAAATTTCAAGTTTGACTAAATTCATTTTTGTCACTCAAATAATTACGAACAGTGGCTAACTGAAATACGTAAAAAGAAAAATAGAAAATAATTTATAGCAAAAAGGGGGCCTAACTACTACTGTGCACTTGTAGCCCATTGCTACAGTGCACAGCCCAGCCCAACAATCCCTTTTCCCCTTCCTCCTGCTACAGGAGACAGGGGTGCCGTGGCAGCCATCCGCCGGTGATGGCCGTGTGTGGCGGCCATCGGCCCCCCTGCCCGCCTACTAGTCGCCCCCGAGACCGGCCCCACCTCCCCGAAACCCTACCCCACTTCCCCCCCTTCCTCGCGCCGCTTCTCTCTCCCACATACGCACCGAGCGTAGTCGACGGCGCACCCTCGTCGATCCCGAAGCCACCGTCGTCCCCGTGCCCCGCCAAGGTGTCTAGCAGCTCCGCCATCGTCTTCTTCGTCTTCGTCGTTCACGAGATCATGCCCGGAGGCACCGTATCGACCGGATCGACCTCGTCTTCCACCTTCGGCCACCGCGACACCATCGCCGGAATTGACGCCTCTGCAGCTCCTAAACTCCTCGAAGAGCCTCCTTGAGCTCCCTTGGTGAGCTCAGCGTCTTCCCTCTCTCTTTTTCTTGCTATCTCGATGCCGTAGTTGTAGTTTTCGCCGGCCGCATCTCTGCACCGCCGCCATGCTCGCCGTTGCCGCTATAACCCCCCCGCGTCCAGCTGCTGCTACTACCGTGCTCTGGAGGGCTTCACGAAGCCGATGCCCCGAGTAACCCGCTCATTTGCGTGCTGTAATGGAAACCCAGCCGCGGTCGCGACCTTGTGGTCGCCATGGCCGGACCTCGCCCTGCGTCCTCTGGACGCGCCCGCCTGCCCATAGCCGCGCGCCCTAGACCCGCACCCGTGTCCACTTCCGCCGCCGGCTGCTGCCCGTGCGCGCCCAGCCGCCCATGGTCGCGCCTCTGCGCCTGCCGCCGATGCCTTCTCCTTGCCGTTGCTCTGCTGCTCTGCTTCCGGCGCTGCTGCTGCTACTCCCGTCCTTGGCTGCTGCTCCCTTGCTGCCGGCGCTGCTGCTCCTTGCTACCTGCTGCTACCGCTGCCCACTGCTGCCTACTGCGGTGCACTACTACCTGCCGCTGCTCCTGCTGCCATAGCTGCTGCTGCTAGTGTTTAAGCCGTGCATGGCCATGGCCTTTGCCTTTGTGCATGGCCGGCTGGCTCTCTGGATGAGGCCAGCCTACCTAGTTTAGTTTATGTTGGCTGATTAGTAATTACGTATAGCTAGTAGTAAATGGCATGTGGGACCTCCCTTGATTAAGTTAGTTAGATGGTTTATTAATGCATGTGGCAATGACATGTGGGCCACACATTCTATTGATCAGTCAATTTGACTCGGTCAACCCAACCCATGGTCCCACCCGTAATACACGCTGGTTAGCACAGCCCCATGTGACATAAGTAACTAGATATTTAATTTTCGAATTGAAATAACTCAGAAAATCTTATAAAGTTTGAAAACTAATAGAAAATAATCCGTAACTCGGATGAAAATACTTTGTACATGAAAGTTGCTCAGAACGACGAGACGAATGCGGATACACTCTCCGTTTGTCTGCCACACATCCCTAGCATAGCAAACATGCAACTTCCCCCCTTCGGTTCGTTTGTCCGAAAACGCGAAACACCGGGGATACTTTGCCGGATGTTTTCCCCCTTCGTCGATATCACCTACTAGTATGTTAGGTCACCTCTAGCACCGCGTAATGCCATTTTACACTTTGTGATGCTTTTATTGCTCTGTTACTTATTGTGTCTCCCCTCCGTTACTTCTTTCCGGTAGACACCGAGACTGCCGGCGACCCCCAGTACGACTATGGTGTTGGCGATCCCTCTCTCTTGCCAGAGCAACCAGGCAAGCCCCCCCTTGATCACCAGATATTGCCTACTCTTCTCTATACTGCTTGCATTAGAGTAGTATAGCATGTTACTGCTTCCCGTTAATCCTATTCTGATGCATAGCCTGTCATTGTTGCTACAACTATTGATACCTTACCTGCAATCCTAACGCTTAGTATAGGATGCTAGTTTTCCATCAGTGGCCCTACATTCTTGTCCATCTGCCATGCTATACTATCGGGTCGTGATCACTCGGGAAGTGATCACGGGTATATACTTATATACATAATATATGATACATGTGGTGACTAAAGTCGGGTCGACTCGTGGAGCACCCGCGAGTGATTCACGGATTGGGGGCTGAAAGGACCTTTGTCCCAACGGCCCTCTGTGTGGATCTTTGTGGCGAAGCGACAGGGCAGGTTGAAACCACCTAGGAGAGAGCTGGGCCTGGCCCTGGTCGGCGTTCGCGGTTATTTCAAGATAACACGTTTAACGAGATCTTGGTATTTGATCTGAGTCTAGCCACTGGCCTATACGCACTAACCATCTACGCGGGGACAGTTATGGGCACTCGACGTCGTGGTATCAGCCGAAGCCTTCGTGATGTCAGCGACTGAGCGGCGCGCGCCGGATTGGACTGGAATGCCTGCTAGGCTAGGCCTACTTCCGGCCGCCCTCGCAACGTGCAGGTGTGCAATGGGCGATGGGCCCAGACCCCTGCGCCATAGGATTTAGACCGGCGTGCTGACCTCTCTGTTGTGCCTAGGTAGGGCTGCGACGTGTTGATCTTCCGAGGCCAGGCATGACCCAGGAAAGTGTGTCCGGCCAAAAGGGATCGACCGTGTTGGATTATGTGGTGCACCCCTGCAGGGAAGTTAATCTATTCGAATAGTCGTGATCTTCGGTAACAAGACGACTTGGAGTTGTACCTTGACCTTATGACAACTAGAACCGGATACCTATTAAAACACACCCTTCCAAGTGCCAGATACAACCGGTGATCGCTCTCTCACAGGGCGATGAAGGGAGTATCATCGGTTAGGATTATGCTATGCGATGCTACTTGGTGAACTTACCATCTACTCTCTTCTCTTGCTGCAAGATGGAGGTTACCAGAAGCGTAGTCTTCGATAGGACTAGCTATCCCCCTCTTATTCCGGCATTTTGCAGTTCAATCCACATATGATACCCTTACTCCATTTAATACCAATGCATACATATGTAGTGTAGCTCCTTGCTTGTGAGTACTTTGGATGAGTACTCACGGTTGCCTTGCTCCCTCTTTTCCCCCTTTCTATACCTGATTGCTGCGACCAGCCTTGGAGCCCAGGAGACAGACGCCACCATCGATTACGACTACTACTACTCGGGAGGTGCCTACTATTACGTGCAACCCGCTGACGACGACCAGGAGTAGTTTAGGAGGATCCTAGGCAGGAGGCCTGCGCCTCTTTCGATCTATATCCCAGTTTGTGCTAGCCTTCTTAAGACAAACTTGTTTAACTTATGTCTGTACTCGGATATTGTTGCTTCCGCTGACTCGTCTATGATCGAGATCTTGTATTCGAGCCCTCGAGGCCCCTGGCTTCTAATATTATGCTTGTATGACTTATTTAATTTTTAGAGTTGTGTTGTGATATCTTCCCATGAGTCCCTGATCTTGATCGTACACGTTTGCGTGTATGATTAGTGTACGATTGAATCGGGGGCGTCACATGCCTCTACTAGACTAGCTCGTTAATCAAAGATGGATAAGTTTCGTGACCATAGACATGTGTTGTCATTTGATGAACAAGATCGCATCATTAGGAGAATGATGTGATGGACAAGACCCATCCGTTCGCTTAGCACAATGATCGTTAAGTTTTATTGCTACTACTTTCTTCATGACTTATACATATTCCTTTGACTATGAGATTATACAATTGCCGAATACCGGAAGAATACCTTGTGTGCTATCAAACGTCACAACGTAAAAGGGTGATTATAAAGATGCTCTACAGGTATCTCCGAAGGTGTTTTGTTGGTTGGCATAGATCAAGATTAGGATTTGTCATTCCATGTATCGGAGAGGTATCTATGGGCCCTCTCGGTAATTCACATCACTATAAGCCTTCCAATCAATGTGAGTAATGATTTAATTACGGGATGATGCATTACGGAACGAGTAAAGAGACTTTCCGGTAACGAGATTGAACTAGGTATGATGATACCGACGATAGAATCTCGGGCAAGTAACATACCGATGACAAAGGGAATGAGGTATGTTGTTATGCGGTTTGACCGATAAATATCTTCGTAGAATATGTAGGAGCCAATATGAGCATCCTGGTTCCGCTATTGGTTATTGACCGTAGATGTTTCTCGGTCATGTCTACATAGTTCCCGAACCCGTAGGGTCCGCACGCGTAACGTTCGATGACGATTTGTATTATGAGTTATGAGTTTTGGCGACCGAAGTTTGTTCGGAGTCCCGGATGAGATCACGGACATGACGAGGAGTCTAGAAATGGTTGAGAGGTATAGATTGATATATTGGACGAAGGTGTTTGGACACCGGAATGGTTTCAGAAAGGTTCGGATATTTTTCGGGGTACCGAGGGGTTACCGGAACCCCCCTAGGAAGTATTGGGCCTTCATGGGCCTTAGTGGAAAGGAGAGGAGGGCCGCAAGAGGTGGCCACGCCCCCCCTTCCCCCCATGGCAAGTCCGAATTGGACTAGGGAGGGGGCGGCGCCCCCCTCTTTCCTTCTCCCTTGCTTCCTCCTTCCCTCTCTCCCCCTCTTGGAAAAGGAAGGGGAGTCCAACTAGGATTGGGAGTCCTAGTAGGACTACCCCTATGGCGCCCCCTCCTTAGCCACCGGCCTCCTCCCTCTCCCCCTTTATATACGTGGCCAGGGGGCAACCCAATACACAACAATTGTTCCTTAGCCGTGTGCGGTGCCCCCCTCCATAGTTTACCACCTCGGTCATATTGTCGTAGTGCTTAGGCAAAGCCCTGCGCGGATCACATCACGAACACCGCCGCCACGCCGTCGTGCTGACGGAACTCTCCCTCGACCCTCTACTGGATCAAGAGCTCAAGGGACGTCATCATGCTGAACGTGTGCTGAACACGGAGGTGTCGTACGTTCGTTACTTGGATCGGTTGTATCGTGAAGACGTTCGACTACATAACACTTCCGCTTTCGGTCTATGAGGGTACGTGCACACACTCTCCCCTCTTGTTGCTATGCATCTCCTAGATAGATATTGCGTGATCGTAGGAAATTTTTTGAATTGCTTTGTTCCCCAACAGTGGCATCTGAGCCATGTCTATGCGTAGATGAAATATGCACGAGCAGAACACAATGAGTTGTGGGCGATAATAGTCATACTGCTTACCACCAACGTCTTACTTTGATTCGGCAGTATTGTTGGACGAAGCGGCCTGGACCGACATTACAAGACCACGTTCATGAGAATGGTTCTACCGACGTGCTTCGCACACATGTGGCTAGCGGGTGTCTATTTCTCCAACTTTAGTTGAGTCGAGTTTGACTACGTACGGTCCTTGTTGAAGGTTAAAACAACACACTTGACCAAAAATCGTTGTGGTTTTGATGCGTAGGTAAGAACGGTTCTTGGTAGAAGCCCGTAACAGCCATGTAAAACTTGCAACAACAAAGTGGAGGATGTCTAACTTGTTTTTGCAGGGCATGTTGTGATGTGATATGGTAAAGACGTGATGAGATATAAATTGTTGTATGAGATGATCATGTTTTGTAAAAGTTATTGGCAACTGGCAGGAGCCTTATGGTTGTCGCTTTATTGTATGAAATGCAATCTCCAGGTAATTAGTTTACTTTGTCACTAAGTAGTAGCGATAGTCGTAGGAGTAATAGTTGGCGAGACGACAATGATGCTACGATGGAGATCAAGGTGTCAAGTCGGCGGTGATGGAGATCATGACGGTGCTTTGGAGATGGAGATCAAAGGCACAAGATGATGATGACCATATCATGTCACATATTTTGATTGCGTGTGATGTTTATCTTTTATGCATCTTATTTTGCTTAGTACGATAGTAGCATTATAAGATGACCCCTCACTAAATTTCAAGGTAAAAGTGTTCTCCATGAGTATTCACCGTTGCTACAGTTCGTCGTGCCGAGACACTGCTACCTCTTGAGCACTTGCGTTGGGTTTCCCTTGAAGAGGAAAGGGTGGTGCAGCAAAGTAGCGTAAGTATTTCCCTTAGTTTTTGAGAACCAAGATATCAATCCAGTAGGAGGCCATGCAGGAGTCCCTCGTACCTACACAAACAAATAAATCCTCGCAACCAACGCGATAAGGGGTTGTCAATCCCTACACGGTCACTTACGAGAGTGAGATCTGATAGATATGATAAGATAATATTTTTGGTATTTTTATGATAAAGATGCAAAGTGAAATAAAAGGCAATAAAAATAACTAAGTATTGGAAGATTAATATAATGGAAGATAGACCCGGGGGCCATAGGTTTCACTAGTGGCTTCTCTCGAGAGCATAAGTATTCACGGCGGGTAAACAAATTACTATTGAGCAATTGACAGAATTGAGCATAATTATGAGAATATCTAGGTATGATCATGTATATAGGCATCACGTCCGAGACAAGTAGACCGACTCCTGCCTGCATCTACTACTATTACTCCACACATCGACCGCTATCCAGCATGCATCTAGAGTATTAAGTTCAAGAGAA
Organism: Triticum urartu; assembly: GCF_056163025.1. Lineage (NCBI taxonomy): Eukaryota > Viridiplantae > Streptophyta > Magnoliopsida > Poales > Poaceae > Triticum > Triticum urartu. The sequence goes on along the minus strand of NC_141875.1, from coordinate 717,538,668 downwards.
CAGAGTAATGCTTTAGGCAAGATGACATGATGTAGAGGGATAAACTCATGCAATATGATGAAAACCCCATCTTGTTATCCTCGATGGCAACAATACAATACGTGCCTTGCTGCCCCTACTGTCACTGGGAAAAGACACCGCGAGATTGAACCCAAAGCTAAGCACTTCTCCCATTGCAAGAAAGATCAATCTAGTAGGCCAAATCAAACTGATAATTCGAAGAGAATTGCAAAGATAACCAAAAATACATAAAGGAATTCAGAGAAGGTTCAAATATTGTTCATAGATAAACTTGATCATAAACCCACAATTCATCGGTCTCAACAAACACACTGCAAAAGAAATTACATCGAATAGATCTCCATAAGAGAGGGGGAGAACTTTGTATTGAGATCCAAAAAGAGAGAAGAAGCCATCTAGATAATAACTATGGACCCGTAGGTCTGAGGTAAACTACTCACACTTCATCGGAAGGGCTATGGTGTTGATGTAGAAGCCCTCTGTGATCGATGCCCTCTCCGGCAGAGCTCCAGAATAGGCCCCAAGATGTGATCTCGTGGATACAGAAAGTTACGGTGGTGGAATTAGGGTTTTGGCTCCGTATTTGGTAGTTTGGGGGTATGTAGGTATATATAGGAGGAAGGAGTATGTAGGTGGAGCAAAAGGGGGCCCACGAGGGTGGAGGGCGCGCCCAGGGGGTAGGCACGCCCCCTACCTCGTGGCCTCCTGCTTGATGTCTTGACGTAGGGTCCAAGTCCTCTGGATCATGTTCGTTCCGGAAATCACGTTCCCGAAGGTTTCATTCCGTTTGGCCTATGTTTGATATTCTTTTTCTGCGAAACCCTAAATAGGCAAAAAAAACAGCAATTCTGGGTTGGGCCTCCGGTTAATAGGTTAGTCCAAAAAATAATATAAAAGTGTATAATAAAGCCCAATAATGTCCAAAACAGAATATAATATAGCATGGAACAATCAAAAATTATAGATACATTGGAGACGTATCAGACACCACGTGATGATCAGGTGTGATAAGCTCTACGTTCACATACAACGGGTGCAAGCCAGTTTTGCATGTGCAGAATACTCAGGTTAAACTTGATTAGCCTAGCATATGCAGATATGGCCTCGGAACAGTGAGACTGAAAGGTCAAACATGAATCATATCGGAGATATGATCAACATAGAGATGTTCACCATTGAAAACTACTCCATCTCACATGATGATCGGATATGGTTTAGTTGATATGGATCACGTGATCATTTAGATGACTAGAGGGATGTCTATCTAAGTGGGAGTTCTTCAGTAATATGATTAATTGAACTTTAATTTATCATGAACCTAGTACCTGATAGTTTTTGCATGTCTATGTTGTTGTATATCAATGGCTCGTGCTACCGTTCCCTTGAATTTTAATGCGTTCGTAGAGAAAGCTAAGTTGAAATATGATGGTAGCAACTACACGGACTAGGTCCGTAACTTGAGGATTATCCTCATTTCTGCACAGAAGAATTACGTCCTGGAAGCACCGCTAGGTCTACCACCTGCGCCAGCAACTGTAGACATTGTGAATGCCTCGCAGTCACGTGTTGATGACTACTCGATAGTTCAGTGTGCCATGCTTTACGGCCTAGAATCGGGACTTTAAAGATGTTTTGAACGTCATGGAGCATATGAGATGTTCCAGGAGTTGAAGTTAATATTCCAAGCAAATGCCCGAGTTGAGAGATATGAAGTCTCCAACAAGTTCTATAGCTGCAAAATGGAGGAGAATAGTTCTTTCAGTGAACACATACTAAGAATGTCTGGGTACCATAACCACTTGACTCAGCTGGGAGTTAATCTTCCTGATGATAGTGTCATTGACAGAGTTCTTCAGTCGCTGCCACCAAGCTATAAAGGCTTCATGATGAACTATAATATGCAAGGGATGGAAAAGGCAATTCCCGAGCTCTTCGTGATGCTAAAGGCTGCGGAGGTAGAAATCAAGAAGGAGCATCAAGTGTTGATGGTTAATAAGACCACTAGTTTCAAGAAAAAGGGCAAAGGGAAGAAGGGGAACTTCAAGAAGAATTGCAAGCAAGTTGCTACTCCCGGTAAGAAGCCCAAGTCTGGCCCTAAGCCTGAAACTGAGTGCTTCTACTGCAAAGTGACTGGTCACTGGAAGCGGAACTGCCCCAAGTATTTGGTGGATAAGAAGGATGGCAAAGTGAAAGGTATATTTGATATACATGTTATTGATGTGTAACTTACTAATGCTTGTAGTAGCGCCTGGCTATTTGATACTGGTTCTGTTGCTCATATTTGCAACTCAAAACATGGGCTACGGTTTAAACGAACATTGTCTAAGGACGAGGTGAGGATGCGCGTGGGAAATGGTTCCAAAGTCGATATGATCGCCTTCGGCACGCTACCTCCACATCTACCATCGGGATTAGTTTTAGACCTGAGTAATTGTTTTTTGGTGCCAGCGTTGAGCATGAACATTATATATGGATCTTGTTTGATGCGAGACGGTTATTCATTTAAATCAAAGAATGATGGTTGTTCTATTTATATGAGTAATATCTTTTATGGTCATGCACCCTTGATGAGTGGTCTATTTCTGTTGAATCTTCATTGTAGTGATACACCTATTCATAATATTGAAGCCAAAAGATGCAAAGTTAATAATGATAGTGCAACTTATTTGTGGCACTGCCGTTTAGGTCATATTGGTGTAAAGCGCATGAAGAAACTCCATGCTGATGGACTTTTGGAATCACTTGATAATGAATCACTTGATACTTGTGAACCATGCCTCATGGGCAAGATGACTAAGACTCCGTTCTCTGGAACAATGGAGCAAGCAACTGACTTATTGAAAATAATACATACTCATGTATGTTGTCCAATAAGTGTTGAGGCTCGTGGCGGGTATCGTTATTATCTGACCTTCACAGATGATTTGAGCAGATATGGGTATATCTACTTAATGAAACATAAGTCTGAAACATATGAAAAGTTCAAAGAATTTCAGAGTGAAGTGGACAATCATCGTAACAAGAAAATAAAGTTTCTACGATCTGATCATGGAGGTGAATATTTCAGTTATGAGTTTGGTCTTCATTTGAAACAATGTGGAATAGTTTCGCAACTCACGCCACCTGGAAAACCACAGCGTAATGGTGTGTCTGAACGTCGTAACCGTACTTTATTAGATATGGTGCGATCTATGATGTGTCTTACTGATTTACCGCCGTCGTTTTGGGGTTATGCTTTAGAGACGGCTGCATTCACGTTAAATAGGGCACCATCTAAATCCAGTGAGACGACACCATATGAACTGTGGTTTGGCAAGAAACCTAAGCTGTCGTTTCTTAAAGTTTGGGGCTACGATGCTTATGTGAAAAAGCTTTAACCTGATAAGCTCGAACCCAAATCGGAGAAATGTGTCTTCATAGGATACCCAAAGGAGACTATTGGGTACACCTTCTATCACATATCCGAAGGCAAGATATTCGTTGCTAAGAATGGATCCTTTCTAGAGAAGGAGTTTCTCTCGAAAGAAGTAATTGGGAGGAAAGTAGAAAACTTGATGAGGTAATTGTACCTTCTCCCGAATTGGAAAGTAGTTCATCACAGAAATCAGTTCCAGTGATTCCTACATCAATTAGTGAGGAAGTTAATGATGATGATCATGAAACTACACACAAGTTACTATCGAACCTCGTAGGTCAATCAGAGTACGATCCGCACCAAGTGGTACGGTAATCCCGTTCTGGAAGTCATGTTACTAGACAATGATGAACCTATGAACTATGAGGGAGCGATGATGAGCCCAGATTCCGCAAAATGGCTTGAGGCCATGAAAGCTGAGATAGGATCCATATATAAGAACAAAGTGTGGACTTTGGTGGACTTGCGCGATGATCGGCAAACCATTGAGAATAAATGGATCTTCAAGAGGAAGATGGACGCTGATGGTAGTGTTACTATCTACAAATCTCGACTTATCACGAAAGGTTTTCGACAAGTTCAAGGTTTTGACTATGATGAGATTTTCTCACTCGTAGTGATGCTTACGTCTGTCCGAATCATGTTAGCAATTGCCGTATTCTATGAAATCTGGCAAATGGATAACAAAACTGCATTCCTTAATGGATTTATTAAAGAAGAGTTGTATATGATGTAAATAGAAAGTTTTGTTAATCCTAAAGGTGCTAACAAAATGTGCAAGCTCCAGCGATCCATCTATGGACTGGTCCAAGCATCTTGGAGTTGGAATATACGCTTTGATGAGTTGATCAAAGCATATAGTTTTATACAGACTTGCAGTAAAGCCTTTAGTTACAAGAAAGTGAGTGGGAGCACTACAGCCTTTCCGATAAGTATATGTGAATGACATATTGTTGATCGGAAATGATGTAGAATTTTCTGGAATGCATAAAGGAGTATTTGAAAGGAGTTTTTTCAAAGACCTTAGTGAAGCTGCTTACATATTGGGCATCAAGATCTATAGAGATAGATCAAGACGCTTGATAAGATTTTTCAATGAGTACATACATTGACAAGATTTTGAAGTAGTTCAAACTAGAAATGTCAAAGAAGGAGTTCTTGCCTATATTGCAAGGTGTAAAGTTGAGTAAGACTCAAAATCCGACCATGACAGAAAATAGAAAAAGAGAATGAAAGTCATTCCCTATGCCTCAGACATAGGTTCTATAAAGTATGCTATGCTGTGTACCACACCTATAGTGTACCTTGCCATGAGTTTGGGAAGGGGGTACGATAGTGATCCAGGAGTGGATCACTGGACATCGGTCAAAGTTATCCTTAGAGGACTAAGGAAATATTTCTCGGTTATGGAAGTGACAAAGAGTTTGTCGTAAAGAGTTATATCGATGCAAGCTTTTACACCAATCCAAATGACTCTGAGTCACAATCCGGATACATATTGAAAGTGGGAGCAATTAGTTAGAGTATCTCCATGCAGAGCATTGTAGACATAGAAAATTTGCAAAATACATACGGCTCTGAATGTGACGGACCCGTTGACTAAACTTCTCTCACAAAGAAAAACATGATCACACCTTAGTACTCTTTGGGTGTTAATCACATAGCGATGTGAACTAGGTTATTGACTCTTGTAAACCCTTTTTGTGTTAGTCACATGGCGATGTGAACTAATCACATAAAGATGTGAACTATTGGTGTTAAATCACATGCCGATGTGAACTAGATTATTGACTCTAGTGCAAGTGGGAGACTGAAGGAAATGTGCACTAGAGGCAATAATAAAATTGTTATTTATATTTCCTTATGTCATGATAAATATCTATTGTTCATGCTAGAATTGTATTAACCTGAAACTTGATACATGTGCGAATACAGACGAAACAAAGTGTCCCTAGTATGCCTCTACTAGACTAGCTCGTCAATCAAAGATGGTTAAGTTTCCTAACCATAGACATGTGTTGTCATTTGATGAAGGGGATCACATCATTAGGAGACTGATGTGATGGACAAGACCCATCCGTTAGCATAGCTTAATGATCGTTAAGTTTTATTGCTCCTACTTTTTCATGACTTATACATATTCCTTTGACGGTGAGATTATGCAATTCCCGAATACCGGAGGAATACCTTGTGTGCTATCAAACGTCACAACGTAAAAGGGTGATTATAAAGATTCTCTACAGGTATCTCCGAAGGTGTTTTGTTGGGTTGGCATAGATCAAGAATAGGATTTGTCACTCCGTGTATCGGAGAGGTATCTCTAAGCCCTCTCGGTAATGCACATCACTATAAGCCGATAACGAGATTGAACTAGGTATGATGGTACCGAGATTGAACTAGGTATGATGGTACCGACGATCGAATCTCGGGCAAGTAACATACCGATGACAAAGGGAATGACGTATGTTGTTATGCGGTTTGACCGATAAAGATCTTCGAAGAATATGTAGGAGCCAATATGAGAATCCAGGTTCCGCTATTGGTTATTGACCGGAGATGTGTCTCGGTCATGTCTACATAGTTCTCGAACCCGTAGGGTCCGCACGCTTAACGTTCGATGATGATTTGTATTATGAATTATGTGTTTTGGTGACCAAAGTTTGTTCGGAGTCCCGGATGAGATCACAGACATGACAACGAGTCTCAAAATGGTCGAGAGGTAAAGATTGATATATTGGACGAAGGTATTCGGACACCAGAATGGTTTCGGAAAGGTTGAGATATTTTTCGGGGTACCGAGGGGTTACCGGAACCCCCCGGAGAAGTATTGGGCCTTCATGGGCCTTAGTGGAAAGGAGAGGAGGGCCACAAGGGGTGCCCCCCATGGCAAGTCCGAATTGGACTAGGGAGGGGGCGGCGCCCCCCTCTTTCCTTCTCCCTCGCTTCCTCCTTCCCTCTCTCCCCCTCTTGGAAAAGGAAGGGGAGTCCAACTAGGATTGGGAGTCCTAGTAGGACTACCCCTATGGTGGCCCCCTCCTTAGCCACCGGCCTCCTCCCTCTCCCCCTTTATATACGTGGCCAGGGGGCAACCCAATACACAACAATTGTTCCTTAGCCATGTGCGGTGCCCCCCTCCACAGTTTACCACCTCGGTCATATTGTCGTAGTGCTTAGGCAAAGCCCTGCGCGGATCACATCACGAACACCGCCGCCACGCCGTTGTGCTGACGGAACTCTCCCTCGACCCTCTACTGGATCAAGAGCTCGAGGGACGTCATCATGCTGAACATGTGCTGAACACAGTGGTGCCGTACGTTTGGTACATGGATCAGTTGGATCATGAAGACATTCGACTACATCAACCGCGTTACTAAACGCTTCAGCTTTCGCTCTACGAGGGTACGTGGACACACTCTCCCCTCTTGTTGCTATGCATCTCCTAGATATATCTTGCGTGATCGTAGGAAATTTTTTAATTGCTTCGTTCCCCAACATCGTTGTACCTAAAGATAAAGAAAAAACAAGGCACTAAATCCACGAATGAATGACCAACCATTGCCGACATCCCTTCCACCACCATGGTGTCAAGATCCAATATAAAGGAAGAGGAAGTCGTAATCGAGGAGATGGGGCAACGCCAACAAAATTTCAACAGAGAGGATGAGGAAGAGAGACTAAGAGGATATAGTATATTTATAAGGGTAGAGAGCCCACCGCCACTAGGAAAGCATACAACCTACAACTAAAGGAATAGGAATGCGGGCCCCCTCTTGCCTCCCCAACCAGCAAGGCAATAGGATCTGGGAGAGAGAGGGCCAGAGGTGATGAAGACAAAGGAACAAAGAAGACAGGGGGCAGAGGGGCACGAGGTTGGGCGAAAGGGAAAGGTATTCTTAAGACGATGAATAAGCTAGACTTCAACAACAACCTTGACCCAAGGTATGCCAATGGCCTAATACCAACATACACTTTGTTTTATTGTTTGATTACATCGAATATTTGTGTCTTTGTTTGGTGTGAAGTCAATTTTCATTTTTAATGTAGCTTGCATATTTTAGTTTTTTGTCGACAACGAACAGGTTGAGCGATGGTCCAACTGGTGAATCCTGAACCTATAACGTTACTGGTTAGGGTGCTTCTTCGATTTTTTAACTATGCACGTAAGCTGGTCCATAAATAGACCACACAAGCAGGAGCGATGTTACCAGTTAGAGTAGCAGGACCACGAGCACGTGGTGGGGTTGGATTTTTGCTGGTCACGCGGGTCATGTCACCACCATCTCCTCTGCCACGACGCTCTTGCCGAGACGGAGTGGCGCTCCCCCCTCCCCGCATCTTCAGGCTCACACGGATGAGCCAAGCCGCTGCAGCCCCCACCCCACTGCACCTGGTGAATGGAGGCAGCCTGCATCCCATCGGCCGCCTCGTCCCATCTCTCAAACCCAGAGTCGCCGGATCCCGAGAACCTCGTCGTCGAGGAGTCCCCGGTCTCCGCCTTGCGCTTCCAGGCATGAGAATTGAAGCCGCGGCCGTGACCACCATCGAAGCGACCAGCACCACGGCCATGGCGCCCCGCGCCGAATCCGTCCCCTCTCATCTCAGGAATGCTATCCACTCGAGGCACAACGGGTGTAGATGGCAGGGAAGAAGAAGCAACTACTTGAGAAAACGAGCGGGCATCGCCATGGATTTTCCCCTCCCACCATGAGAACGATTGCCGAACACTAGATCTAGCAGGTGGGGGGCATCCGAGAAGTGGGAGAAACACTCGTCGAGATCTAGAATGGGGGGAATTGGAGCGGCTGGGCGCTTAATACCTGCCTCAGCCCCCGAAACCCTAGCGTCGCTCGATCCATGGCGGTTGGATCTCTCATCCACCACGTGGCGAGCATCGGTCTCATGGAGGACCAGTCCACGCCCTAGCACCCCGGCCCAGCTGTCAGGGTCGGCGGAGAGCGTCGCGCGGGGGTTCCGCGTGCCCAATCCTCTCGTGAGCCACAGCCAACGTGTCGCCCTTCTCTGTTGCTGCTGCGGTTGTACCGCGCGACGCTGCTGCCACTCCGCCGATCGCCGCGGCCGTCGCCGGAATTCTGTCCCCGAACCCTCGCAAGGTGACACGGGAAGGAGACGGTATCACCGATGTCGATAAACTCACCCTGTTGGAGAAAATGAGTGTCCACGGTTCCCCCGCGATCGTTGAGGAGAACGATGTGGAGGGCCTCGTGCTGAAGCCAGAGCACACCGTCGGTCAGGGAGAACCGCCGCGCCGCCGCGATGTCCGCCGCGAACAGGACTCGCCAGCGCACGTCGCACGCTATCCCGATGGACCAAGTTACTATTCAATCAAGCTGCATGCCATTATCCTCTCATGTCATTTTTACTCTGCCGGCCGGTGCATTTCGGTATTAAAGCCGGTGCGCCCCGGACCAAAACCGCACCCGTACGTCGTCGACCCGACTTTACCCATCGGGTGGTCACGAAGCAAACAAATGCTCGAGAAATATATGCAGGGATGTACATGTCGCTGAAACAGATGCCACGTCATGCAGAGGATAGACGCCATGGAGTCCTGCCGACGCACTACGAAGCTGGCCACGTGAAAATACAATGAATCTTGACGTTTTCGAATGGTATAATATGATCCTCGCCGTGAAATGTATGTAGCTTTGGTCCAGATCTGTTATGCTCGTCCCGGCATTTCCATTAAGACTGGAACCTACTACAAGCATGTGTCCGGCTACCCCCTATCGCTCTCGGCCCATCGCCGGCGTGGCCCATGCGTAATGACGCTGGCCAGTGGATCCATGTGCTGCTCTTCAATGCGGACGGAGCGCGGTCCTCCGCCGTGCCAGCAAGTAGACCGGCGCCCGGCAGCGACCCGCGCCGCTCTGCTGGACCTGGACCGCACCGGGGAGACTGGGTGGTTGGTGTTGTTGGTGGCGGTGGGTTGTGGGGGTTGGCCTGACGAGGCGAGCATCCACAGGTTCCACCTACCACACGCAGCGGGAACGGTTGGCGCATGTCGCGCCGGCGCGGTAGCCTGGTAGGGTGGTAGGGGGGTAGGTGAGGGTATCTCCAGCCGTTGGCCCCCAGGGGGCGCCTAAAATCGCCGCCTGGGGGTGAGCCGGCGCAAAAATTGGGTCTGGGGGCGAGTTGGTCCCCAGCCGCCGGCCCCAGGGCCGCCCCCAGGCACGTTTTAAAATAAAAGAAGTTCGGCGCAGTTCGGCTTAAACACGATAAAATTCAGCCAAACACAATAAATTTCGGCACATTTCGGCGAAGTTCGCGAATTTTCATTACATAGCACATATACATAAACTAATCTAAAGGAAAAACTGGCTGAAGTCGCCGCCGTCGCTGCCATCGTCGTCGTCGGCCTTCTCCTCCTTGACATGGGCGCCCCTGCTGGACCCCTGCCCGGCGTCGCCATGGCGGACTGGTGGCGGCGCATCGTCGTCGTCGTCGTCGTCGCTGTCGCAGATGACGACGACTCCGCCTTCGTCGCGGCCGCTGATGAAGCTATGTACTTAGGGTAGGGGCATGGACCTGTCCTAAGTACCCTACCCAAGGACATCCCTAGAAGAAGTCACCTTTCAATCGACTTGGAGGTATCCCACTCGACGGATTCAAGACACTCGACCACGAAGCAATCACTCGACCAAGATCCAACCACTCGACTGCCAGGAGATCTAAAATCACCCTGCACGCAAACGGTCGGTCATTAAGTAGCTTTTATGGTCATCATGGCACTTTATTAGGGGCGTTACCAGTAACCCCCAGTCTAAATGTACTTTAAATCCTGCATTACTGAGGGCTGGAGGGGCCTGGCGAACTCTATATAAGCCACCCCCCTCCTCAGTATCAAGGGTTCGCACCCCTATTATTCATACACACATAATTCAGTCGACCGCCTCCGGGCACCGAGACGTAGGGCTGTTACTTCCTCCGAGAAGGGCCTGAACTCGTAATCCTCGTGTGCTTACAACTCCTCCATAGCTAAGATCTAGCCTCTCCATACATACCCCCCTACATCACTGTCAGAGTTAGAACCACGACAGTTGGCGCCCACCGTGGGGCTAGGAGTCTTAGCGCCTAGTTTGAGAAGTTGCGATTTTTTCCGATCTCTTTGATCATGGTTTCGGGCGGAGCTTTGGTGGAGGGCCGCGAGATCCGTCTCGGCGCGCTCACGTTCATCGCCGACGACTCCGCTTGGCTTCAGGAGGCTCCACTCGACGTCGACGCGCTTCCTGTCCGCGGGGCGACGCACTTTCGCGCATGCGTCCGTGGTGTCCTCCTGCGGCAGCCGTCGACCCAATATCGGTCGGCTCCTGTGGCATCTCCCCGCCCTGTTTCTCGCCGGCGCAAGCGCTCCGGTCGGTCGAGGCTTCAGAGGTGGGTGAGACATGCGGTGGCCCGCCAGTCGGCCACCCCACAAGTCGCGGCAATCGAGCCCGACGAATCCCTCTACGACCTGTTCGACTGGCTTCGCAGAGACCACATCCGAATGCGACAGCAGTGACCCAGCTGCAGAGGTTCTGGTGATCGATGGGCCACGCAGTCCTCCCGGTTTCCTCCGTGCTCTCATGTCATTGCAGCGGGAGGAGCTTCGCCGCCGGAACATGGATGCACTCCACACTCCTATCGTTGGAGAAACCCCCGAGGCCCGAGCCTTGGAGGACGCGCGCTTGGCTAACTTGGTCGAGCGCACTCGACTGGAGAATCTCCAGCGAATACTCGACGAGCGAGCGCGTCAACGGGCTCCAGAATCCAGTCGACATCAACTCTTTCCGCCCCCGCAGGTATATTGTACTCCGATTCAGAATTTGGTGGCTGCGGCCCATATAGTAGAGTCGATTCAGCCCTCCCAGTCAGAGGCTGGCAGAGGCTTGTTGCAAATCAGAGCGTTGCTCCGGGCAGCGGGAGACCAGAATTCCGCTGTTTCTCAGTCGCGAAACAGGATCCATAGTCGATCCGTTGCAACGGATACAGTCCAGTTGGCTCACAGCCCAAGATCGCCTCCGAGGCGTGAGGGACGTGGAGACCGGCGTGATCAGTACAGAAGGAATGAGCAGTATGATCACCGATTTGATCGTGATGATCGACGTCGAGTGCCAACCCCTCCCCCGAGGAGTGGATCATATGTGCCTCGACAGCAGGATGACAGATGCCCTCATAGTGTTGGGCGGAGAGTTCCAGTCGACCCCAGGGAACTAGGCTTTGATGCGAGGTCCATTCTCGTTCAAGGTTTGGTCGACAGGAATAGAGCTCACCGAGAAGGCCACGACAGGGATGCGCCTACCAGTAGCAGAGTATATGTTTCAGGGCCGGAGTGTTTCAGTCGAGCCATCAGAGCCGCTGTAATTCCTCCCAACTTCAGGTTGGCGACTGGAGTTAGTAAGTTCACCGGTGAGTCCAAGCCCGATACTTGGCTCGAAGATTACCGAGTGGCTGTCCAGATTGGCGGTGGGAATGATGAGGTAGCCATGAAGCACCTGCCTCTCATGTTAGAAGGCTCGGCCAGAGCGTGGCTGAATCAGTTAGCACCCAGCAACATTTACACTTGGGAGGATCTCTCCCGAGTGTTTGTCACCACATTTGAAGGAACATGCAAGCGACCTGCAGGCCTTACGGAATTGCAGTCTTGCGTGCAGAAACCAAATGAAACTCTGAGGGATTACATCCAGAGGTGGATCACATTGCATCACACAGTTGAAAATGTACCAGATCATCAAGCAGTTTGTGCCTTTAAAGAAGGCGTTAAGTACAGAGAATTGAATCTGAAGTTCGGTCGAACCGGAGAGATGTCTCTGAATCGAATGATGGAGATTGCCACCAAATACGCTAATGGTGAAGATGAGGATCGACTCCGGAGTGGCAAGCATCAAGCAGTCGCCCAGGAAACCGGAGGAAATTCCAGTCGGAAACAGAAGCGGAATGCCGAGCCAGCCGCTCCTGGGGAGGCCCTGGCCGTAACCCAGGGAAAATTTAAGGGAAAACCCAAAGGACCTTGGAACCCCAAGAAAGTTAAAGACCAAGATGGAAATGATGTTTTGGATCTACCATGTCACATCCACACCAAGAAAGATGAAGAGGGTAAACTCTTTACCCAAAGCATACCACTCGATAGTGTCGGCTTCTGATCCAGCAGTTTCAGGGCAAGCAGTCCAAAGATAAGGAAAAGGAGTCGGACAAAGTTGAGGACAAGGAAGATAGTGACGATGGGTACCCCCAGGTCAATTCCACCCTGATGATTTTTGCTGATGTTGAGAGCAAAAGTCGACTGAAGGTTATTAACCGTGAGGTAAATATGGTTGCTCCGGCAACACCCAATTATCTGAAGTGGTCCCAGACTGCCATCACATTCGACCAGTCTGATCACCCTACGCACATTGCCACCCCTGGGAGGCAAGCTCTGGTGGTCGACCCAGTTGTCGAAGGCACTCGACTGACCAAAGTCCTGATGGATGGAGGCAGCGGTTTGAACATACTGTATGCAGAAACATTGAAAGGGATGGGCATTCCGATGTCCAGGCTCAGTACCAGTAACATGAGTTTCCATGGAGTCATTCCTGGGAAGAAAGCCGAGTCACTCGACCAAATTGCTCTTGATGTGGTTTTTGGTGATTCCAAGAATTACCGCAAGGAAAAGTTGGCATTCGAAGTTGTGGATTTCCAAAGCGCTTATCACGCTATTTTGGGCAGGCCAGCTTATGCATGCTTCATGGCTCGGCCATGTTATGTGTATCTCAAATTGAAGATGCCTGGTCCCAAAGGTGTGATCACTGTTACAGGCAATCGGAAGAAAGCAGAAGAGTGTTTTCAGAAAGGCTCAAAGATTGCTGACGCTCAGATGGCAGTGGTCGAGCTGCAAGAGTATCAGAAGACTGCAGATCCGAGTGAGTTGCTACGAGCTAAGAAGCCTGCTTCAGAATCAGCTTTTCAGTCATCCGGTGAAACGAAGGCAGTTCACATTCACCCGACCGATCCAAACGCTGCTCCGACTCACATCTCAACGACGGTCGACTCCAAATAGGAAGAAGCGCTCATCCAGTTCCTCCGTGAGAACTGGGACATCTTCGCATGGAAGCCTGTTGACATGCCTGGAGTTCCCAGGGGGTTGGCTGAGCACCGTCTACGAGTCGACCCAAAATTTAAACCTGTGAAAGAACATCTTCGACGGTCTGCCGTCCAGAAGAGGAAGGCCATTGGCGAGGAGGTGGCTTGGCTCTTAGCAGCGGAGTTCATCCGAGAAATTTACCACTCCGAGTGGCTCGCCAATGTTGTCATGGTCCCCAAGAAGGACAAGTCACTTCGCATGTGCATTGATTTCAAGCATATCAATTGGGCCTGCCCGAAAGATCATTTTCCTCTCCCCCGCATCGACCAGATAGTCGACTCGACTGCGGGATGTGAGCGTTTATCTTTTCTAGACGACTATTCCGGGTACCATCAGATCCGTCTGTACGGGCCCGACGAGATCAAAACAGCTTTCATCACTCCATTCGGGTGCTTCTGTTATGTCACCATGCCGTTCTGCCTCAAGAATGCCGGAGCCACGTTCATGAGGATGATTCAGAAGTGTTTGCTCACTCAAATCAGTCGGAATGTGGAGGCATACATGGATGATATTGTGGTCAAGTCACGGAAGGGTTCCGACCTGCTGACTGACCTTGCTGAAACCTTTGCCAACCTCAGGAGGTATGATATCAAGCTCAATCCGTCAAAGTGCACATTCGGAGTTCCAGGTGGGAAGTTACTCGGTTTTCTCGTTTCCAAACGGGGAATTGACGCCAATCCTGAAAAAATTGGTACTATACTCCGGATGAAACGTCCTGTGCGTGTGCATGACATCCAGAAGCTTACAGGATGCTTGGCCGCTTTAAGTCGATTCATCTCTCGCCTTGCTAAAAAGGCATTGCCTCTTTACCGACTGATGAAGAAGTCCGACAAGTTCGAGTGGACTCCAGAAGCTGATGCAGCGTTTACAGAGCTCAAAGCTCTGCTCTCCACCTAGACGGTGCTTGCTGCCCCAATCAGCAAGGAGCCTTTGCTGATTTACATTGCAGCCATAGGACAAGTTGTCAGTACAGTACTTACGGTCGAGCGGGAAGAAGAAGGAAAGGCCTTCAAAGTTCAGCGCCCAGTATATTATGTTTCTGAAGTTTTGACTCCTTCAAAGCAAAGATATCCTCATTACCAGAAGCTTGTATATGGGATTTATATGACCACTAAGAAGGTTGCACATTACTTCTCTGATCATTCCATTACAGTCGTCAGCGACGCTCCACTGTCAGAGATTTTGCACAACAGAGATGCAACTGGTCGAGTGGCCAAATGGGCGATTGAACTTCTTCCCCTAGATATCAAGTTTGAGGCAAAGAAAGCTATCAAGTCCCAAGCAATTGCAGATTTCGTCGCCGAGTGGATCGAACAGCAACGTCCGACTCAAGTTCACTCGGAGCACTGGACCATGTTCTTCGATGGATCTAAGATGCTGAATGGTTCTGTGCTGGGGTAGTATTGGTTTCCCCCCGAGGAGATAAGCTCAGATATGTTCTCCAGATTCACTTTGATTCCTCCAATAACGAAGCAGAATATGAAGCACTTTTGTATGGGTTGCGCATGGCCGTTTCACTCGGCGTCCGTCGCCTCATGGTCTATGGCGACTCAGATTTGGTGGTTAATCAGGTGATGAAAGAGTGGGACGTCAGAAGTCCAGCTATGACTGGTTATTGCAATGCAGTGAGAAAGTTAGAGAAGAAATTCGAGGGGTTAGAGCTTCATCACATCCCCCGACTGAAAAATCAAGCGGCTGATGATTTGGCAAAGATAGGCTCCAAGAGAGAATCCATCCCCAGCAATGTGTTTTTGGAACACATCCACTCGCCATCAATCCAAGAAGATCCTTTTACAGATGAAGCCCCGCAGCCAAAGAGTGCCACAGATCCGACTGAAGTTGAAATTCCGGCAGTGGTCGACCTAATCATGGAAGTTTTGGCAATCACCCCCGACTGGACGATACCGTACATCGCGTATATCCTGAGAAAGGAACTCCCGGAGGACGAAGAAGAGGCTCGACAGATCGTCCGTCGATCCAAGGCCTTTACAGTCATAAAGGGACAGTTGTATAGAGAAAGCGCGACTGGAGTCGGTCAGAAGTGTATAACACCAGAAGAAGGTCAGATAATCCTTGATGATATCCACTCGGGGACCTGTGGTCATCATGCGTCCTCTCGGACCATTGTGGCTAAAGCATACCGAG
Source organism: Triticum urartu (assembly GCF_056163025.1). NCBI lineage: Eukaryota > Viridiplantae > Streptophyta > Magnoliopsida > Poales > Poaceae > Triticum > Triticum urartu. The sequence continues at coordinate 717,522,970 of NC_141875.1, read as the reverse complement.
TGGTATTTTACTGGCCAAGAGTGAATGAAATGGCAAAAGAGATAGTCGACAAGTGTGAAGGGTGCCAGTTCTACTCCAACATGTCGCACAAGCCTGCATCAGCCCTGAAGACCATTCCACTCATCTGGCCCTTCGCTGTTTGGGGACTGGGCATGGTTGGACCATTGACAACAGGCAGGAGCGGTTTCACACATGTGCTTGTGGCAGTCGACAAGTTTACCAAATGGATTGAAGCTAAGCCTATCAAGAATCTTGATACTTGCACTGCTATCAGTTTCGTCAGAGAGTTAACATTCAGATATGGAGTCCCGCATAGCATCATCACCGACAATGGGTCAAACTTTGATTCAGACAAGTTCAGAGCTTTTTGCACCTCTCAAGGCACACGAGTCGACTACGCACCGGTCGCCCACCCCCAGTCGAATGGACAAGCAGAAAGGGAAAATGGTCTGATTCTCAAAGGACTAAAGCCTCGGCTGATGCGTGATCTCAAGCACGCAGCAGGCGCTTGGGTCAACGAGCTTCCATCAGTTCTGTGGGGATTGAGGACCACCCCGAATCGGTCGACTGGAAGAACACCGTTCTTTCTGGTTTACGGAGCGGAAGCAGTCTTGCCGAGTGATCTACTTCACAATGCACCCCGAGTCGAGCTTTATACCGAAGATGAAGCAGAACAAGCCCGGCAAGACGCAGTCGACCTCCTGGAAGAAGAAAGAGAAATGGCTATGATCCGATCGACCACTTATCAGCAAGACTTGCGTCGATTCCATGCCAGAAATGTGAAGAGTCGAGCCTTCCAAGAAGGAGATTTGGTCCTCCGAGTGGATCAACAGAAACCACACAAGCTCGCTCCTACTTGGGAAGGTCCCTTCATCGTCACCATAGTCCTCCACAATGGAGCGTATCACCTTTACAATGTCGATCGCCAGATCGATGAGCCACGAGCTTGGAATGCAGAACTGCTCCGCCCCTTTTACACTTGAATTCTCACTCGGATGAGATGTAATAAGAAAAACTTCTGTAGTCTATTTATCAAAGACAAGAGTGTTACAAATTTTCTTATAATTGTTGACGCTTTTGTTTGCGTGTGAAATCCCCCAGTGGGTGGCTTAGCTGCGAATCTGTTTCGCCTAAGTTTGTAAAAAAAATCCTACCGAGTGGTGAGCCAGACTCCCACTTGGAGGCTTAGCTGCAGCCCAGTGCTCGCCTAAGTGTTTGAAAATCCTACCGAGTGGCTAGCCAGACTCCCACTCGGAGGCTTAGCTGCAGCCCAGTGCTCGCCTAAGTGTTTGAAAATCCTACCGAGTCACGAGCCAGACTCCCACTCGGAGGCTTAGCTGCAGCCCAGTGCTCGCCTAAGTGTTTAAAAATCCTACCGAGTGGTGAGTCAGACTCCCACTCGGAGGCTTAGCTGCAGCCCAGTGCTCTCCTAAGTGTTTAAAATGCTACCGAGTGGTGAGCCAAACTCCCACTCGGAGGCTTAGCTGCAGCCCAGTGCTCGCCTAAGTGTTTAAAAATCCTACCGAGTGGCGAACCAGACTCCCACTCGGGAGCTTAGCTGCAGCTCAGTGCTCGCCTAAGTATTTAAAAATCCTACCGAGTGGCGAGCCAGACTCCCACTCGGAGGCTTAGCTGCAGCTCAGTGCTCGCCTAAGTATTTAAAAATCCTATCGAGTGGCGAGCCAGACTCCCACTCGGAGGCTTAGCTGCAGCCCAGTGCTCGCCTAAGTGTTTAAAAATCCTACCGAGTGGAGAGAAAACCTCCCACTCGGGGGCTTAGCTGCAGTCCAGTACTCGCCTAAGCTTGAAAAAATCCTACCGAGTGGAGAGCAGACCTCCCACTCGGAGGCTTAGCTGCAGTCCAGTACTCGCCTAAGTTTGAAAAAATCCTACTGAGTGGAGAGCAGACCTCCCACTCGGGGCTTAGCTGCAGTCCCGTACTCGCCTAAGTTTGAAAAAATCCTACCGAGTGGAGAGCAGACCTCCCACTCGGGGGCTTAGCTGCAGTCCAGTACTCTCCTAAGTTTGAAAAAATCCTACCGAGTGGAGAGCAGACCTCCCACTCGGGGGCTTAGCTGCAGTCCAGTACTCGCCTAAGTTTTTAAAATCCAACCGAGTGGAGAGCAGACCTTCCACTCGGGGGCTTAGCTGCAGCCCAGTGCTCGCCTAAGTACGGAACACATCCCAATCCACAAGGACGACGAGGTGCAAATCGACTGCTACCTTCTCCTTCGGAGCTGCACCACAAATACAAAGTTATTTCGAGTGAAGAATAAGTTCCACTCGACAGATAATTCATGAAGATATTCAACGATAAATCAAGTTCAGATAAGATCCAAAGGTCCTAGACCGCAGATCAAAGTACTCGAGCCTCCAGCTCGACAGAGTTTAATGGTTACAAAATCCACTCGGCATTCCGAGGCAAATTTAAAGTGAAGCATAAAAGTTTTTATTCCTCAGGCGGAGGACTGGAAGGGGCGACGAACTCGTCCAAGTCGATCCCTTCTGCAATGCAAGTGGCAGCAGCAATGAAAGTCTCCATGAAGTCTTGAAAGTTGTGCTTCCTGGTATTGGCAACTTGGATGGCGGCCAACTTTCTTCTCGCGCCTCCTTGCAGTGGATGCGGACCAGAGACAGAGCGACGTCAGCGCCACATCTAGCAGAAGATTTCTTCCATTCCGGTGCGCGAGGTCATTCTGATGCGTCGTCCTAGGCCAGAGCGACGTGTCGATCTGTGACATCGCAACCTTCAACCGAGCAAGATAGTCAACAACGCCGGCAACACGAGATTCCAGTCGGAGCACGTTCATAGCAGCCTCGTCCTTCACTGGAGAATTGATGGGGTCCAAGTCTATCTCCACTCGACTGGTCTCCTCTTCGAAGTTCTGGCAGAATTCTGTAAACACAATTCAAGGATAAGTCAGTGGCTCTACGCAGGTTTGGTAAACTGCAAGTCAGTCGGGCCGGAGTAATTACCCTCGAGCATGACGAACAGCTTCTTGGCGAGTCCACCGAGATAAGCCTCCAGATCGTTCCCCTTCCCCGCCAGTTCACTTGCCTTGTCATTCAGAGCTATATTGCCATTCTTCAGACGGCTGACCTCTCGATTAGCCGCGTCGAGAGCAGTTTTCAGCCTGGAGTTTTCCTTTTCAAGAGTACCGACTGAAGCCAGTTTTTCTTCAGCAAGCTTCGTTTTGTTCAGGGCCTCCTTCTGTGCGTCGGCAAGGTCTTGATCCTTCTTCTTCAGAGCCTCCTCCATTTTGTCTGCAAAATAGCAAGTGAGATCAACATCGAGAACGGCCAGAAAGAAAGGACAGTCGACAAAAGCTCACCAGCCATACCTTTTGCTTCGTCCCTCGCCTTCTGCAAGTTCTCCTGAGCAAGCTTCAAGTCAAGGTTCAGCTGGATCTGTTTGTTCTCCAACTCAGTGTAGCGAGCCACAAGTTCGCAGGATTTCTGCAAAAAATCAGTTGACAAACATCCAAGATAAGTTGCTTCCGAGTAACCAAGAGACAATGATGGCGTTTCTAAGACTACAGCCGAATCAAAAACATTCGACAGTAGTCTCGGGGACTACACCCAGTGGGGGCACGCTGGTTCGACCAAAAAAATCGACTGCCCGCAGTCGACCGTGTACAGTTCCATTCGACATGGCCTGACCAGACCGAGTGAAGAAGTTCAGCTAAAGCAACACAATATAAAGACTACAGTCGACTGCCAGCAGTCCACCGTAGTCTCAGGGACTACACCCAGTGGGTGCACTTAGCGTGCCCCCACTCGTCAAAAAGATCAATAGACACACCCAGTGGGTGTACAGATATAAAGATCTTCGGAAAAGAGATTCTTCAGATAGCATATCCTAACAGAACAAGCGGTGAATCGACTGACCTGGACGTTGCTCTAAAGAGCTGAACTCGCGTCATAAGCTGCTTGGCTGGCTTTCCGAACCACCTTCACTTGCTCCATCATGATCCCCGCCTGGCGTATAGCCTCTTTAGCGGCACCCACTTGGTCCTCAGGGACGTGGTGTGTGGCAAAAAGCGAAGGCAGATTTGCAGTCGACGTCGAAGGTCGGACACTCGTCAGAGGTTCGGCGAAGGTCACAGAAGCCCGAGTGGTATCACCACCCTCCCAGACTGCGGCCTCAGGCGCCGGAGTAGTTTGTGGGGTCTTGCCAGCCGGCGCCCTCCTGTTCCTTCGCGCCCTCAGTGGCACTTCGTCATCATCATCAGGGAGGTCAATGACATGAGGAGGAGCTACAAGAAAAATCCAATCGACCGGAATTATAAGAAATCATCAGTCGACTAAAAGCAGAGCATCAGTAATCGTACCGGGGTTGGAGGTAACAGCGTCTTCCATCTCTTGATCATCGTCCTTGGCAGAGATCTCTGAGGTGGCAGCACTGCAAATTTCGAAAGTCAGTCAGCTTATTCAATGAGTCGACCAAGAGTCCATCACATTTGACAAAGGAAAACAAATTCTACTATTACCCGGAAATGGTGGGGACAGTCATCTTCATCTTGGGCAAAGCCTTGGGCGGCTTGGACGGCGTCACGCGTGGGTGCTTGGGAGCTTTTTCTGTCGGCGCTGGAGATGAGGTCCGAGGGCGCTTCGACGAGTGCCCAACAGGGACAGTCGCCTTACCACGTTCCCGCGCAGGGTCGTGTGTAAGCTTGGATCGCCATTCCGAGCGGGGAGGTTCGACTTCTTCCTCCTCCTCTTCACTAGAGTCGTCGTCGTCATCCTCCTCTCCTTCGCTGTCAGATTCCCACTCTTCTCTCTCGTCTCCACTTTCGCCTCCGCTCGCCTCTCCTTCCTCGGCCTGCTCCTGTGCTCCATTGGGTGTCGAGTACATCTCAGTAGTGGCCTAGAGGACAACAAACAAGACAAAAGTCAATCAACTGATCCAAAGAGAACAAATAAAGAAAGCAAGATCACAATTGGAAAGGCAACGTCAGACCTTGTCCACTTTGTATGTTTGGTCGAGTGGAGGAATCCTCCTGGATCCTTGGGGGTTGTCCTTGTTCCTTGTGATACTCGACAGCCACCCTTCCAACATCTCATCAGTGACCTCCTCTGGGTGAATCCGAGTGGTGTCTTCGAGACCCGAGTACAGCCACATCGGGTTGTCACGAGCCTGAAGCGGTTGGATGCGCCTCCGAAGGAAGACTTCCAACAAGTCCATGCCAGTCACACCCTCGCGGATGAGCTGAACCACTCAACCGACCAGCACCTTGACTTGCGCCTTTTCCTCCGGCGTCGCTTTCAGAGAGGCAGGTTTTTGTGCTCGATTCAGAGAAAAAGGGGGAAGCCCAGTCGACTGTCCTGGGGTCACCTGGTCTTTACAGTAAAACCAAGTTGACTGCCACCCACGGACTGACTCAGGAAAAGTGATAGACGGAAAGGAACTTCTTGACCGACTGAGGGCGGCAAGTGAAGATGTGCTTGAAGAGTCCCCAATGGGGGCGGCAACCCAAGAAGTTTTCACACAAGGAAACGAAAGCAGCAAGATACACAATAGAATTGGGAGTAAAGTGATGGAGCTGCGCTCCGAAGAAGTTCAAGAAGCTCCGGAAAAAAGGATGAGGAGGCAGAGAGAATCCACGATCGATATGGGTGGTGAGGAGGACGCACTCACCATCAAGAGGCTGGGGTTCGACTTCTTTCCCCGGGAGGCGCGCAGATTCATGGGGAATGAATCCTCCCTCGACCAGATCATCGAGATCATCCTGCCGAATCACCGACGGCATCCAGTCGCCCTGGATCCAATCCTTGGGAAGAGCAGTCCTCGAGGAAGATCCGCCCCGAGCGGACTTCTTCCCCTTCCCCTGCACCGCCGCCTTCTTCGCGCGCTCCAGAGCCGACGTCTTCTCCTTCACCATCGTCGCTGGAGAAGCTCGAACAGACCTACGGCACCAAGGTGAGAGCGGAGGTGGCGGAGGATCTTGTGAAGGAAGGGGGAAAAGTGAAGGCGCACTGTTCGGGGGTCCCGAGCCGGCAGCTTATAAGAGGTCGCTTCCGAGTGGCTGACTGGTAGGCCCAGGCAATCCCGTCAAATCCCGCAACATGCGCGCGCGGTACGTGGCAAAAAGGGTGGCGCGGGGATCGAGGAGCTTCCGTCCTATCCCATCCGATTACTGCGGCCGCCCCCGTCCCGCGCGCTTCTCGAAATTCAAATCCCGCAAAATCCGTGGGCCGCAGAACAACTCGTCAAACAGAAGATCCCTTTCACACCGTCACTCGGAACTTCACAAGTAAAGAAATTCACTCGACAAGAGGCCAAGAATGGATCAAGGCGACTGAAAGAAGTTGACGACGTCATCCGTGACAATTGATCCAAAACAAGACGTTCATATAACATGAAGAACCAGTCGGAAAGATCCCCAACTCCTTCCCCACTTGAACCTCGATCCATTCGGGGGCTAATGATGAAGCTATGTACCTAGGGTAGGGGCATGGACCTGTCCTAAGTACCCTACCCAAGGACATCCCTAGAAGAAGTCACCTTTCAATCGACTTGGAGGTATCCCACTCGATGGATTCAAGACACTCGACCACGAAGCAATCACTCGACCAAGATCCAACCACTCGACTGCCAGGAGATCTAAAGTCACCCTGCACGCAAACGGTCGGTCATTAAGTAGCTTTTATGGTCATCATGGCACTTTATTAGGGGCGTTACCAGTAACCCCCAGTCTTAATGTACTTTAAACCCTGCATTACTGAGGGCTGGAGGGGCCTGGCGAACTCTATATAAGCCACCCCCTCCTCAGTATCAAGGGTTCGCACCCCTGTTATTCATACACACATAATTCAGTCGACCGCCTCCGGGCACCGAGACGTAGGGCTGTTACTTCCTCTGAGAAGGGCCTGAACTCGTAATCCTCGTGTGCTTAGAAATCCTCCATAGCTAAGATCTAGCCTCTCCATACATACCCCCCTACATCACTGTCAGAGTTAGAACCACGACAGCCGCGTCGACGCTCTGTGAAGCGAAGCAGGGCGGCGCGCTGGCGCTCCTTCGCCTTCTCCAGGCGCTCCTTCTCCATCGCTATGGAGTCCCTGCGCGCCCATTCCGGGGCCGCGTCGTCATCGTCGAGCTCCGTCGTCACCGCCGCGAGCCCCGGCTCCGTCTTCACCGGCGCGAGCCCCGGCTCCGTCTTTGGCTTGACGAAGCGCGGAGGAGGAGCCGACGAGTAGGGGCGCCGGTCGCCCTCGTTGATGACGATGCCGGCGCTGCGAGTGCGCCGGCCGAGCGGCGTCTCCGCCGCGGGCTCGGCCTTGACGCCGAGCAGGGCCGGAGTGCCGGAGGAGTGCGATGAAGATCGGGAGGAGGAAGAAGAGGGGGAGGCGTCGGGCGTCTCCGGGCGCGGATCAGGTCGAGGGAGGCAAGCAGGAGGTGGCCGGGAACGCACGCGCGCGCGCCACGCTTCCCCTCTGCCTACTGGCAGGAGGAAGAAGACGGCTCTGCCATCGGTGGGCTGGGCCGCTACAGTGCCAGAACAGGTAGGCCGGCCCAGGTAACTCTCTCTCTCTGCGTTTTCTAATTTAAATTGTTTCTGTTTTCTATTTATTTGCTATTTGTTTTGATTTAGTAATAATACTAAACCATTTCATAAAATCCTGGAAACAATTATGGGTTCTTTCTGAATTATTCCAGTGACCCTTAACAATTTCTAACATTTTTGGAGCATCTAAAATATATATAGCATGTAAATAGCTCCAATTCAAATATGTTTGAATTAATTGAGAGTCCAAATATGTCCTGCAAAAATGTGAACCATTTTTGGTAGATGCTTCCACCTTGATCCAGAAATGATGAACATTTTTAAAGGGCATTTTGAAATCATTGAAAAATATTTTGGTTGAACCTATTTGAATTCCTTTTGATGTTAGGGTTTGAACATCCCCATTTCAAATTTCCATGAAAGTTAAACATGATGCAAACAAGATGCAAACACTAGGCAGCACCATAAGCTAGGGATGTGACAACTCGCCCCCACTAAACAAGAATCTTGTCCCAAGATTCAAGACGTGAGGTAAGAAGATAGAGGGGGCACAAAGCTAACACGATCTTCTCGATCCAACTGCCCTTCTCGGAGATGTTGACTCGCTACATCATATTGATCATGACATCCTTTCCTTCGAGAACTTCATCCAACATGGCAACAAGAGAGCAAGACAACCTCACTAGAATGGATCATCGATCTGAAAGAACACAAGATCAACTCACGGAATGAGACGTAGAAACATTTCTTGAGCTGAGACACAAGTCACACATCGGAAGGGATGGAGGAAACATATGACGGATGTTCAATTTGGTAGGCAACAATTCCATGCTGGAGTAGGATGGTGCATGGTTTCAAAGTGGCAAGGAGATTGATTGCCATGATTCCACAACGGGGCACCTTGGGGGAGGTGACTCGTAAAATTATTACCTTAAGTGGCAAAAAGAATTACTTTTGATCCATAGATCATTGAAACTCTTCATACCAGCCTAAGGAAATCACAACCGATCATTTGAACGAGTTCAAAAGAATGACATACTCGTACTAGAATGGATGATGTAGACTACCTTGTTGAATACAACGCAATGGATGCTTTTGCTTATCATCGGAAATGGATGGAACCCGTGGTAGGACCACTTTGAAGATGATCCTGATCAGTAATTACTGAGAAGGGTAGTCCGTAGTAGGATGACACAATGGCGGTGCAAGCTGGGAACAAAATGCAAATGTTGGGAATGATTCTAGTAACTGGGGAGAAACCCAACAGTAGAGAGAGATTCCACTGTTTGAAAGGTTATGGCATAATCGAAGAAACTGAGAATGGATCCCAATTAATGCTGACAATAAATCATAGTGCTTGCGCGTGCTCTCAAGAACTTGAGCATTTCCGTATTCATCAAGGTTTTACCAATATCCGTGTCAAGGATCCTGGCAACACAACATGCTACCATGATGAATAATGGTGGAAGATGCAGATGAAAAGAAAGATAACACTTTCCCAGATTTCACCTTAGCGAGGCTAAGGGATCAAAATCTGGACGATCGATCGAGAGACATTGAGCACTCCGCTTCTAGTGTTCTCCTTGATGTGCTAGGATAACCCATTTATTGATATGGTTTGGTATCTAGGACATCAAGTAAAAGGTCGGACTTCGGGAGCACAAGAATCCATAAGGAATAACTAACGAAGTAGTATCCTACGAAATCCTTATGGGGAGGTGGCCAACTTCCTCAATCAAGATATTATAATAATAGGTCTTCCAGCTGGGTGTGTTGTCCACGTCATCCACTTTACCGGGTTACAGAGGGACCAATATTATAGCTCTTGGAAGATGTTCCAACCATCATATCTGGCTGAGATTCAGATCTGGTTGGTAACAGGATATTCCAGATTCACCGAGTCTAGAAGAAAATTTGCAACACAATTGACGAGATGGTGTTGCAAGATTCTCGAGGAATGAACTAAGATAGCAAGCTCCAAAACATGGGCCGGTTCTGCTAAACACATGTGAACACGCTGTCCCAGACAAGCATGACCACATAGTAGTCTTATGATAAAACACTACCGAGTTCAGGTGGGGAACCATCATCTAGGGTAACGAAGTCTTGTGCATGACCTAGGATTTGCACAACAACTCATTTTCCTTGAACAAATCAATCAGTGGCTTGGTGTGCTAGGGACACATATAGAACGAAGGTTGCAAGTCTCCGAACCACAGAATACTTCGCACGTATGCATGAACGATTGGGATGATTCCAAAAGAAGCAACATAGACTTTCTCGAATCCACAGCGACAACTTGCATCAGATGCACATGAATTAGAGGGAGTCACTACTTCCATCCAAACATATGCTTCATGAATGGAACATGAAGGCAATGCTTATAAAGTTTCCAACACTAGCTTAATGTCCAACAAAGTCATGGAGAAGATAGGGATGTTGTCGATGGGCTCAACAATAATTCATCGAGGTTTCCATATAGATGGAATTCCACAACTATGTGAACTTGGCAATAGCATCGGTTAGACCAAAAGGATATAACGGTGTATGCCCGAGGAAACAACCACAAGTAAGACAACATTATGAAAATTGTTGGTTCTGATTTGATTTGACGATAACCCATACTCAAACCAAGGTTTGGACAAGACAATAGGTTCAACAACTGATCACAGGGACCAATCGATGAAGATATCGTCTATCTTCAACACATGCAAATATATCCCTTGAGATGAACTAAGCTGGCAAGCTTTTATCTTCCAACTCTCCAAGTTATTGTTTAGCTTAACCAACTAGCTCAGGGGGGTAACCGACACAGATTCTTGGAGAATGGCTGGTCTGCAAGAAACCAACTTGATCACGAACTCCACATAGCGGTTAGGTGACAACCTGGTAATACTTCCGAGAAGATATTCGGAAAATCACGAACCACTGACATGATACTAAGCTCGAGATCAATCTTGCTTTTCAGGGCAAGACGATATGATCAAAAGAGCAAGGGTTTGGCAAAATCTAACACGTTGATCGAGGAGTGCACCAGGAAATAAGGACTAGGTAGCATGATCAACCTTAGGGTGATGATTAAATAATCAGCACACTAAGAATGATATTAATGTCCATTAACTACCAAGCAAAGGGTTGCTAGGAGTATTGATTTCACACATCACGATTCACTTGTCGGTATTCCGGTTGCGACAACACGACACCGAGGAATGAATAATGATGGCGAGAAGTATCACTACATCAAGAATTCATAAGGGAAGGTGCAATTCTGATGACATTCCTGACATAAATTGGATAATACTTCAACGTAGAACAGACCAATAGCTTGATTTCATTTGATCTGTGAAATACAACTGCTTTGACCCAATCCTAGAAATGGATGAGGTACTGGAGTTTGTTTCTCCTAGTCATTCTGAACTAGAATGGTTTGAAAGACCACAAGAATGATAGGCACCGATGAACGAATGCTCGTATACTCTTGACTATCAATTGATAGATGAATGTCAGAATATAACTGAAGGGGGACAACTCAAAGAAACATATAACTTTCTGAGTTGTGGATGCATAGATTAGTATGTCGAACGAGTTCAACATATTTCTTCCGGATAACCCATGCAGAAGAAAAGGGACTGGCAGATTCACAATATGAATGGAGTACTCCTCAAGAGCACCCTGGTTGTGATCTTTGGTTCAAGAGAACTCCTGCCATGATGATTCATGGTATTTGGAAGAATGATACACCACGGACCTCGAAGACTATCACAAAGATTACTAATATCCTAAAGGTACGAGCAACACTATCAACACGAGGTAAGTAGAGTGGATCTTGGGTCAAGAACCCAGGAATAGAATACCTACTACTAAATGCCATCACGGGATGCTTACAAGAATGATGGCCAGAATCATCACACTGGGGATACGAAAGCATTGCTAAATTACTAGGTGACTCCCTAAAACACCTAGGGTCATAATAATAGCTCCAACATATATGTCGAGGTAGTAGAGTACCTCAACAGACCGTTAGTGTGCTTAATCTGGCCCAAAAGGACATCGGAAATGGGAAGAAGGGATTTGCAAATGCATCAGACTAGTTAGAGACCTGGGATGACTCGGACAACATAACAGCTGTAAATGTTCAAAAGATTTGAGACATCCTGCAAAATGGTGGCATAACCACTCAACAACACAATATCAAGGTTCCGAGATCAACTGTCAACATACGGAAGTAGTAGGAACGGAACTGAGGCTTGAAACTATCAATTCTATAAGTCTATGGATTAGTAACACGTCATCCTGATAGATAGATGAGAAGGCCTAGTTCTTAATCCCTGTAGAAAAGAAGAGGTTGACTCAGATCAGAAGGGCATAGGGTAAAGGAGTAAAAAGAGCCTTACGTTCCCTTCCACAATCAATTCCCTTACATAACTAAAGCATTTCTAGACTCGACTTCCACCAGTTTGGCTTGGTAATCCTACAGGCAGTCAGGCTCTGATACCAAAGCTGTCAGGACCCCGATTCCAAGTCACATCGATCTAGCCGGTAACACCTCATATCACTTTGCGGCCTCACGCATGGTATTCCCACGGGTGTCGCCTTACCATGGCCCGGGACCGTTTGCGCCTTTTAGCTCACGTATATGATAGTGTCGCTAGCATCCATATGACAGAGAACCCAGGCCGACATGGCTAGTCGTGAACCCAAATCGGCACCAACCTATGGGGACAGGCATACATGAATCACATCGAGCATGTTGGTCAGCAGCGTGTGAATCCAGGCTGTAGCACTAGGCTAACAGGACTCCAGGAACCCGGGCTGTAGCAGGCTAGGCAAGACTCCGAATGTTACCGCATGACATTTCCCCGAAGGGACAGACATAGGAACAAAGTGAAACACATGCCGGCCAGTCAAGTGTCCTGAGCAGTAGTGTTGGGCTAGCAGGACTCCGGTGAACCAGGCTGTAGCGGACTACTATAGCTCATGGAAGCACTAGACTACATTTCCCATAAGAGAGGCTGCCAAGGATAAACAACTAGATTGTCGGATCCCACACATACCAAGCATTTCAATCATACACACAATATGCTCGATATGTGTAAATACAACATGGCATCACAACATAACTCTACGACTCAAATATTTATTCATTAGGCTCCGAGGAGCGAGATATTACAAACATGGGTCTCATGACCCAACAATCATAGCATACCAATCAAAGCACATGCGGAAGCTTAACATGTCTGAGTACATACATCTACAAATGAAAAAGGCTAAGAAGCCTAACTATCTACCAGATCCTGCCGAGGGCACAAGATCGTAACTGAGGTATCAAGGTAAACGTCGGAGTCCACGCGAAACTACTAGCGAGACTGAAGTCTCTCTACAAAACATAAATTAAGCAAACGTGAGTAAAAAAGTACACAGCAAGACTTACATCAGAACTAGCTACATATGTATTGGTATCAACAAGGGGGGTGGTGGAGTTTAACTCCAGCAAGCCAGCTTTGACTCGGTGGCTATCTTAAACTACGACTGCAAGTAACTCTTTTGAGGTGGCGCACACGAGTCCACATATTCACCATATCAATACACCACTATGGATCCGCTCCCGTCTCCCTACGAGAACGCCATCCATAGCCCTCACGCTTATCTTGCACATTTTAGAGTATCCACTTTCACTTGTCTATGAACTGTTATAGGCAACCCAGAAGTCCTTTACCGCGGACGCGGCTATTCGAATAGTTTTATACCCTGCAGGGGTGTACTTCGTCACACATGTTTCCACCACTTAGCGTCTGCACACGACATGTGCTCGGCAGACTTCAAGCGAAAGCCGACGTGGGTGTAGACCACGACCTGACTAACCGCACAAGTCTCTAGTCCAGGTTTATCGCCTATTCAGGTTCCATCCGCAAGGAAATCCAGCCGGGGTGTCCTCAACGGCCCCAAACGATGTGTACAGGGTCCCGAGACGCCAAACGGGCGCCCGGCATACCCGGCCACGGTGTATCTACCGCATCATAGCCCACCCCTAGGGTCAGCGCTACGCACGGCCGCCAACACATAACCTATAAACACCAGAAACTAGTTGCAACTCCTAGACAGAGGACGAGAGGGGTCAGTAAGTCGAGCGGGGTCATATTTCAGGGCCCAATGTGTGGTAGTAGTTGTTGCATGGATCACAAACATAGAACTCAGTTCCTAAGGACGGCTTCAATGAAACAACCCACCATGTACTCCTACATGGCCTCTCATCGATACCTTTACCAAATCATGTTCACACACTTAGCTCTCAACAGTAGGACATGTTCACACACCTCCGATTCATCCCCGATGAATCAGACCTGACACAACCCTAAGCAATAACAGGCACGACAAACAAGCATGAATGAGTAGGAACATCAGAGCTCAAACAACTCCTACTCATGCTAGTGGGTTTCATCTATTTACTGTGGCAATGACAGGTCATGCAGAGGATAAGGGGTTCAACTACCGCAGCAAGTAACAGATGAATCATTGTTGTCCTAATGCAGTAAAAGAGAGCAGGAGCGAGAGAGTGGGATTGTATCGGAATGAACAAGAGGGTTTTGCTTGCCTGGCACTTCTGAAGATAGTATAACTCTTCATCGGTGTCAATGATCACATCGTCAAAGCAACGTCTACTGAGAGGGGGAAAATACCGGCAACAGAGAAAGAAACACAATCAATGCAATGCACAATATGATGCATGATCATGACATGGTAAAATGAGTGTGTTGGGCTAATGCAACTACCAACAGATGGGTTTGAGCTATTTTGAACCAAAGATCCAAAGCTCAAACTCATTTGTGATCTTAAATAGTGCTTTATCATGTTTTGCACTAAACAGCAAGTTAACTTGTTTGAAGATGCATGAAACTAGTACAGATGGATAGATTGGATTTTTTATGATCATTTTTCATATATAATTTATTTCACTCTGAGCTACGGTTGATTTAATATGATTTTTAGAAGTTTAAAACAATTTTTGGAATTTCCTGTGAAAGAATAAGTCCAGAAAAAGAGTTATTGCGTCAGCATGACGTCAGGGTGACGTCAGCAGGTCAAAGGCGCCAGCCCAGGTCCAACCTCACGGCTAGGACCCACATGTCAATGAAACAACTAACTAACATAGTTAGTTAGTGTTAGGTTAGCACTAACCTAGGTTAATTAGGGCCTGGGCCCACTGGTCAGTGACTGTACTAATTAATCTAAGTCAGTTAGCACTAACCTAAAACTAATTAGAGATTAACAGGGCGGGCCCGCGCGTCAGTGACACAGGGGCTAAACCCGGTCAAACCCAATGCTGACTGGGTTTGACCCTGCAGTAGGGCCCGCTGTTAGTGGCTATTAGGGTTGCTTAGGTGGCGGGGTTAGAGTCTAATGGTGGCCACGTCGACACACGCCGGAGCATGGCCGGCGACGACCACAGCCGACGGTGGAGGCACGCCGGAATCGCGGCTCCAGCGTCCATTCGACGCGCGGATGGGTGCTGAGGGTGGCTGGCGCTCGCGCGCATCTAATGGAGCAGGTGGGAGGCCGTGGGGTGGACGGAGCTCGCCGGAAGTGAGCTCGCGGCGGTGCCGGAGTTCGGGTGAGTGCGGGGTTTGCGGCTACGGTGCAGGGCAGGCCTAACGGGCGGGTGATTCGAGGTCCTGGAGACTCCTTGAGTGCGTTGACGTTCTCGGAGGCGAGCTTGCGCGACCGTGGCCGCGGTGGCGGCATGACTGGCGGCGAGGAGCTATCGGCTCCGGTGGACAGCGGGGCTAGAGGAGGAGAACGACGGTGGGGAGAGAGGGCTTCGGTAGAGGACCTCACAGCGGGGTCGTCGGTGATCTCAGCGTGCTCGGGGATGGCCTGGTGACGACGAATCGGTCGACGACGGCCGTCGGTGCAGAGGGCGAAGATGGCGTCGACGACAGCGCTCCAGGGCGTCCGGCGTCATGTGGCCCGGCGGGGAGGACCGGGGCGTCACGGTGGAGCTCAGGGGTGCGTCGGAGAGGCTCGGAGATGGCTGTGGCCGTGGGGGAGCTCGTCGGCGGCGATGGCTGTGTTCGGTCGCGCTCGTGGAAGGGACTAGAGGGCAAAGGAGAGAGCAGAGAGTGAGGGAGAGGAGCGAGGGGAGGCGTCGGGCGTCTCCGGGCGCGGATCAGGTCGAGGGAGGCAAGCAGGAGGTGGCCGGGAATGCACGCGCGCGCGCCATGCTTCCCCTCTGCCTACTGGCAGGAGGAAGAAGACGGCTCTGCCCTCGGTGGGCTGGGCCGCTACAGTGCCAGAACAGGTAGGCCGGCCCAGGTAAGTCTCTCTCTCTCTGTTTTCTAAATTAAATTGTTTATGTTTTCTATTTATTTGCTATTTGTTTTGATTTAGTAATAATACTAAACCATTTCATAAGATCCTGGAAACAATTATGGGTGCTTTCTGAATTATTCCAGTGACCCTTAACAGTTTCCAACATTTTTGGAGCATCTAAAATATATATAGCATGTAAATAGCTCCAATTCAAATATGTTTGAATTAATTGACAGTCCAAATATGTCCTGCAAAAATGTGAACCATTTTTGGTAGATGCTTCCACCTTGATCCAGAAATGATGAACATTTTTAAATGGCATTTTGAAATCATTGAAAAATATTTTGGTTGAACCTGAATTCCTTTTGATGCTAGGGTTTGAACATCCCCATTTCAAATTTCCATGAAAGTTAAACATGATGCAAACAAGATGCAAACACTAGGCAGCACCATAAGCTAGGGATGTGACACTTCGTGTTATTTTACTACGGACTCTTGAATAGATCGATCAGAAAGGATAACTTTGAGGTGGTTTCGTACCCTACCATAATCTCTTCGTTTGTTCTCCGCTATTAGTGACTTTGGAGTGACTCTTTGCTGCATGTTGAGGGATAGTCATATGATCCAATTATGTTATTATTGTTAAGGGGACTTGCACTAGTGAATGTATGAACCCTAGGCCTTATTTCCTAGCATTGCAATACCGTTTTAGCTCACTTTTATCATTAGTTACCTTGCTGTTTTTATATTTTCAGATTACAAAAACCTATATCTACCATCCATATTGCACTTGTATCACCATCTCTTCGCCGAACTAGTGCACCTATAAAATTTACCATTGTATTGGGTGTGTTGGGGACACAAAAGACTCTTTGTTATTTGGTTGCAGGGTTGTTTGAGAGAGACTATCTTCATCCTACGCCTCCCACGGATTGATAAACCTTAGGTCATCCACTTGAGGGAAATTTGCTACTGTCCTACAAACCTCTGCACTTGGAGGACCAACAACATCTACAAGAAGAAGGTTGCGTAGTAGACATCAGTATGCCTCTACTTGACTAGCTCATTGATCAAAGATTGTTATGTTTCCTAACCATAGACATGAGTTTTTATTTGATAAACGGGATCACATCATTAGAAGAATGTTTTGATTGACTTGAACCATTCCGTTAGCTTAGCACTTGATCATTTAGTTTACTTCTATTGCTTTCTCCATGACTTATACATGTTCCTATGACTATGAGATTATGCAACTCCCGATTACCGGAAGAACACTTTGTGTGCTACCAAATGTCACAACGTAACTGGGTGATTATAAAGGTGCTCTACAGGTGTCTCTGATGGTACTTGTTGAGTTAGCATAGATCGAGATTAGGATTTGTCACTCCGATTGTCGGAGAGGTATCTCTAGGCCCTCTCGGTAATGCACATCACTATAAGCATTGCAAGCAATGTGACTACTGAGTTAGTTACGGGATGATGCACTACGGAACAAGTAAAGAGACTTGCCAGTAACGAGATTGAGCTAGGTATTGAGATACCGACGATCGAATCTCGGACAAGTAACATATTGATGACAAAGGGAACAACGTATGTTGTTATGCGGTTTGACCGATAAAGATCTTCGTAGAATATGTAGGAACCAATATGAGCATCCAGGTTCCGCTATTGGTTATTGACCGGAGACGTATCTTGGTCATGTCTACATAGTTCTCGAACCCGTAGGGTCCGCACGCTTAAAGTTTTGTGACGATCGGTATTATGAGTTTATATGTTTTGATGTACCGAAGGTAGTTCGGAGTCCCGGATATGATCATGGACATGACGAGGAGTCTCCAAATGGTCGAGACGTAAAGATCGATATATTGGACGACTATGTTCGGACAACGGGAGTGTTTCAGGAGGTTTCGGACATTTACCGGAGTACCGGGGGGTTACCGGAACCCCCGGGTGAGTATATTGGGCCTAATGGGCCTTAGTTGGAGAAGAGGAGGGGTGGCCAGGGCAGCCCCACGCCACCTCCCCCTCTAGTCCGAATTGGACAAGGAGGGGGCGGCGCCCCCTTTTCCTTCTCTCCCTCTCTCCCTTCCTTCCCCTTCTCCTACTCCTACTAGGAATGGAAGAGTCCTACTCCCGGTGGGAGTAGGACTGCCCCCTTGGCGTGCCGTCCTCCTGGCCGGCCGCCTCCCCCTAGCTCCTTTATATACGGGGAGGGGGCACCCCTTGGAGACACAACAATTGATCATTGATCTCTTAGCCGTGTGCAGTGCCCCCCTCCACCATAATCCACCTCGGTCATATCGTAGCGGTGCTTAGGCGACGCCCTATGTTGGTAACTTCATCAACATTGTCATCACGCCGTCGTGCTGAAGAAACTCTCCCTGGAGATCTAATGGATCGTGAGTTCTCGGGACGTCACCGAGCTGAACATGTGCTGAACACGGAGGTGCCGTACGTACGGTACTGAGGATCGGTCGATCGTGAAGGCGTATGACTACATCAACCGCGTTGTCATAACGCTTCCGCTTTCGATCTACGAGGGTACGTGGACACACTCTCCCCTCTCGTTGCTATGCATCACCATGATCTTGCGTGTGCGTAGGAATTTTTTTGAAATTACTATGTTCCCCAACAATGGCATCCGAGCCAGGTTTGTACGTAGATGTTATATGCACGAGTAGAACACAAGTGAGTTGTGGGTTATACAAGTCATACTGCTTACCAGCATGTCATACTTTGGTTCGGCGGTATTGTTGGATGAAGCGGCCCAGACCGACATTACGCGTACGCTTACGCGAGACTGGTTCTACCGACATGCTTTGCACACATGTGGCTGGTGGGTGTCTGTTTCTCCAACTGTAGTTGATCCGAGTGTGGCTACGCCCGGTCCTTGTGAATGTTAAAACAACACTAACTTGACGAAATATCGTTGTGGTTTTGATGCGTAGGTAAGAACGGTTCTTGCTCAGCCCGTAGCAGCCACGTAAAACTTGCAACAACAAAGTAGAGGACATCTAACTTGTTTTTGCTGGGCATGTTGTGATGTGATATGGTCAAGGCATGATGCTATATTTATTGTATGAGATGATCATGTTTTGTAACGGAGTTATCGGCAACTGTTCGAGCCATATGGTTGTCGCTTTATTGTATGCAATGCAAACGCCCTGTAATTGCTTTACTTTGTCACTAAGCGGTAGCGGTAGTCGTAGAAGCAATAGTTGGCGAGACGACAACGATTCTACGATGGAGATCAAGGTGCCGCGCCGGTGACGATGGTGATCATGACGGTTCTTTGGAGATGGAGATCAAAGGCACAAGATGATGATGGCCATATCATATCACTTATATTGATTGCATGTGATTTTATCCTTTATGCATCTTATTCTGCTTTGATTGACGGTAGTATTGTAAGATGATCTCTCACTAAATTTCAAGGTAAAAGTGTTCTCCCTGAGTATGCATCGTTGCCAAAGTTCGTCGTGCCGAGACACCACATGATGATCGGGTGTGATAAGCTCGACGTTCATCTACAATGGGTGTAAGACAGTTTTGCACACGCAGAATACTCGGGTTAAACTTGACGAGCCTGGCATATGCAGATATGGCCTCGGAACACTGAGACCAAAAGGTCGAGCGTGAAACATATAGTAGATATGATCAACATAGTGATGTTCACCATTGAAAACTACTCCATCTCACATGATGATTGGTTATGGTTTAGTTGATATGGATCACGTGATCACTTAGATGATTAGAGGGATGTCTATCTAAGTGGGAGTTCTTAAGTAATATGATTAATTGAACTTAAATTTATCATGAACTTAGTACCTGATAGTATTTTTGCTTGTCTATGTTGTTGTAGATAGATGGCCCGTGCTGTTGTTCCGTTGAATTTTAATGTGTTCCTTGAGAAGGCAATGTTGAAAGATGATGGTAGCAATTACACGGACTGCGTCCATAACTTGAGGATTATCCTCATTGCTGCACAGAAGAATTACGTCCTAGAAGCACCGCTGGGTGCCAGGCCTGCTGCAGATGCAACTGACGATGTTAAGAACATCTGGTAGAGCAAAGTTGATGACTACTCGACAGTTCAGTGTGCCATGCTTTACGGCTTAGAACTGGGACTTCAGCAACGTTTTGAATGTCATGGAGCATATGAGATGTTCCAGGAGTTGAAGTTAATATTTCAAGAAAATGCCCGAATTGAGAGATATGAAGTCTCCAATAAGTTCTACAGCTATAAGATGGAGGAGAATAGTTCTGTCAGTAAACATATACTCAAAATGCCTGGGTATATTAATCACTTGATTCAACTGGGAGTTAATCTTCCGGATGATAGTGTCATTGACAGAATTCTTCAATCACTGCCACCAAGCTACAAGAGCTTTGTGATGAATTATAATATGCAAGGGATGGATAAGACAATTCCCGAGCTCTTCGCGATGCTAAAGGCTGTGGAGGTAGAAATCAAAAAGGAGCATCAAGTGTTGATGGTCAACAAGACCACCAGTTTGAAGAAAAAGGGTAAAAGGAAGAAGGGGAACTTCAAGAAGAACAGCAAACAAGTTGCTGCTCAGGAGAAGAAACCCAAGTCTGGACCTAAGCCTAAGACTGAGTGCTTCTACTGCAAAGGGACTGGTCACTGGAAGCGGAACTGCCCCAAGTATTTGGCGGATAAGAAGGATGGCAAGGTGAACAAAGGTATATGTGATATACATGTTATTGATGTGTGCCTTACTAGAGCTCGCAGTAGCACCTGGGTATTTGATACTGGTTATGTTGCTAATATTTGCAACTCGAAACAGGGACTACGGATTAAGCGAAGACTGGCTAAGGATGAGGTGACGATGCATGTGGGAAATGGTTCCAAAGTCGATGTGATCACCGTCGGCACGCTACCTCTACATCTACCTTCGGGATTAGTTTTAGACCTGAATAATTGTTATTTGGTGTGAGCGTTTGATGTCTACTACACAACCTTCTTCTTGTAGACGTTGTTGGGCCTCAAAGTGCAGAAGTTTGTAGGACAGTAGCAAATTTCCCTCAAGCGGATGACCTAAGGTTTATCAATCCGTAGGAGGCATAGGATGAAGATGGTCTCTCTCAAGCAACCCTGCAACCAAATAACAAAGTGTCTCTTGTGTCCCCAACACACCAAATACAATTGTAAATTGTATAGGTGCACTAGATCGGCGAAGAGATGGTGATACAAGTGCAATATGGATGTTAGATATAGGTTTTTGTAATATGAAAATATAAAAACAGCAAGGTAACTAATGATAAAAGTGAGCGTAAATGGTATTGCAATGCGTTGAAACAAGGCCTAGGGTTCATACTTTCACTAGTGCAAGTTCCCTCAACAATAATAACATAATTGGATCACATAACTATCCCTCAACATGCAACAAAGAGTCACTCCAAAGTCACTAATAGTGGAGAACAAACGAAGAGATTATGGTAGGGTATGAAACCACCTCAAAGTTATTCTTTCCAATCAATCCGTTGGGCTATTCCTATAAATGTCACAAACAGCCCTAGAGTTCGTACTAGAATAACACCTTAAGACACAAATCAACCATAACCCTAATGTCACCTAGATAGTCCAATGTCACCTCAAGTATCCGTGGGTATGATTATACGATATGCATCACACAATCTCAGATTCATCTATTCAACCAACACATAGAACCTCAAAGAGTGCCCCAAAGTTTCTACCGGAGAATCACGAGGAAAACATGTGCCAACCCCTATGCATAGGTTCATGGGAGGAACCCGCAAGTTGATCACCAAAACATACATCAAGTGAATCACGTGGTATCCCATTGTCACCACAGATACGCACGGAAAGACATACATCAAGTGTTCTCAAATCTTTAAAGACTCAATCCGATAAGATAACTTCAAAGGGGAAACTCAATCCATTACAAGAGAGTAGAGGGGGGAAGAAACATCATAGGATCCAAATATAATAGCAAAGCTCGCGATACATCAAGATCGTATCACCTCAAGAACACGAGAGAGAGAGAGAGAGAGAGAGAGAGAGATCAATCACATAGCTACTGGTTCATACCCTCAGCCTCGAGGGAGAATTAGTCCCTCCTCGTCATGGAGAGCACCGGGATAATGAAGATAGCCACCGGAGAGGGATTCCCCCTCCGGCAGGGTGCCGAAACGGGTCTAGATTGGTTTTCGGTGGCTACGGAGGCTTCTGGCGGCGGAACTCCCGATCTATTGGGTTCCCCGATCGTTTTAGGGTATATGGAGATATATAGGAGGAAGAAGTACGTCAGGGGAGCCACAAGGGGCCCACGAGGGTGGAGGGCATGCCCAGGGGGGTGGGCGCGCCCCCTGCCTCGTGGCTTCCTCGTTGCTTTCTTGACGTGGACTCCAAGTCTCCCGGGTTGCTTTCCTTCCAAAAATAACTTCGCCAGAAGGTTTCATTCCATTTCGACTCCATTTGATATTCCTTTTTTGAAACACTGAAACAAGGGAAAACAGGAAGTAGCACTGGCACTGGGCTCTAGGTCAATAGGTTAGTCCCAAAAATAATATAAAAGTGGATAATAAAGCCCATAAACATCCAAAACAGATAATATAATAGCATGGAACAATCAAAAATTATAGATACGTTGGATACGTATCAGCGTTTAGCATGAACATTATATCTGGACCTTGTTTGATGCGAGACGGTTATTCATTTAAATCTGAGAATAATGGTTGTTCTATTTATATGAGTAATATCTTTTATGTTCATGCACCCTTGAAGAGTGGTCTATTTGTGTTGAATCTCGATAGTAGTGATACACATATTCATAATGTTGAAGCCAGAAGATGCAGAGTTGATAATGATAGTGCAACTTATTTGTGGCACTGCCGTTTGGGTCATATTGGTGTAAGGCTCATGAAGAAACTCTATACTAATGGACTTCTGGAATCACTTGATTATGAATCACTTGGTACTTGCGAACCATGCCTCATGGGCAAGATGACTAAAACGCCTCATGGAGCGAGCAACAAATTTATTGGAAATCATACATACTGATGTATGTGGTCCGGTGAACATTGAGGCTCGCGGCGGGTATCGTTATTTTCTCACCTTCACAGATGATTTGAGCACATATGGGTATATCTACTGAATGAAACATAAGTCTGAAACATTTGCAAAGTTTAAAGAATTTCAGAGTGAAGTGGAAAATCATCGTAACAAGAAAATAAAGTTTCTACGATCTGATCATGGAGGAGAATATTTGAGTTACGAGTTTGGTCTACATTTGAAACAATGCATAATAGTTTCGCAACTCACACCACCCGGAACACCACAGCGTAATGGTGTGTCCGAACGTCGTAATCGTACTTTACTAGCTATGGTGCGATCTATGATGTCTCTTACTGATTTACCGCTATCGTTTTGGGGTTATGATTTAGAGACGGCTGCATTCACGTTAAATAGGGCACCATCAAAATCCGTTGAGACGATGCCTTATGAACCGTGGTTTGGCAAGAAACCAAAGTGGTTGTTTCTTAAAGTTTGGGGTTGCGATGCTTATGTGAAAAAGCTTCAACCTGGTAAGCTCGAACCCAAATCGGAGAAATGTGTCTTCATACGATACCCAAAGGAAACTCTTGGGTACACCTTCTATCATAGATCCGAAGGCAAGACATTTGTTGCTAAGAATGGATCCTTTCTATAGAAGGAGTTTCTCTCGAAAGAAGTGAGTGGGAGGAAAGTAGAACTTGATGAGGTAACTGTACCTGCTCCCTTATTGGAAAGTATTTTATCACAGAAACTGGTTCCTATGACACCTACACCAATTAGTGAGGAAGCTAATGATGTTGATCATGAAACTTCAGATCAAGTTACTACCGAACCTCGTAGGTCAACCAGAGTAAGATCCGCACCAGAGTGGTACAGTAATCCTATTCTGGAGGTCATGTTACTTGACCAAGGCGAACCTACGAACTATGAAGAAGCGATGGTAAGCCCAGATTCCACAAAATGGCTTGAGGCCATGAAATCTGAGATGGGATCCATGTATGAGAACAAAGTGTGGACTTTGGTTGACTTGCCCGATGATAGGCAAGCCATAGAGAATAAATGGATCTTCAAGAAGAAGACTGACGCTGACGGTAATGTTACTGTCTACAAAGCTCGACTTGTTGCGAAAGGTTTTAGACAAGTTCAAGGGGTTGACTATGATGAGACTTTCTCACCCGTAGTGATGCTTAAGTCTGTCCGAATCATGTTAGCAATTGCCGTATTTCATGATTAAGAAATTTGGCAAATGGATGTCAAAACTGCATTCCTGAATGGATTTCTGGAAGAAGAGTTGTATATGATGCAACCAGAAGGTTTTGTCGATCCAAAGGGAGCTAACAAAGTGTGCATGCTCCAGCGATCCATTTATAGACTGGTGCAAGCCTCTCGGAGTTGGAATAAATGTTTTGATAGTGTGATCAAAGCATATGGTTTTATACAGACTTTTGGAGAAGCATGTATTTACAGGAAAGTGAGTGGGAGCTCTGTAGCATTTCTAATATTATATGTGGATGACATATTGTTGATTGGAAATGATATAGAATTTCTGGATAGCATAAAAGGATACTTGAATAAGAGTTTTTCAATGAAAGACCTCGGTGAAGCTACTTACATATTGGGCATCAAGATCTATAGAGATAGATCAAGATGCTTAATTGGACTTTCACAAAGCACATACCTTGACAAAGTTTTGAAAAAGTTCAAAATGGATCAAGCAAAGAAAGGGTTCTTGCCTGTGTTACAAGGTGTGAAGTTGAGTCAAACTCAATGCCCGACCACTCCAGAAGATAGAGAGAAAATGAAATGTGTTCCCTATGCTTCATCCATAGGCTCTATCATGTATGCAATGCTCTGTACCAGACCAGATGTGTGCCTTGCTATTAGCTTAGCAGGGAGGTACCAAAGTAATCAAGGAGTGGATCACTGGACAGTGGTCAAGAACATCCTGAAATACCTGAAAAGGACTAAGGATATGTTTCTCGTTTATGGAGGTGACAAAGAGCTCGTCGTAAACGGTTACGTTGATGCAAGCTTTGACACTGATCCGGACGATTCTAAATCGCAAACCGGATACGTATTTACATTGAACGGTGGAGCTGTCAGTTGGTGCAGTTCTAAACAAAGCGTTGTGGCGGGATCTACATGTGAAGCGGAGTACATAGCTACTTCAGAAGCAGCAAATGAAGGAGTCTGGATGAAGGAGTTCATATCCGATCTAGGTGTCATAACTAGTGCATCGTGTCCAATGAAAATCTTTTGTGACAATACTGGAGCAATTGCCTTGGCGAAGGAATCCAAATTTCACAAAAGAACCAAGCACATCAAGAGACGCTTCAATTCCATCCGGGATTTAGTCCAGGTGGGAGACATAGAAATTTGCAAGATACATACGGTTCTGAATGTTGCAGACCCGTTGACTAAGCCTCTTCCACGAGCAAAACATGATCAGCACCAAGGCTCCATGGGTGTTATCATCATTACTGTGTAATCTAGATTATTGACTCTAGTGCAAGTGGGAGACTGAAGGAAATATGCCCTAGAGGCAATAATAAAGTTATTATTTATTTCCTTATATCATGATAAATGTTTATTATTCATGCTAGAATTGTATTAACCGGAAACATATTACATGTGTGAATACATAGACAAACAGAGTGTCACTAGTATGCCTCTACTTGACTAGATCTTTGATCAAAGATGGTTATGTTTCCTAACCATAGACATGAGTTGTCATTTGATAAACAGGATCACATCATTAGAAGAATGATGTGATTGACTTGACCCATTCTGTTAACTTAGCACTTGATCGTTTAGTTTACTGCTATTGCTTTCTCCATGACTTATACATGTTCCTATGACTGTGAGATTATGCAACTCCCGATTACCGGAGGAACACTTTGTGTGCTACCAAACGTCACAACGTAACTGGGTGATTATAAAGGTGCTCTACAGGTGTCTCCGATGGTACTTGTTGAGTTGGCATAGATCGAGATTAGGATTTGTCACTCCGATTGTCACAGAGGTATCTCTGGGCCCTCTCGGTAATGCACATCACTAAAAGCCTTGCAAGGAATGTGACTAATGAGTTAGTCACGGGATGATGCACTACCTAACGAGCAAAGAGACTTGCCGGTAACGAGATTGAGCTAGGTATTGAGATACCGACGATTGAATCTCGGGCAAGTAACATACCGATGACAAGGGAACAACGTATGTTGTTATGCGGTTTGACCGATAAAGATCTTCGTAGAATATGTAGGAACCAATATGAGCATCCAGGTTCCGCTATCGGTTATTGACCGGAGACGTGTCTCGGTCATGTCTACATAGTTCTCGAACCCGTAGGGTCCGCACGCTTAAAGTTATGTGACGATCGGTATTATGAGTTTATATGTTTTGATGTACCGAAGGTAGTTCGGAGTCTCGGATATGATCATGGACATGACGAGGAGTCTCGAACTGGTAGACACGTAAAGATCGATATATTGGACGACTATGTTCGGACACCGGAAGTGTTTCGGGAGGTTTCAGACATTTACCAGAGTACCGGGGGGTTACGGGAACCCCCCCCCCCCCCCCGGGAAGTATATTGGGCCTAATGGGCCTTAGTGGGAGAAGAGGAGGGGCGGCCAGGGCAGCCGCACACCCCCTCCCCCTTTAGTCCGAATTGGACAAGGAGGGGGGCAGCGCCCCCCTTTCCTTCTCTCCCTCTCTCCCTTCCTTCCCCTTCTCCTACTCCTACTACGAAAGGAGGAGTCCTACTCCCGGTGGGAGTAGGACTCCCCCCTTGGCGCGCCCTCCTCCTGGCCGGCCGCGTCTCCCCCTAGCTCCTTTATATACGGGGAGGGGGGCACCCCTAGGAGACACAACAATTGATAATTGATCTCTTAGCCGTGTGCGGTGCCCCCTCCACCATAATCCACCTCGGTCATATCGTAGCGGTGCTTAGGTGAAGCCGTGCTGACGAAACTCTCCCTCGAGCTCTACTGGATCGTGAGTTCGCTGGACGTCACCGAGCTGAACGTGTGCTGAACACGGAGGTGCCATACGTTTGGTACTGAGGATCGGTCAATCGTGAAGACTTACGACTACATCAACGGCGTTGTCATAACGCTTCCGCGTTCGGTCTACAAGGGTACGTGGATACACTCTCCCCTCTTGTTGCTATGCATCACCATGATCTTGCGTGTGCGTAGGAATTATTTTGAAATTACTACGTTCCCCAACACAATACTAGGTGGGTCTTATATCTTAAAGAATTAACTACCAATTCTGTTGTGGGGCTTAAAAAAATAAGTTGCCTCCCAATTATAAAAAAATCTTCCTTTTCCTAGTTAAAAAAATAAGCCACCTTAAATTTGTTGAGACTTTTGAATTAGTTATCCTATAACTACTTTAGAAGCCCCAATAAATAAGAGAGGCTGCTTATGGGAAAAGCAAGGGCGGAGGTGGCTTATTTTTTAGGGTCTTTTACATTTGTTTCCCTAACACGAACCCACTACTCACATTTGCCCCTAATTCGAAAGCATGCTAAAAAATGCCCCTCCGCCGTTAGGTACCCTTACAGAAATGCCCTTCTGCGCCGTTACCGTCCGGTCAAAGGGATCAAAGATACACAGGTTCACAAGATGCGTGCAAATTTTCGTGCTATTTGGACATTCCAGGAGGTCGTGGCAAGGAAAAAAAATAGTAAATATATATGCTTGTGAACAGTAAATTCAAAAAAAATGCAAGAAAATTCGAAAAAATATGAAAAGTTTTGGCATCAAAGAGGCTCGGGTTTGCAAGGTGCATGCAAATTTTTGTTGTGTTTGGACACTGTAGGTGCTCGTGGAGAAAAAACCAAAATTTGGCTCGGGAAAAAACTTTGGAAAAAATGACTATTTGGTATTTTGCTAGAGCTCCTCGCTTGTCATTTGATAACAAAAACTTGCAAGCACCTTGTCCACCCAAGCCTTTTTTATGCCAACAAATTTCATATTTTTTTGAATTTTCTTGCTATTTTATTTCAAATTTACTGTTCTCAAGAGTACAGATTAACTGTTTTTCCTAGCCACGAGCTCCTGGAATGTCCAAATAGCAAGAAAATTTGCACGCGCCTTGCGCACATGAGTAATTTTGATCTCAGAAAATTTTAGATTTTTTAGAATTGTTTTGCTCTTTTTTAGGACGGTCAAAGCTCTTTGACCGGACGGTTACGACACAGAAGGGCATTTCTGTAAGGGCACCTAACGGCGGAGGGGCATTTTTGAGCAGGATTTCGAATTAGGGGTATATCTGATTAGGTGATTCGAGTTAGGGACAGAAATGCAAATGGCCCTCTTTTTTAAGCAATCAAAAAAACTGACCCTAAAAGTTGCCCAGAGGGAAGTTGTCATGTGTTGGCATGGACGTTTTGGGCAATTCACGTAACCGACGTGGTTGCACACGCATCTGACATGGTCCAGCGATGCTGATCAGAGATGAACTCCGGCCAGCACCATCTATCAAAGAAGAGAGCAAGGATCCACCCCCCCCCCCCCCAACACGGATAATCAAAGATATAGAGGTTGTAGCTGAAGAAGGCATGATCCTTGTCAATGCTCTTGCCTCAACAGCAGCAAGACGCCGCTACTAGATTCAACCAGTTGTTGTTTCCCAAGGCTGACAAGCAAGCCTTGGGGTGGAGATCGGAAAGGGAGAACAACAACTAGCTGAGCTGAACTTTGATAGAAGAAGGCATACCTTAGATGTAGAAAATAAGAGATAACTTCAACAAAGGAAGGAGACGATGCCAGGAAAGGTAGATAAATGTATGCAACACCTAAGAACCGTCCGCTCGGACCAACAGGAAGAAGAAGATGAAGCACCAAATCAAGAAACTCGACAGAGAGAAGGATGATGAGGACCAAAACCATTGAGCATAGGTGGAGAAAGCAAGTGTTGTTTGAAGGAAATGTGCCCTAGAGGCAACAATAAAGTTGTTACTTATATTTCCTTATGTAATGATAAATATCTATTGTTCATGCTAGAATTGTATTAACCGTAAACTTGATACATGTGTGAATACATAGACAAAACAAAGTGTCCCTAGTATGCCTTGTAACGCCCGGATAATCAAGCTACAGTAATCCCCTACTAATGATGCCAAGTCATCACTATTACTGTTGCTAATCTCACTTTGATTCAAAACCAATTCAAATTCAATTTTAAAATAAAGTCAAACAAATAAAGTTTTCAAATGTCAAAACAAAAAAAAATTTGTTGGGTTGCAAATATTCACTAGGTAATTATCATGTAGCAACCAACATCATTTGGCTCTCCCTTTAATCCCTAGGAAAATATAAAGTGGCCCAGCAACATATTAGTTGACCTATTCAATTTCTAAAAATGCTTGAACAATTCCGTTGGCTCTAAAACTTTTTATGCAACACCACAATGCTGTTCTTGAATTGTGTGCCAAATTTCAAGTTTGACTAAATTCATTTTTGTCACTCAAATAATTACGAACAGTGGCTAACTGAAATACGTAAAAAGAAAAATAGAAAATAATTTATAGCAAAAAGGGGGCCTAACTACTACTGTGCACTTGTAGCCCATTGCTACAGTGCACAGCCCAGCCCAACAATCCCTTTTCCCCTTCCTCCTGCTACAGGAGACAGGGGTGCCGTGGCAGCCATCCGCCGGTGATGGCCGTGTGTGGCGGCCATCGGCCCCCCTGCCCGCCTACTAGTCGCCCCCGAGACCGGCCCCACCTCCCCGAAACCCTACCCCACTTCCCCCCCTTCCTCGCGCCGCTTCTCTCTCCCACATACGCACCGAGCGTAGTCGACGGCGCACCCTCGTCGATCCCGAAGCCACCGTCGTCCCCGTGCCCCGCCAAGGTGTCTAGCAGCTCCGCCATCGTCTTCTTCGTCTTCGTCGTTCACGAGATCATGCCCGGAGGCACCGTATCAACCGGATCGACCTCGTCTTCCACCTTCGGCCACCGCGACACCATCGCCGGAATTGACGCCTCTGCAGCTCCTAAACTCCTCGAAGAGCCTCCTTGAGCTCCCTTGGTGAGCTCAGCGTCTTCCCTCTCTCTTTTTCTTGCTATCTCGATGCCGTAGTTGTAGTTTTCGCCGGCCGCATCTCTGCACCGCCGCCATGCTCGCCGTTGCCGCTATAACCCCCCCGCGTCCAGCTGCTGCTACTACCGTGCTCTGGAGGGCTTCACGAAGCCGATGCCCCGAGTAACCCGCTCATTTGCGTGCTGTAATGGAAACCCAGCCGCGGTCGCGACCTTGTGGTCGCCATGGCCGGACCTCGCCCTGCGTCCTCTGGACGCGCCCGCCTGCCCATAGCCGCGCGCCCTAGACCCGCACCCGTGTCCACTTCCGCCGCCGGCTGCTGCCCGTGCGCGCCCAGCCGCCCATGGTCGCGCCTCTGCGCCTGCCGCCGATGCCTTCTCCTTGCCGTTGCTCTGCTGCTCTGCTTCCGGCGCTGCTGCTGCTACTCCCGTCCTTGGCTGCTGCTCCCTTGCTGCCGGCGCTGCTGCTCCTTGCTACCTGCTGCTACCGCTGCCCACTGCTGCCTACTGCGGTGCACTACTACCTGCCGCTGCTCCTGCTGCCATAGCTGCTGCTGCTAGTGTTTAAGCCGTGCATGGCCATGGCCTTTGCCTTTGTGCATGGCCGGCTGGCTCTCTGGATGAGGCCAGCCTACCTAGTTTAGTTTATGTTGGCTGATTAGTAATTACGTATAGCTAGTAGTAAATGGCATGTGGGACCTCCCTTGATTAAGTTAGTTAGATGGTTTATTAATGCATGTGGCAATGACATGTGGGCCACACATTCTATTGATCAGTCAATTTGACTCGGTCAACCCAACCCATGG
Organism: Triticum urartu; assembly: GCF_056163025.1. Classification (NCBI taxonomy): domain Eukaryota; kingdom Viridiplantae; phylum Streptophyta; class Magnoliopsida; order Poales; family Poaceae; genus Triticum; species Triticum urartu. Next base: position 717,492,259 of record NC_141875.1, on the reverse strand, counting down.
TCCCACCCGTAATACACGCTGGTTAGCACAGCCCCATGTGACATAAGTAACTAGATATTTAATTTTCGAATTGAAATAACTCAGAAAATCTTATAAAGTTTGAAAACTAATAGAAAATAATCCGTAACTCGGATGAAAATACTTTGTACATGAAAGTTGCTCAGAACGACGAGACGAATGCGGATACACTCTCCGTTTGTCTGCCACACATCCCTAGCATAGCAAACACGCAACTTCCCCCCTTCGGTTCGTTTGTCCGAAAACGCGAAACACCGGGGATACTTTGCCGGATGTTTTCCCCCTTCGTCGATATCACCTACTAGTATGTTAGGTCACCTCTAGCACCGCGTAATGCCATTTTACACTTTGTGATGCTTTTATTGCTCTGTTACTTATTGTGTCTCCCCTCCGTTACTTCTTTCCGGTAGACACCGAGACTGCCGGCGACCCCCAGTACGACTATGGTGTTGGCGATCCCTCTCTCTTGCCAGAGCAACCAGGCAAGCCCCCCCTTGATCACCAGATATTGCCTACTCTTCTCTATACTGCTTGCATTAGAGTAGTGTAGCATGTTACTGCTTCCCGTTAATCCTATTCTGATGCATAGCCTGTCATTGTTGCTACAACTATTGATACCTTACCTGCAATCCTAACGCTTAGTATAGGATGCTAGTTTTCCATCAGTGGCCCTACATTCTTGTCCGTCTGCCATGCTATACTATCGGGTCGTGATCACCCGGGAAGTGATCACGGGTATATACTTATATACATAATATATGATACATGTGGTGACTAAAGTCGGGTCGACTCGTGGAGCACCCGCGAGTGATTCACGGATTGGGGGCTGAAAGGACCTTTGTCCCAACGGCCCTCTGTGTGGATCTTTGTGGCGAAGCGACAGGGCAGGTTGAAACCACCTAGGAGAGAGCTGGGCCTGGCCCTGGTCGGCGTTCGCGGTTATTTCAAGATAACACGTTTAACGAGATCTTGGTATTTGATCTGAGTCTAGCCACTGGCCTATACGCACTAACCATCTACGCGGGGACAGTTATGGGCACTCGACGTTGTGGTATCAGCCGAAGCCTTCGTGATGTCAGCGACTGAGCGGCGCGCGCCGGATTGGACTGGAATGCCTGCTAGGCTAGGCCTACTTCCGGCCGGCCTCGCAACGTGCAGGTGTGCAATGGGCGATGGGCCCAGACCCCTGCGCCATAGGATTTAGACCGGCGTGCTGACCTCTCTGTTGTGCCTAGGTAGGGCTGCGACGTGTTGATCTTCCGAGGCCAGGCATGACCCAGGAAAGTGTGTCCGGCCAAAAGGGATCGACCGTGTTGGATTATGTGGTGCACCCCTGCAGGGAAGTTAATCTATTCGAATAGTCGTGATCTTCGGTAACAAGACGACTTGGAGTTGTACCTTGACCTTATGACAACTAGAACCGGATACCTATTAAAACACACCCTTCCAAGTGCCAGATACAACCGGTGATCGCTCTCTCACAGGGCGATGAAGGGAGTATCATCGGTTAGGATTATGCTATGCGATGCTACTTGGTGAACTTACCATCTACTCTCTTCTCCTGCTGCAAGATGGAGGTTACCAGAAGCGTAGTCTTCGATAGGACTAGCTATCCCCCTCTTATTCCGGCATTTTGCAGTTCAATCCACATATGATACCCTTACTCCATTTAATACCAATGCATACATATGTAGTGTAGCTCCTTGCTTGCGAGTACTTTGGATGAGTACTCACGGTTGCCTTGCTCCCTCTTTTCCCCCTTTCTATACCTGATTGCTGCGACCAGACGTTGGAGCCCAGGAGACAGACGCCACCATCGATTACGACTACTACTACTCGGGAGGTGCCTACTATTACGTGGAACCCGCTGACGACGACCAGGAGTAGTTTAGGAGGATCCCAGGCAGGAGGCCTGCGCCTCTTTCGATCTGTATCCCAGTTTGTGCTAGCCTTCTTAAGACAAACTTGTTTAACTTATGTCTGTACTCGGATATTGTTGCTTCCGCTGACTCGTGTATGATCGAGCTCTTGTATTCGAGCCCTCGAGGCCCCTGGCTTCTAATATGATGCTTGTATGACTTATTTAATTTGTAGAGTTGTGTTGTGATATCTTCCCATGAGTCCCTGATCTTGATCGTACACGTTTGCGTGTATGATTAGTGTACGATTGAATCGGGGGCGTCACATGCCTCTACTAGACTAGCTCGTTAATCAAAGATGGATAAGTTTCGTGACCATAGACATGTGTTGTCATTTGATGAACAAGATCGCATCATTAGGAGAATGATGTGATGGACAAGACCCATCCGTTCGCTTAGCATAATGATCGTTAAGTTTTATTGCTACTACTTTCTTCATGACTTATACATATTCCTTTGACTATGAGATTATACAACTGCCGAATACCGGAGGAATACCTTGTGTGCTATCAAACGTCACAACGTAAAAGGGTGATTATAAAGATGCTCTACAGGTATCTCCGAAGGTGTTTTGTTGGGTTGGCATAGATCAAGATTAGGATTTGTCATTCCATGTATCGGAGAGGTATCTATGGGCCCTCTCGGTAATTCACATCACTATAAGCCTTCCAATCAATGTGAGTAATGATTTAATTACGGGATGATGCATTACGGAACGAGTAAAGAGACTTTCCGGTAACGAGATTGAACTAGGTATGATGATACCGACGATAGAATCTCGGGCAAGTAACATACCGATGACAAAGGGAATGAGGTATGTTGTTATGCGGTTTGACCGATAAATATCTTCGTAGAATATGTAGGAGCCAATATGAGCATCCTGGTTCCGCTATTGGTTATTGACCGTAGATGTTTCTCGGTCATGTCTACATAGTTCCCGAACCCGTAGGGTCCGCACGCGTAACGTTCGATGACGATTTGTATTATGAGTTATGAGTTTTGGCGACCGAAGTTTGTTCGGAGTCCCGGATGAGATCACGGACATGACGAGCAGTCTAGAAATGGTTGAGAGGTACAGATTGATATATTGGACGAAGGTGTTTGGACACTGGAATGGTTTCAGAAAGGTTCGGATATTTTTCGGGGTACCGAGGGGTTACCGGAACCCCCCTAGGAAGTATTGGGCCTTCATGGGCCTTAGTGGAAAGGAGAGGAGGGCCGCAAGAGGTGGCCATGCCCCCCCTTCCCCCCATGGCAAGTCCGAATTGGACTAGGGAGGGGGCGGCGCCCCCCTCTTTCCTTCTCCCTTGCTTCCTCCTTCCCTCTCTCCCCCTCTTGGAAAAGGAAGGGGAGTCCAACTAGGATTGGGAGTCCTAGTAGGACTACCCCTATGGCGCCCCCCTCCTTAGCCACCGGCCTCCTCCCTCTCCCCCTTTATATACGTGGCCAGGGGGCAACCCAATACACAACAATTGTTCCTTAGCCGTGTGCGGTGCCCCCCTCCATAGTTTACCACCTCGGTCATATTGTCGTAGTGCTTAGGCAAAGCCCTGCGCGGATCACATCACGAACACCGCCGCCACGCCGTCGTGCTGACGGAACTCTCCCTCGACCCTCTACTGGATCAAGAGCTCAAGGGACGTCATCATGCTGAACGTGTGCTGAACACGGAGGTGTCGTACGTTCGTTACTTGGATCGGTTGTATCGTGAAGACGTTCGACTACATAACACTTCCGCTTTCGGTCTATGAGGGTACGTGCACACACTCTCCCCTCTTGTTGCTATGCATCTCCTAGATAGATATTGCGTGATCGTAGGAAATTTTTTGAATTGCTTTGTTCCCCAACAGTGGCATCTGAGCCATGTCTATGCGTAGATGAAATATGCACGAGCAGAACACAATGAGTTGTGGGCGATAATAGTCATACTGCTTACCACCAACGTCTTACTTTGATTCGGCAGTATTGTTGGACGAAGCGGCCTGGACCGACATTACAAGACCACGTTCATGAGAATGGTTCTACCGACGTGCTTCGCACACATGTGGCTAGCGGGTGTCTATTTCTCCAACTTTAGTTGAGTCGAGTTTGACTACGTACGGTCCTTGTTGAAGGTTAAAACAACACACTTGACCAAAAATCGTTGTGGTTTTGATGCGTAGGTAAGAACGGTTCTTGGTAGAAGCCCGTAACAGCCATGTAAAACTTGCAACAACAAAGTGGAGGATGTCTAACTTGTTTTTGCAGGGCATGTTGTGATGTGATATGGTAAAGACGTGATGAGATATAAATTGTTGTATGAGATGATCATGTTTTGTAAAAGTTATTGGCAACTGGCAGGAGCCTTATGGTTGTCGCTTTATTGTATGAAATGCAATCTCCAGGTAATTAGTTTACTTTGTCACTAAGTAGTAGCGATAGTCGTAGGAGTAATAGTTGGCGAGACGACAATGATGCTACGATGGAGATCAAGGTGTCAAGTCGGCGGTGATGGAGATCATGACGGTGCTTTGGAGATGGAGATCAAAGGCACAAGATGATGATGACCATATCATGTCACATATTTTGATTGCGTGTGATGTTTATCTTTTATGCATCTTATTTTGCTTAGTACGATAGTAGCATTATAAGATGACCCCTCACTAAATTTCAAGGTAAAAGTGTTCTCCATGAGTATTCACCGTTGCTACAGTTCGTCGTGCCGAGACACTGCTACCTCTTGAGCACTTGCGTTGGGTTTCCCTTGAAGAGGAAAGGGTGGTGCAGCAAAGTAGCGTATGTATTTCCCTTAGTTTTTGAGAACCAAGATATCAATCCAGTAGGAGGCCATGCAGGAGTCCCTCGTACCTACACAAACAAATAAATCCTCGCAACCAACGCGATAAGGGGTTGTCAATCCCTACACGGTCACTTACGAGAGTGAGATCTGATAGATATGATAAGATAATATTTTTGGTATTTTTATGATAAAGATGCAAAGTGAAATAAAAGGCAATAAAAATAACTAAGTATTGGAAGATTAATATAATGGAAGATAGACCCGGGGGCCATAGGTTTCACTAGTGGCTTCTCTCGAGAGCATAAGTATTCACGGCGGGTAAACAAATTACTATTGAGCAATTGACAGAATTGAGCATAATTATGAGAATATCTAGGTATGATCATGTATATAGGCATCACGTCCGAGACAAGTAGACCGACTCCTGCCTGCATCTACTACTATTACTCCACACATCGACCGCTATCCAGCATGCATCTAGAGTATTAAGTTCAAGAGAACAGAGTAATGCTTTAGGCAAGATGACATGATGTAGAGGGATAAACTCATGCAATATGATGAAAACCCCATCTTGTTATCCTCGATGGCAACAATACAATACGTGCCTTGCTGCCCCTACTGTCACTGGGAAAAGACACCGCGAGATTGAACCCAAAGCTAAGCACTTCTCCCATTGCAAGAAAGATCAATCTAGTAGGCCAAATCAAACTGATAATTCGAAGAGAATTGTAAAGATAACCAAAAATACATAAAGGAATTCAGAGAAGGTTCAAATATTGTTCATAGATAAACTTGATCATAAACCCACAATTCATCGGTCTCAACAAACACACTGCAAAAGAAATTACATCGAATAGATCTCCATAAGAGAGGGGGAGAACTTTGTATTGAGATCCAAAAAGAGAGAAGAAGCCATCTAGATAATAACTATGGACCCGTAGGTCTGAGGTAAACTACTCACACTTCATCGGAAGGGCTATGGTGTTGATGTAGAAGCCCTCTGTGATCGATGCCCTCTCCGGCAGAGCTCCAGAATAGGCCCCAAGATGTGATCTCGTGGATACAGAAAGTTACGGTGGTGGAATTAGGGTTTTGGCTCCGTATTTGGTAGTTTGGGGGTATGTAGGTATATATAGGAGGAAGGAGTATGTCGGTGGAGCAAAAGGGGGCCCACGAGGGTGGAGGGCGCGCCCAGGGGGTAGGCACGCCCCCTACCTCGTGGCCTCCTGCTTGATGTCTTGACGTAGGGTCCAAGTCCTCTGGATCATGTTCGTTCCGTAAATCACGTTCCCGAAGGTTTCATTCCGTTTGGCCTATGTTTGATATTCTTTTTCTGCGAAACCCTAAAATAGGCAAAAAAAAACAGCAATTCTGGGCTGGGCCTCCGGTTAATAGGTTAGTCCAAAAAATAATATAAAAGTGTATAATAAAGCCCAATAATGTCCAAAACAGAATATAATATAGCATGGAACAATCAAAAATTATAGATACATTGGAGACGTATCAGACACCATGTGATGATCAGGTGTGATAAGCTCTACGTTCACATACAACGGGTGCAAGCCAGTTTTGCATGTGCAGGATACTCAGGTTAAACTTGATTAGCCTAGCATATGCAGATATGGCGTCGGAACAGTGAGACTGAAAGGTCAAACATGAATCATATCGGAGATATGATCAACATAGAGATGTTCACCATTGAAAACTACTCCATCTCACATGATGATCGGATATGGTTTAGTTGATATGGATCACGTGATCATTTAGATGACTAGAGGGATGTCTATCTAAGTGGGAGTTCTTCAGTAATATGATTAATTTAACTTTAATTTATCATGAACCTAGTACCTGATAGTTTTTGCATGTCTATGTTGTTGTATATCAATGGCTCGTGCTACCGTTCCCTTGAATTTTAATGCGTTCGTAGAGAAAGCTAAGTTGAAATATGATGGTAGCAACTACACGGACTAGGTCCGTAACTTGAGGATTATCCTCATTTCTGCACAGAAGAATTACGTCCTGGAAGCACCGCTAGGTCTACCACCTGCGCCAGCAACTGTAGACATTGTGAATGCCTCGCAGTCACGTGTTGATGACTACTCGATAGTTCAGTGTGCCATGCTTTACGGCCTAGAATCGGGACTTTAAAGATGTTTTGAACGTCATGGAGCATATGAGATGTTCCAGGAGTTGAAGTTAATATTCCAAGCAAATGCCCGAGTTGAGAGATATGAAGTCTCCAACAAGTTCTATAGCTGCAAAATGGAGGAGAATAGTTCTGTCAGTGAACACATACTAAGAATGTCTGGGTACCATAACCACTTGACTCAGCTGGGAGTTAATCTTCCTGATGATAGTGTCATTGACAGAGTTCTTCAGTCGCTGCCACCAAGCTATAAAGGCTTCATGATGAACTATAATATGCAAGGGATGGAAAAGGCAATTCCCGAGCTCTTCGTGATGCTAAAGGCTGCGGAGGTAGAAATCAAGAAGGAGCATCAAGTGTTGATGGTTAATAAGACCACTAGTTTCAAGAAAAAGGGCAAAGGGAAGAAGGGGAACTTCAAGAAGAATTGCAAGCAAGTTGCTACTCCCGGTAAGAAGCCCAAGTCTGGCCCTAAGCCTGAAACTGAGTGCTTCTACTGCAAAGCGACTGGTCACTGGAAGCGGAACTGCCCCAAGTATTTGGTGGATAAGAAGGATGGCAAAGTGAAAGGTATATTTGATATACATGTTATTGATGTGTAACTTACTAATGCTTGTAGTAGAGCCTGGCTATTTGATACTGGTTCTGTTGCTCATATTTGCAACTCAAAACATGGGCTACGGTTTAAACGAACATTGTCTAAGGACGAGTTGAGGATGCGCGTGGGAAATGGTTCCAAAGTCGATATGATCGCCTTCGGCACGCTACCTCCACATCTACCATCGGGATTAGTTTTAGACCTGAGTAATTGTTTTTTGGTGCCAGCGTTGAGCATGAACATTATATATGGATCTTGTTTGATGCGAGACGGTTATTCATTTAAATCAAAGAATGATGGTTGTTCTATTTATATGAGTAATATCTTTTATGGTCATGCACCCTTGATGAGTGGTCTATTTCTGTTGAATCTTCATTGTAGTGATACACCTATTCATAATATTGAAGCCAAAAGATGCAAAGTTAATAATGATAGTGCAAATTATTTGTGGCACTGCCGTTTAGGTCATATTGGTGTAAAGCGCATGAAGAAACTCCATGCTGATGGACTTTTGGAATCACTTGATTATGAATCACTTGATACTTGTGAACCATGCCTCATGGGCAAGACGACTAAGACTCCGTTCTCTGGAACAATGGAGCAAGCAACTGACTTATTGAAAATAATACATACTCATGTATGTTGTCCAATAAGTGTTGAGGCTCGTGGCGGGTATCGTTATTATCTGACCTTCACAGATGATTTGAGCAGATATGGGTATATCTACTTAATGAAACATAAGTCTGAAACATATGAAAAGTTCAAAGAATTTCAGAGTGAAGTGGACAATCATCGTAACAAGAAAATAAAGTTTCTACGATCTGATCATGGAGGTGAATATTTCAGTTATGAGTTTGGTCTTCATTTGAAACAATGTGGAATAGTTTCGCAACTCACGCCACCTGGAAAACCACAGCTAATGGTGTGTCTGAACGTCGTAACCGTACTTTATTAGATATGGTGCGATCTATGATGTGTCTTACTGATTTACCGCCGTCGTTTTGGGGTTATGCTTTAGAGACGGCTGCATTCACGTTAAATAGGGCACCATCTAAATCCAGTGAGACGACACCATATGAACTGTGGTTTGGCAAGAAACTTAAGCTGTCGTTTCTTAAAGTTTGGGGCTACGATGCTTATGTGAAAAAGCTTTAACCTGATAAGCTCGAACCCAAATCGGAGAAATGTCTCTTCATAGGATACCCAAAGGAGACTATTGGGTACACCTTCTATCACATATCCGAAGGCAAGATATTCGTTGCTAAGAATGGATCCTTTCTAGAGAAGGAGTTTCTCTCGAAAGAAGTAATTGGGAGGAAAGTAGAAAACTTGATGAGGTAATTGTACCTTCTCCCGAATTGGAAAGTAGTTCATCACAGAAATCAGTTCCAGTGATTCCTACATCAATTAGTGAGGAAGTTAATGATGATGATCATGAAACTACAGACAAGTTACTATCGAACCTCGTAGGTCAATCAGAGTACGATCCGCACCAAGTGGTATGGTAATCCCGTTCTGGAAGTCATGTTACTAGACAATGATGAACCTATGAACTATGAGGGAGCGATGATGAGCCCAGATTCCGCAAAATGGCTTGAGGCCATGAAAGCTGAGATAGGATCCATATATAAGAACAAAGTGTGGACTTTGGTGGACTTGCGCGATGATCGGCAAACCATTGAGAATAAATGGATCTTCAAGAGGAAGATGGACGCTGATGGTAGTGTTACTATCTACAAATCTCGACTTATCACGAAAGGTTTTCGACAAGTTCAAGGTTTTGACTATGATGAGATTTTCTCACTCGTAGTGATGCTTACGTCTGTCCGAATCATGTTAGCAATTGCCGTATTCTATGAAATCTGGCAAATGGATAACAAAACTGCATTCCTCAATGGATTTATTAAAGAAGAGTTGTATATGATGTAAATAGAAAGTTTTGTTAATCCTAAAGGTGCTAACAAAATGTGCAAGCTCCAGCGATCCATCTATGGACTGGTCCAAGCATCTTGGAGTTGGAATATACGCTTTGATGAGTTGATCAAAGCATATAGTTTTATACAGACTTGCAGTAAAGCCTTTAGTTACAAGAAAGTGAGTGGGAGCACTACAGCCTTTCCGATAAGTATATGTGAATGACATATTGTTGATCGGAAATGATGTAGAATTTTCTGGAATGCATAAAGGAGTATTTGAAAGGAGTTTTTTCAAAGACCTTAGTGAAGCTGCTTACATATTGGGCATCAAGATCTATAGAGATAGATCAAGAGGCTTGATAAGATTTTTCAATGAGTACATACATTGACAAGATTTTGAAGTAGTTCAAACTAGAAATGTCAAAGAAGGAGTTCTTGCCTATATTGCAAGGTGTAAAGTTGAGTAAGACTCAAAATCCGACCATGACAGAAAATAGAAAAAGAGAATGAAAGTCATTCCCTATGCCTCAGACATAGGTTCTATAAAGTATGCTATGCTGTGTACCACACCTATAGTGTACCTTGCCATGAGTTTGGGAAGGGGGTACGATAGTGATCCAGGAGTGGATCACTGGACATCGGTCAAAGTTATCCTTAGAGGACTAAGGAAATATTTCTCGGTTATGGAAGTGACAAAGAGTTTTTCGTAAAGAGTTATATCGATGCAAGCTTTTACACCAATCCAAATGACTCTGAGTCACAATCCGGATACATATTGAAAGTGGGAGCAATTAGTTAGAGTATCTCCATGCAGAGCATTGTAGACATAGAAAATTTGCAAAATACATACGGCTCTGAATGTGACGGACCCGTTGACTAAACTTCTCTCACAAAGAAAAACATGATCACACCTTAGTACTCTTTGGGTGTTAATCACATAGCGATGTGAACTAGGTTATTGACTCTTGTAAACCCTTTTTGTGTTAGTCACATGGCGATGTGAACTAATCACATAAAGATGTGAACTATTGGTGTTAAATCACATGCCGATGTGAACTAGATTATTGACTCTAGTGCAAGTGGGAGACTGAAGGAAATGTGCACTAGAGGCAATAATAAAGTTGTTATTTATATTTCCTTATGTCATGATAAATATCTATTGTTCATGCTAGAATTGTATTAACCTGAAACTTGATACATGTGCGAATACAGACAAAACAAAGTGTCCCTAGTATGCCTCTACTAGACTAGCTCGTCAATCAAAGATGGTTAAGTTTCCTAACCATAGACATGTGTTGTCATTTGATGAAGGGGATCACATCATTAGGAGACTGATGTGATGGACAAGACCCATCCGTTAGCATAGCTTAATGATCGTTAAGTTTTATTGCTCCTACTTTTTCATGACTTATACATATTCCTTTGACGGTGAGATTATGCAATTCCCGAATACCGGAGGAATACCTTGTGTGCTATCAAACGTCACAACGTAAAAGGGTGATTATAAAGATGCTCTACAGGTATCTCCGAAGGTGTTTTGTTGGGTTGGCATAGATCAAGATTAGGATTTGTCACTCCGTGTATCGGAGAGGTATCTCTGAGCCCTCTCGGTAATGCACATCACTATAAGCCGATAACGAGATTGAACTAGGTATGATGGTACCGAGATTGAACTAGGTATGATGGTACCGACGATCGAATCTTGGGCAAGTAACATACCGATGACAAAGGGAATGACGTATGTTGTTATGCGGTTTGACCGATAAAGATCTTCGAAGAATATGCAGGAGCCAATATGAGAATCCAGGTTCCGCTATTGGTTATTGACCGGAGATGTGTCTCGGTCATGTCTACATAGTTCTCGAACCCGTAGGGTCCGCACGCTTAACGTTCGATGATGATTTGTATTATGAATTATGTGTTTTGGTGACCAAAGTTTGTTCGGAGTCCCGGATGAGATCACAGACATGACAACGAGTCTCAAAATGGTCGAGAGGTAAAGATTGATATATTGGACGAAGGTATTCGGACACCAGAATGGTTTCGGAAAGGTTGAGATATTTTTCGGGGTACCGAGGGGTTACCGGAACCCCCCGGAGAAGTATTGGGCCTTCATGGGCCTTAGTGGAAAGGAGAGGAGGGCCGCAAGGGGTGCCCCCCATGGCAAGTCCGAATTGGACTAGGGAGGGGGCGGCGCCCCCCTCTTTCCTTCTCCCTCGCTTCCTCCTTCCCTCTCTCCCCCTCTTGGAAAAGGAAGGGGAGTCCAACTAGGATTGGGAGTCCTAGTAGGACTACCCCTATGGTGGCCCCCTCCTTAGCCACCGGCCTCCTCCCTCTCCCCCTTTATATACGTGGCCAGGGGGCAACCCAATACACAACAATTGTTCCTTAGCCATGTGCGGTGCCCCCCTCCACAGTTTACCACCTCGGTCATATTGTCGTAGTGCTTAGGCAAAGCCCTGCGCGGATCACATCACGAACACCGCCGCCACGCCGTCGTGCTGACGGAACTCTCCCTCGACCCTCTACTGGATCAAGAGCTCGAGGGACGTCATCATGCTGAACATGTGCTGAACACAGTGGTGCCGTACGTTTGGTACATGGATCAGTTGGATCATGAAGACATTCGACTACATCAACCGCGTTACTAAACGCTTCAGCTTTCGCTCTACGAGGGTACGTGGACACACTCTCCCCTCTTGTTGCTATGCATCTCCTAGATATATCTTGCGTGATCGTAGGAAATTTTTTAATTGCTTCGTTCCCCAACATCGTTGTACCTAAAGATAAAGAAAAAACAAGGCACTAAATCCACGAATGAATGACCAACCATTGCCGACATCCCTTCCACCACCATGGTGTCAAGATCCAATATAAAGGAAGAGGAAGTCGTAATGGAGGAGATGGGGCAACGCCAACAAAATTTCAACAGAGAGGATGAGGAAGAGAGACCAAGAGGATATAGTATATTTATAAGGGTAGAGAGCCCACCGCCACTAGGAAAACATACAACCTACAACTAAAGGAATAGGAATGCGGGCCCCCTCTTGCCTCCCCAACCAGCAAGGCAATAGGATCTGGGAGAGAGAGGGCCAGAGGTGATGAAGACAAAGGAACAAAGAAGACAGGGGGCAGAGGGGCACGAGGTTGGGCGAAAGGGAAAGGTATTCTTAAGACGATGAATAAGCTAGACTTCAACAACAACCTTGACCCAAGGTATGCCAATGGCCTAATACCAACATACACTTTGTTTTATTGTTTGATTACATCGAATATTTGTGTCTTTGTTTGGTGTGAAGTCAATTTTCATTTTTAATGTAGCTTGCATATTTTAGTTTTTTGTCGACAACGAATAGGTTGAGCGATGGTCCAACTGGTGAATCCTGAACCTATAACGTTACTGGTTAGGGTGCTTCTTCGATTTTTTAACTATGCACGTAAGCTGGTCCATAAATAGACCACACAAGGAGGAGCGATGTTACCAGTTAGAGTAGCAGGACCACGAGCACGTGGTGGGGTTGGATTTTTGCTGGTCACGCGGGTCATGTCCCCACCATCTCCTCCGCCACGACGCTCTTGCCGAGACGAAGTGGCGCTCCCCCCCCTCCCCGCATCTTCAGGCTCACACGGATGAGCCAAGCCGCTGCAGCCCCCACCCCACTGCACCTGGTGAGTGGAGGCAGCCTGCATCCCATCGGTCGCCTCGTCCCATCTCTCGAACCCAGAGTCGCCGGATCCCGAGAACCTTGTCGTCGAGGAGTCCCCGGTCTCCGCCTTGCGCTTCCAGGCATGAGAATTGAAGCCGCGGCCGCGACCACCATCGAAGCGACCAGCACCACGGCCATGGCGCCCCGCGCCGAATCCGTCCCCTCTCATCTCAGGAATGCTATCCACTCGAGGCACAACGGGTGTAGATGGCAGGGAAGAAGAAGCAACTACTTGAGAAAATGAGCGGGCATCGCCATGGATTTTCCCCTCCCACCATGAGAACGATTGCCGAACACTAGATCTAGCAGGTGGGGGGCATCCGAGAAGTGGGAGAAACACTCGTCGAGATCTAGAATGGGGGGAATTGGAGCGGCTGGGCGCTTAATACCTGTCTCAGCCCCCGAAACCCTAGCGTCGCTCGATCCATGGCGGTTGGATCTCTCATCCACCACGTGGCGAGCATCGGTCTCATGGCGGACCAGTCCACGCCCTAGCACCCCGGCCCAGCTGTCAGGGTCGGCGGAGAGCGTCGCGCGGGGGTTCCGCGTGCCCAATCCTCTCGTGAGCCACAGCCGACGTGTCGCCCTTCTCTGTTGCTGTTGCGGTTGTACCGCGCGACGCTGCTGCCACTCCGCCGATCGCCGCGGCCGTCGCCGGAATTCTGTCCCTGAACCCTCGCAAGGTGACACGGGAAGGAGACGGTATCACCGATGTCGATAAACTCACCCTGTTGGAGAAAACGAGTGTCCACGGTTCCCCCGCGATCGTTGAGGAGAACGATGTGGAGGGCCTCGTGCCGAAGCCAGAGCACACCGTCGGTCAGGGAGAACCGCCGCGCCGCCGCGATGTCCGCCGCGAACAGGACTCGCCAGCGCACGTCGCACGCTATCCCGATGGACCAAGTTACTATTCAATCAAGCTGCATGCCATTATCCTCTCATGTCATTTTTACTCTGCCGGCCGGTGCATTTCGGTATTAAAGCCGGTGCGCCCCGGACCAAAACCGCACCCGTACGTCGTCGACCCGACTTTACCCATCGGGTGGTCACGAAGCAAACAAATGCTCGAGAAATATATGCAGGGATGTACATGTCGCTGAAACAGATGCCACGTCATGCAGAGGATAGACGCCATGGAGTCCTGCCGACGCACTACGAAGCTGGCCACGTGAAAATACAATGAATCTTGACGTTTTCGAATGGTATAATATGATCCTCGCCGTGAAATGTATGTAGCTTTGGTCCAGATCTGTTATGCTCGTCCCGGCATTTCCATTAAGACTGGAACCTACTACAAGCATGTGTCCGGCTACCCCCTATCGCTCTCGGCCCATCGCCGGCGTGGCCCATCCGTAATGACGCTGGCCAGTGGATCCATGTGCTGCTCTTCAATGCGGACGGAGCGCGGTCCTCCGCCGTGCCAGCAAGTAGACCGGCGCCCGGCAGCGACCCGCGCCGCTCTGCTAGACCTGGACCGCACCGGGGAGACTGGGTGGTTGGTGTTGTTGGTGGCGGTGGGTTGTGGGGGGTGGCCTGACGAGGCGAGCATCCACAGGTTCCACCTACCACACGCAGCGGGAACAGTTGGCGCATGTCGCGCCGGCGCGGTAGCCTGGTAGGGTGGTATGGGGGTAGGTGAGGGCATCTCCAGCCGTTGGCCCCCAGGGGGCGCCTAAAATCGCCGCCTGGGGGTGAGCCGGCGCAAAAATTGGGTCTGGGGGCGAGTTGGTCCCCAGCCGCCGGCCCCAGGGCCGCCCCCAGGCACGTTTTAAAATAAAAGAAGTTCGGTGCAGTTCGGCTTAAACACGATAAAATTCAGCCAAACACAATAAATTTCGGCACATTTCGGCGAAGTTCGCGAATTTTCATTACATAGCACATATACATAAACTAATCTAAAGGAAAAACTGGCTGAAGTCGCCGCCGTCGCTGCCATCGTCGTCGTCGGCCTTCTCCTCCTTGACATGGGCGCCCCTGCTGGACCCCTGCCCGGCGTCGCCATGGCGGACTGGTGGCGGCGCATCGTCGTCGTCGTCGTCGCTGTCGCAGATGACGACGACTCCGCCTTCGTCGCGGCCGCTGATGAAGCTATGTACTTAGGGTAGGGGCATGGACCTGTCCTAAGTACCCTACCCAAGGACATCCCTAGAAGAAGTCACCTTTCAATCGACTTGGAGTATCCCACTCGACGGATTCAAGACACTCGACCACGAAGCAATCACCCGACCAAGATCCAACCACTCGACTGCCAGGAGATCTAAAATCACCCTGCACGCAAACGGTCGGTCATTAAGTAGCTTTTATGGTCATCATGGCACTTTATTAGGGGCGTTACCAGTAACCCCCAGTCTTAATGTACTTTAAATCCTGCATTACTGAGGGCTGGAGGGGCCTGGCGAACTCTATATAAGCCACCCCCCTCCTCAGTATCAAGGGTTCGCACCCCTATTATTCATACACACATAATTCAGTCGACCGCCTCCGGGCACCGAGACGTAGGGCTGTTACTTCCTCCGAGAAGGGCCTGAACTCGTAATCCTCGTGTGCTTACAACTCCTCCATAGCTAAGATCTAGCCTCTCCATACATACCCCCCTACATCACTGTCAGAGTTAGAACCACGACAGTTGGCGCCCACCGTGGGGCTAGGAGTCTTAGCGCCTAGTTTGAGAAGTTGCGATTTTTTCCGATCTCTTTGATCATGGTTTCGGGCGGAGCTTTGGTGGAGGGCCGCGAGATCCGTCTCGGCGCGCTCACGTTCATCGCCGACGACTCCGCTTGGCTTCAGGAGGCTCCACTCGACGTCGACGCGCTTCCTGTCCACGGGGCGACGCACTTTCGCGCATGCGTCCGTGGTGTCCTCCTGCGGCAGCCGTCGACCCAATATCGGTCGGCTCCTGTGGCATCTCCCCGCCCTGTTTCTCGCCGGCGCAAGCGCTCCGGTCGGTCGAGGCTTCAGAGGTGGGTGAGACATGCGGTGGCCCGCCAGTCGGCCACCCCACAAGTCGCGGCAATCGAGCCCGACGAATCCCTCTACGACCTGTTCGACTGGCTCCGCAGAGACCACATCCGAATGCAACAGCAGTGACCCAGCTGCAGAGGTTCTGGTGATCGATGGGCCACGCAGTCCTCCCGGTTTCCTCCGTGCTCTCATGTCATTGCAGCGGGAGGAGCTTCGCCGCCGGAACATGGATGCACTCCACACTCCTATCGTTGGAGAAACCCCCGAGGCCCGAGCCTTGGAGGACGCACGCTTGGCTAACTTGGCCGAGCGCACTCGACTGGAGAATCTCCAGCGAATACTCGACGAGCGAGCGCGTCAACGGGCTCCAGAATCCAGTCGACATCAACTCTTTCCGCCCCCGCAGGTCTATTGTACTCCGATTCAGAATTTGGTGGCTGCGGCCCATATAGCAGAGTCGATTCAGCCCTCCCAGTCAGAGGCTGGCAGAGGCTTGTTGCAAATCAGAGCGTTGCTCCAGGCAGCGGGAGACCAGAATTCCGCTGTTTCTCAGTCGCGAAATAGGATCCATAGTCGATCCGTTGCAACGGATACAGTCCAGTTGGCTCACAGCCCAAGATCGCCTCCGAGGCGTGAGGGACGTGGAGACCGGCGTGATCAGTACTGAAGGAATGAGCAGTATGATCACCGATTTGATCGTGATGATCGACGTTGAGTGCCAACCCCTCCCCCGAGGAGTGGATCATTTGTGCCTCGACAGCAGGATGACAGACGCCCTCATAGTGTTGGGCGGAGAGTTCCAGTCGACCCCAGGGAACCAGGCTTTGATGCGAGGTCCATTCTCGTTCAAGGTTTGGTCGACAGGAATAGAGCTCACCGAGAAGGCCACGACAGGGATGCGCCTACCAGTAGCAGAGTATATGTTTCAGGGCCGGAGTGTTTCAGTTGAGCCATCAGAGCCGCTGTAATTCCTCCCAACTTCAGGTTGGCGACTGGAGTTAGTAAGTTCACCAGTGAGTCCAAACCCGATACTTGGCTCGAAGATTACCGAGTGGCTGTCCAGATTGGCGGTGGGAATGATGAGGTAGCCATGAAGCACCTGCCTCTCATGTTAGAAGGCTCGGCCAGAGCGTGGCTGAATCAGTTAGCACCCATCAACATTTACACTTGGGAGGATCTCTCCCGAGTGTTTGTCACCACATTTGAAGGAACATGCAAGCGACCTGCAGGCCTTACGGAATTGCAGTCTTGCGTGCAGAAACCAAATGAAACTCTGCGGGATTACATCCAAAGGTGGATCACATTGCATCACACAGTTGAAAATGTACCAGATCATCAAGCAGTTTGTGCCTTTAAAGAAGGTGTTAAGTACAGAGAATTGAATCTGAAGTTCGGTCGAACCGGAGAGATGTCTCTGAATCGAATGATGGAGATTGCCACCAAATACGCTAATGGTGAAGATGAGGATCGACTCCGGAGTGGCAAGCATCAAGCAGTCGCCCAGGAAACCGGAGGAAATTCCAATCGGAAACAGAAGCGGAAAGCCGAGCCAGCCGCTCCTGGGGAGGCCCTGGCCGTAACCCAGGGAAAATTTAAGGGAAAACCCAAAGGACCTTGGAACCCCAAGAAAGTTAAAGACCAAGATGGAAATGATGTTTTGGATCTACCGTGTCACATCCACACCAAGAAAGATGAAGAGGGTAAACTCATTTACCCAAAGCATACCACTCGATAGTGTCGGCTTCTGATCCAGCAGTTTCAGGGCAAGCAGTCCAAAGATAAGGAAAAGGAGTCGGACAAAGTTGAGGACAAGGAAGATAGTGACGATGGGTACCCCCAGGTCAATTCCACCCTGATGATTTTTGCTGATGTTGAGAGCAAAAGTCGACTGAAGGTTATTAACCGTGAGGTAAATATGGTTGCTCCGGCAACACCCAATTATCTGAAGTGGTCCCAGACTGCCATCACATTCGACCAGTCTGATCACCCTACGCACATTGC
This sequence comes from Triticum urartu, assembly GCF_056163025.1. Classification (NCBI taxonomy): domain Eukaryota; kingdom Viridiplantae; phylum Streptophyta; class Magnoliopsida; order Poales; family Poaceae; genus Triticum; species Triticum urartu. The sequence goes on along the minus strand of NC_141875.1, from coordinate 717,474,214 downwards.
CACCCCTGGGAGGCAAGCTCTGGTGGTCGACCCAGTTGTCGAAGGCACTCGACTGACCAAAGTCCTGATGGATGGAGGCAGCGGTTTGAACATACTGTATGCAGAAACATTGAAAGGGATGGGCATTCCGATGTCCAGGCTCAGTACCAGTAACATGAGTTTCCATGGAGTCATTCCTGGGAAGAAAACCGAGTCACTCGGCCAAATTGCTCTTGATGTGGTTTTTGGTGATTCCAAGAATTACCGCAAGGAAAAGTTGGCATTCGAAGTTGTGGATTTCCAAAGTGCTTATCACGCTATTTTGGGCAGGCCAGCTTATGCACGCTTCATGGCTCGGCCATGTTATGTGTATCTCAAATTGAAGATGCCTGGTCCCAAAGGTGTGATCACTGTTACAGGCAATCGGAAGAAAGCAGAAGAGTGTTTTCAGAAAGGCTCAAAGATTGCTGATGCTCAGATGGCAGTGGTCGAGCTGCAAGAGTATCAGAAGACTGCAGATCCGAGTGAGTTGCTACGAGCTAAGAAGCCTGCTTCAGAATCAGCTTTTCAGTCATCCGGTGAAACGAAGGCAGTTCACATTCACCCGACCGATCCAAACGCTGCTCCGACTCACATCTCAACGACGGTCGACTCCAAATAGGAAGAAGCGCTCATCCAGTTCCTCCGTGAGAACTGGGACATCTTCGCATGGAAGCCTGCTGACATACCTGGAGTTCCCAGGGGGCTGGCTGAGCACCGTCTACGAGTCGACCCAAAATTTAAACCTGTGAAAGAACATCTTCGACGGTCCGCCGTCCAGAAGAGGAAGGCCATTGGCGAGGAGGTGGCTCGGCTCTTAGCAGCGGAGTTCATCCGAGAAATTTACCACTCCGAGTGGCTCGCCAATGTTGTCATGGTCCCCAAGAAGGACAAGTCACTTCGCATGTGCATTGATTTCAAGCATATCAATTGGGCCTGCCCGAAAGATCATTTTCCTCTCCCCCACATCGATCAGATAGTCGACTCGACTGCGGGATGTGAGCGTTTGTCTTTTCTAGACGCCTATTCCGGGTACCATCAGATCCGTCTGTACGGGCCCGACGAGATCAAAACAGCTTTCATCACTCCATTCGGGTGCTTCTGTTATTTCACCATGCCGTTCGGCCTCAAGAATGCCGAAGCCACGTTCATGAGGATGATTCAGAAGTGTTTGCTCACTCAAATCAGTCGGAATGTGGAGGCATACATGGATGATATTGTGGTCAAGTCACGGAAGGGTTCCGACCTGCTGACTGACCTTGCTGAAACCTTTGCCAACCTCAGGAGGTATGATATCAAGCTCAATCCGTCAAAGTGCACATTCGGAGTTCCAGGTGGGAAGTTACTCGGTTTTCTCGTTTCCAAACGGGGAATCGACGCCAATCCTGAAAAAATTGGTACTATACTCCGGATGAAATGTCCTGTGCGTGTGCATGACATCCAGAAGCTTACAGGATGCTTGGCCGCTTTAAGTCGATTCATCTCTCGCCTTGCTAAAAAGGCATTGCCTCTTTACCGACTGATGAAGAAGTCCGACAAGTTCGAGTGGACTCCAGAAGCTGATGCAGCGTTTACAGAGCTCAAAGCTCTGCTCTCCACCCAGACGGTGCTTGCTGCCCCAATCAGCAAGGAGCCTTTGCTGATTTACATTGCAGCCATAGGACAAGTTGTCAGTACAGTACTTACGGTCGAGCGGGAAGAAGAAGGAAAGGCCTTCAAAGTTCAGCGCCCAGTATATTATGTTTCTGAAGTTTTGACTCCTTCAAAGCAAAGATATCCTCATTACCAGAAGCTTGTATATGGGATTTATATGACCACTAAGAAGGTTGCACATTACTTCTCTGATCATTCCATTACAGTCGTCAGCGACGCTCCACTGTCAGAGATTTTGCACAACAGAGATGCAACTGGTCGAGTGGCCAAATGGGCGATTGAACTTCTTCCCGTAGATATCAAGTTTGAGGCAAAGAAAGCTATCAAGTCCCAAGCAATTGCAGATTTCGTCGCCGAGTGGATCGAACAGCAACGTCCGACTCAAGTTCACTCGGAGCACTGGACCATGTTCTTCGATGGATCTAAGATGCTGAATGGTTCTGGTGCTGGGGTAGTATTGGTTTCCCCCCGAGGAGATAAGCTCAGATATGTTCTCCAGATTCACTTTGATTCCTCCAATAACGAAGCAGAATATGAAGCACTTTTGTATGGGTTGCGCATGGCCATTTCACTCGGCGTCCGTCGCCTCATGGTCTATGGCGACTCAGATTTGGTGGTTAATCAGGTGATGAAAGAGTGGGACATCAGAAGTCCAGCTATGACTGGTTATTGCAATGCAGTGAGAAAGTTAGAGAAGAAATTCGAGGGGTTAGAGCTTCATCACATCCCCCGACTGAAAAATCAAGCGGCTAATGATTTGGCAAAGATAGGCTCCAAGAGAGAATCCATCCCCAGCAATGTGTTTTTGGAACACATCCACTCGCCATCAGTCCAAGAAGATCCTTTTACAGATGAAGCCCCGCAGCCAAAGAGTGCCACAGATCCGACTGAAGTTGAAATTCCGGCAGTGGTCGACCTAATCATGGAAGTTTTGGCAATCACCCCCGACTGGACGATACCGTACATCGCGTATATCCTGAGAAAGGAACTCCCGGAAGACGAAGAAGAGGCTCGACAGATCGTCCGTCGATCCAAGGCCTTTACAGTCATAAAGGGACAGTTGTATAGAGAAAGCGCGACTGGAGTCGGTCAGAAGTGTATAACACCAGAAGAAGGTCAGATAATCCTTGATGATATCCACTCGGGGACCTGTGGTCATCATGCGTCCTCTCGGACCATTGTGGCTAAAGCATACCGAGTGGGATTTTACTGGCCAAGAGTGAATGAAATGGCAAAAGAGATAGTCGACAAGTGTGAAGGGTGCCAGTTCTACTCCAACATGTCGCACAAGCCTGCATCAGCCCTGAAGACCATTCCACTCGTCTGGCCCTTCGCTGTTTGGGGACTGGACATGGTTGGACCATTGAGAACAGGCAGGAGCGGTTTCACACATGTGCTTGTGGCAGTCGACAAGTTTACCAAATGGATTGAAGCTAAGCCTATCAAGAATCTTGATACTTGCACTGCTATCAGTTTCGTCAGAGAGTTAACATTCAGATATGGAGTCCCGCATAGCATCATCACTGACAATGGGTCAAGCTTTGATTCAGACAAGTTCAGAGCTTTTTGCACCTCTCAAGGCACACGAGTCGACTACGCACCGGTCGCCCACCCCCAGTCGAATGGACAAGCAGAAAGGGCAAATGGTCTGATTCTCAAAGGACTAAAGCCTCGGCTGATGCGTGATCTCAAGCACGCAGCAGGTGCTTGGGTCAACGAGCTTCCGTCAGTTCTGTGGGGATTGAGGACCACCCCGAATCGGTCGACTGGAAGAACTCCGTTCTTTCTGGTTTACGGAGCGGAAGCAGTCCTGCCGAGTGATCTACTTCACAATGCACCCCGAGTCGAGCTTTATACCGAAGATGAAGCAGAACAAGCCCGGCAAGACGCAGTCGACCTCCTGGAAGAAGAAAGAGAAATGGCTATGATCCGATCGACCACTTATCAGCAAGACTTGCGTCGATTCCATGCCAGAAATGTGAAGAGTCGAGCCTTCCAAGAAGGAGATTTGGTCCTCCGAGTGGATCAACAGAAACCACACAAGCTCGCTCCTACTTGGGAAGGTCCCTTCATCGTCACCAGAGTCCTCCACAATGGAGCGTATCACCTTTACAATGTCGATCGCCAGATCGATGAGCCACGAGCTTGGAATGCAGAACTGCTCCGCCCCTTTTACACTTGAATTCTCACTCGGATGAGATGTAATAAGAAAAACTTCTGTAGTCTATTTATCAAAGACAAGAGTGTTACAAATTTTCTTATAATTGTTGACGCTTTTGTTTGCGTGTGAAATCCCCCAGTGGGTGGCTTAGCTGTGAATCTGTTTCGCCTAAGTTTGTAAAAAAAATCCTACCGAGTGGTGAGCCAGACTCCCACTTGGAGGCTTAGCTGCAGCCCAGTGCTCGCCTAAGTGTTTGAAAATCCTACCGAGTGGCTAGCCAGACTCCCACTCGGAGGCTTAGCTGCAGCCCAGTGCTCGCCTAAGTGTTTGAAAATCCTACCGAGTGGCGAGCCAGACTCCCACTCGGAGGCTTAGCTGCAGCCCAGTGCTCGCCTAAGTGTTTAAAAATCCTACCGAGTGGTGAGTCAGACTCCCACTCGGAGGCTTAGCTGCAGCCCAGTGCTCTCCTAAGTGTTTAAAATCCTACCGAGTGGTGAGCCAGACTCCCACTCGGAGGCTTAGCTGCAGCCCAGTGCTCGCCTAAGTGTTTAAAAATCCTACCGAGTGGCAAACCAGACTCCCACTCGGGAGCTTAGCTGCAGCTCAGTGCTCGCCTAAGTATTTAAAAATCCTACCGAGTGGGGAGCCAGACTCCCACTCGGAGGCTTAGCTGCAGCTCAGTGCTCGCCTAAGTATTTAAAAATCCTACCGAGTGGCGAGCCAGACTCCCACTCGGAGGCTTAGCTGCAGCCCAGTGCTCGCCCAAGTGTTTAAAAATCCTACCGAGTGGAGAGAAAACCTCCCACTCGGGGGCTTAGCTGCAGTCCAGTACTCGCCTAAGTTTGAAAAAATCCTACCGAGTGGAGAGCAGACCTCCCACTCGGAGGCTTAGCTGCAGTCCAGTACTCGCCTAAGTTTGAAAAACTCCTACCGAGTGGAGAGCAGACCTCCCACTCGGGGGCTTAGCTGCAGTCCTGTACTCGCCTAAGTTTGAAAAAATCCTACTGAGTGGAGAGCAGACCTCCCACTCGGGGGCTTAGCTGCAGTCCAGTACTCGCCTAAGTTTGAAAAAATCCTACCGAGTGGAGAGCAGACCTCCCACTCGGGGGCTTAGCTGCAGTCCAGTACTCGCCTAAGTTTTTAAAATCCAACCGAGTGGAGAGAAGACCTTCCACTCGGGGGCTTAGCTGCAGCCCAGTGCTCATCTAAGTACGGAACACATCCCAATCCACAAGGACGACGAGGTGCAAATCGACTGCTACCTTCTCCTTCGGAGCTGCACCACAAATACAAAGTTATTTCGAGTGAAGAACAAGTTCCACTCGACAGATAATTCATGAAGATATTCAACGATAAATCAAGTTCAGATAAGATCCAAAGGTCCTAGACCGCAGATCAAAGTACTCGAGCCTCCAGCTCGACAGAGTTTAATGGTTACAAAATCCACTCGGCATTCCGAGGCAAATTTAAAGTGAATCATAAAAGTTTTTATTCCTCAGGCGGAGGACTGGAAGGGGCGACGAACTCGTCCAAGTCGATCCCTTCTGCAATGCAAGTGGCAGCAGCAATGAAAGTCTCCATGAAGTCTTGAAAGTTGTGCTTCCTGGTATTGGCAACTTGGATGGCGGCCAACTTTCTTCTCGCGCCTCCTTGCAGTGGATGCGGACCAGAGACAGAGCGACGTCAGCGCCACATCTAGCAGAAGATTTCTTCCATTCCGGTGCGCGAGGTCATTCTGATGCGTCGTCCTAGGCCAGAGCGACGTGTCGATCTGTGACATCGCAACCTTCAACCGAGCAAGATAGTCAACAACGCCGGCAACACGAGATTCCAGTCGGAGCACGTTCATAGCAGCCTCGTCCTTCACTGGAGAATTGATGGGGTCCAAGTCTATCTCCACTCGACTGGTCTCCTCTTCGAAGTTCTGGCAGAATTCTGTAAACACAATTCAAGGATAAGTCAGTGGCTCTACGCAGGTTTGGTAAACTGCAAGTCAGTCGGGCCGGAGTAATTACCCTCGAGCATGACGAACAGCTTCTTGGCGAGTCCACCGAGATAAGCCTCCAGATCGTTCCCCTTCCCCGCCAGTTCACTTGCCTTGTCATTCAGAGCTATATTGCCATTCTTCAGACGGCTGACCTCTCGATTAGCCGCGTCGAGAGCAGTTTTCAGCCTGGAGTTTTCCTTTTCAAGAGTACCGACTGAAGCCAGTTTTTCTTCAGCAAGCTTCGTTTTGTTCAGGGCCTCCTTCTGTGCGTCGGCAAGGTCTTGATCCTTCTTCTTCAGAGCCTCCTCCATTTTGTCTGCAAAATAGCAAGTGAGATCAACATCGAGAACGGCCAGAAAGAAAGGACAGTCGACAAAAGCTCACCAGCCATACCTTTTGCTTCGTCCCTCGCCTTCTGCAAGTTCTCCTGAGCAAGCTTCAAGTCAAGGTTCAGCTGGATCTGTTTGTTCTCCAACTCAGTGTAGCGAGCCACAAGTTCGCAGGATTTCTGCAAAAAATCAGTTGACAAACATCCAAGATAAGTTGCTTCCGAGTAACCAAGAGACAATGATGGTGTTTCTAAGACTACAGCCGAATCAAAAACATTCGACAGTAGTCTCGGGGACTACACCCAGTGGGTGCACTCAGCGTGCCCCCACTGGTTCGACCAAAAAAAATCGACTGCCCGCAGTCGACCGTGTACAGTTCCATTCGACATGGCCTGACCAGACCGAGTGAAGAAGTTCAGCTAAAGCAACACAATATAAAGACTACAGTCGACTGCCAGCAGTCCACCGTAGTCTCAGGGACTACACCCAGTGGGTGCACTTAGCGTGCCCCCACTCGTCAAAAAGATCAATAGACACACCCAGTGGGTGTACAGATATAAAGATCTTCGGAAAAGAGATTCTTCAGATAGCATATCCTAACAGAACAAGCGGTGAATCGACTGACCTGGACGTTGCTCTAAAGAGCTGAACTAGCGTCATAAGCTGCTTGGCTGGCTTTCCGAACCACCTTCACTTGCTCCATCATGATCCCCGCCTGGCGTATAGCCTCTTTAGCGGCACCCACTTGGTCCTCAGGGACGTGGTGTGTGGCAAAAAGCGAAGGCAGATTTGCAGTCAACGTCGAAGGTCGGACACTCGTCAAAGGTTCGGCGAAGGTCACAGAAGCCCGAGTGGTATCACCACCCTCCCGGACTGCGGCCTCAGGCGCCGGAGTAGTTTGTGGGGTCTTGCCAGCCGGCGCCCTCCTGTTCCTTCGCGCCCTCAGCGGCACTTCGTCGTCATCATCAGGGAGGTCAATGACATGAGGAGGAGCTACAAGAAAAATCCAATCGACCGGAATTATAAGAAATCATCAGTCGACTAAAAGCAGAGCATCAGTAATCGTACCGGGGTTGGAGGTAACAGCGTCTTCCATCTCTTGATCATCGTCCTTGGCAGAGATCTCCGAGGTGGCAGCACTGCAAATTTCGAAAGTCAGTCAGCTTATTCAATGAGTCGATCAAGAGTCCGTCACGTTCGACAAAGGAAAACAAATTCTACTATTACCCAGAAATGGTGGGGACAGTCATCTTCATCTTGGGCAGAGCCTTGGGCGGCTTGGACGGCGTCACGCGTGGGTGCTTGGGAGCTTTTTCTATCGGCGCTGGAGATGAGGTCCGAGGGCGCTTCGACGATTGCCCAACAGGGACAGTCGCCTTACCACGTTCCCGCGCAGGGTCGTGTGTAAGCTTGGATCGCCATTCCGAGCGGGGAGGTTCGACTTCTTCCTCCTCCTCTTCACTAGAGTCGTCGTCGTCATCCCCCTCTCCTTCGCCGTCAGATTCCCACTCTTCTCTCTTGTCTCCACTTTCGCCTCCGCTCGCCTCTCCTTCCTCGGCCTGCTCCTGTGCTCCATTGGGTGTCGAGTACATCTCAGTAGTGGCCTAGAGGACAACAAACAAGACAAAAGTCAATCGACTGATCCAAAGAGAACAAATAAAGAAAGCAAGATCACAGTTGGAAACGCAACGTCAGACCTTGTCCACTTCGTATGTTTGGTCGAGTGGAGGAATCCTCCTGGATCCTCGGGGGTTGTCCTTGTTCCTTGTGATACTCGACAGCCACCCTTCCAACATCTCATCAGTGACCTCCTCTGGGTGAATCCGAGTGGTGTCTTCGAGACCCGAGTACAGCCACATCGGGTGGTCACGAGCCTGAAGCGGTTGGATGCGCCTCCAAAGGAAGACTTCCAACAAGTCCATGCCAGTCACACCCTCGCGGACGAGCTGAACCACTCGACCGACCAGCACCTTGACTTGCGCCTTTTCCTCCGGCGTCGCTTTCAGAGAGGCAGGTTTTTGTGCTTGATTCAGAGAAAAAGGGGGAAGCCCAGTCGACTGTCCTGGGATCACCTGGTCTTTACAGTAAAACCAAGTTGACTGCCACCCACGGACTGACTCAGGAAAAGTGATAGACGGAAAGGAACTTTTTCCCCTCATCTGGATCGCCAGGCCCCCGCATAACTGGATCACCTGCGTCCGTTCGTCACTCGACTTGGCCTTCTTGACCGACTGAGAGCGGCAAGTGAAGATGTGCTTGAAGAGTCCCCAATGGGGGCGGCAACCCAAGAAGTTTTCACACAAGGAAACGAAAGCAGCAAGATACACAATAGAATTGGGAGCAAAGTGATGGAGCTGCGCTCCGAACAAGTTCAAGAAGCTCCGGAAAAAAGGATGAGGAGGCAGAGAGAATCCACGATCGATATGGGTGGTGAGGAGGACGCACTCACCATCAAGAGGCTAGGGTTCGACTTCTTTCCCCGGGAGGCGCGCAGATTCGTGGGGAATGAATCCTCCCTCGACCAGATCATCGAGATCATCCTGCCGAATCACCGACGGCATCCAGTCGCCCTGGATCCAATCCTTGGGAAGAGCAGTCCTCGAGGAAGATCCGCCCCGAGCGGACTTCTTCCCCTTCCCCTGCACCGCCGCCTTCTTCGCGCGCTCCAGAGCCGACGTCTTCTCCTTCACCATCATCGCCGGCGAAGCTCGAACAGACCTACGGCACCAAGGTGAGAGCGGAGGTGGCGGAGGATCTTGTGAAGGAAGGGGGAAAAGTGAAGGCGCACTGTTCGGGGGTCCCGAGCCGGCAGCTTATAAGAGGTCGCTTCCGAGTGGCTGACTGGTAGGCCCAGGCAATCCCATCAAATCCCTCAACATGCGCGCGCGCGGTACGTGGCGAAAAGGGTGGCGTGGGGATCGAGGAGCTTCCGTCCTATCCCATCCGATTACTACGGCCGCCCTCGTCCCGCGCGCTTCCCGAAATTCAAATCCCGCAAAATCCGTGGGCCGCAGAACAACTCGTCAAACAGAAGATCCCTTTCACACCGTCACTCGGAACTTCACAAGTAAAGAAATTCACTCGACAAGAGGCCAAGAATGGATCAAGGCGACTGAAAGAAGTTGACGACGTCATCCGTGACAATTGATCCAAAACAAGATGTTCATATAACATGAAGAACCAGTCGGAAAGATCCCCAACTCCTTCCCCACTCGAACCTCGATCCATTCGGGGGCTAATGATGAAGCTATGTACCTAGGGTAGGGGCATGGACCTGTCCTAAGTACCCTACCCAAGGACATCCCTAGAAGAAGTCACCTTTCAATCGACTTGGAGGTATCCCACTCGACGGATTCAAGACACTCGACCACGAAGCAATCACTCGACCAAGATCCAACCACTCGACTGCCAGGAGATCTAAAGTCACCCTGCACGCAAACGGTCGGTCATTAAGTAGCTTTTATGGTCATCATGGCACTTTATTAGGGGCGTTACCAGTAACCCCCAGTCTTAATGTACTTTAAACCCTGCATTACTGAGGGCTGGAGGGGCCTGGCGAACTCTATATAAGCACCCCCTCCTCAATATCAAGGGTTCACACCCCTGTTATTCATACACACATAAGTCAGTCGACCGCCTCCGGGCACCGAGACGTAGGGCTGTTACTTCCTCTGAGAAGGGCCTGAACTCGTAATCCTCGTGTGCTTAGAACTCCTCCATAGCTAAGATCTAGCCTCTCCATACATACCCCCCTACATCACTGTCAAAGTTAGAACCACGACAGCCGCGTCGACGCTCTGCGAAGCGAAGCAGGGCGGCGCGTTGGCGCTCCTTTGCCTTCTCCAGGCGCTCCTTCTCCATCGCTATGGAGTCCCTGCGCGCCCATTCCAGGGCCGCGTCGTCGTCGTCGAGCTCCGTCGTCACCGGCGCGACCGGCTCCTTCTTCACCGGCGCGAGCCCCGGCTCCGTCTTCACCGGCGCGAGCCCCGGCTCCGTCTTTGGCTTGACGAAGCACGGAGGAGGAGCCGACGAGTAGGGGCGCCGGTCGCCCTCGTTGATGACGATGCCGGCGCTGCGAGTGCGCCGGCCGAGCGGCGTCTCCGCCGCGGGCTCGGCCTTGAAGCCGAGCAGGGCCGGAGTGCCGGAGGAGTGCGATGAAGATCGGGAGGAGGAAGAAGAGGAGGAGGACCCGAACCTCCTTGGCGCCCATGGCCCGGCGCGTCGGTGCTGCGCCGGGGCGGCCGCCCTCACCGGGTACGCCAACGGCGGGTCGTTGCCGCCCTCGAGGTACGTCAGCACGCCCTCGAGTGTGCGGCCGGGGACGCCCCACCACAGGTGGCGCCCCTCGCTGTTCTACCGGCCGCCGACCACCGGCGCGCCGTTGGTGGACGCCAAGCGCTGCTGCTGGCGGCGCTCGAAATACGCCGCCCAAGCCGCGTGGGTGTCGTACTGGGGGAGGGAGAGTTGGGCGTCGGTGAGGGAGGCGCACACGACCTCAACTTCCTCGGCGAAGTACTTCGGCTTCGCCACGACGTCGAGCAACGTGGGAATGGGCACTCCCCCGGCGCTGAGCCTCCACTCCGTCGGCCCGACGCGCATGTCCGGCGGCGCCGAGATGTTCGCCTGGAATAGGAGTCAGGACTCCTGTTCGCGGAGCGAACGGCGGCCGAAGCCGTTGGCCGCCGCCTCGTCTCCGGGGTAGCGTTCCGCCATGGCGATGGACTCGGGAGAGGTAGAGAGATAGAGGGAGGGGCTGGGCGGCGGCGCTCGGGAGAGGTAGGGAGAGGGAGGAGCTGGGCGGCGGCGAGGGACGGGGCTGGTGTGGGCACAGGCGAGTGAAGGCCACCGGCTATATAGCCGCCGCACCCGTGTGTACGCGTGCGAGGGAGGGGAGGCGTCGGCGCGTCATCCCGTGACGCGCCGCCCGTGAGGAATCAATGGCAAGGCTGACTGGCGGCAGCTTTGCCATTGATTCCCCGCAGGAACCGAGGCCGTTGGGAGAAGACGAGGTGCCGTGTCGCTGACGCGGCGGGCCTGCGGCTGTTTCGCGCCAAAACAGTTCGCCCCGGCGCCCCCGGGCGCCCCCCAGCACGCCGTGTTCGGTATGGGTCCGCCGGCGCTGTTTTCGGCCCAGGCCGGCGAAAATCGGACTTTTCGGGACGCGACTGGGTCGTCTTTTTAGCGCCGGCACGAAAAAATCGCCTAAAAAAGCCTTCCTGAGGGCGCAGGTGAAGATGCCGTGAGCTGCGTGACGCTCGCTCCACTAGCAGTACATGTTTGGCCTGTGCGCCGCGCAAAGCTGGGCCAGACGATGAGCAAAAACCTTCCCACGGGTTGGTTGGTGTGCGTGCGCGGCGCGCTCTGTTTGTTGATTTCGGTGGCGTCACACCAACAGAGACTTGCTGTTGCTGGCAGTGAAGGATGTGTGCGTGTGACGGGATCAGAGTGGTTTTCTCGATGGCAGCATGAAAAAGAAGAGTTCGAATGGAGTTTTTTTCCGTGTCCCTAAAATCACTAGTCAGGGTTACCGCTTGCAAGGTTCATTCTCATCTTGTCAGACACTGACAATTAACGCACTACATGTACACCACTTGTAGCAGCTTGAAAGTTTTTTTTTCGTAGATTTATTTATTCAAAATGTTTTCTCTCTTGAACCATGTGTCCAAATATCGAACTGCCTTCACCGTTGGATTTCTCATGTTGATGTGTTCAAAACTAGATCCCGTGTTAATAGATTTGATAAACTTTTTGTCACAGAAAGAAAACCAAAAAAATACAAAAATGAAAAAAAAAAATACAAAAACCCAAAAAACAGCAAAGAAAAAACAAATGACAAAAAAAGGGGAGCCGGAAGCACTTTTTCTTCCCTTTCGAGAAGCATAATTGTGCTTCTCATAAAAAGGAAATATGTACCTCCATGAGAAGCGAATCTGTGCTTCTCATAGAAGCACATATTTTTTACCCTTTTTCCAAAAGCACACTCGCGGAAGCAAATTTGTGTCTTCACGAGAAGTAAACCTATGCTTCTCCTAGAAGCACAAATGTTTTTTTCTACATATAAAAAACATGAAAAAAAGTATTATAAAACCTAGGGAAACTTGGGCTAAACCGTAAAGAAAATAAAATAGAAATATCCATCTAAAAACATAAAATATGTACAAAAATAAAAAAAGCAAAATCCAGAGAAAGTATCCAGCACATGACATGTGGCGGCGGCTGGACGTACCACTTGGCATACTCCTGAGGCACCAAAGTAACTCTTGGAGGTCCCCGCAAGGGGTAACCTCCAGTTAGTTGCTCTCGTGTGTCTCTGACGCATTTATCCTTCGCTTATAGCGAGTTGGACGCACATATCGCCTCAAGCGCTCGCGACCAGTCAGGCCAGTTCACGACTGCACAGACTAGCTAGCTAGCGTGTGTTTTCTTTTTTGCTTCTGTTTTTTAACTTTTTCCATTTTTGTTTTATTTTTTAACTTTGTTTTTATTTATTAATGTTCTAAATATTCGTATTTTTAAAATTAATTTTTATATTTAAAAAAAAGTGAATCATGCATCTGAAAAAATTATAAACATGTATAAAATCGGATGTATAAGAAAAATGTTCCATTTACACTAAAAATAGTAGAACTCAAAACATATCTATGAGAAAATTTTAATCATGTATATGAAAAATATTAAACATGTATAAAAATATTTTAGATGTATACCAAAAAAGTAAATTGTGTATGAAAACAATAGACAGAAAAACATGTATTTGAAAAGCATATTAAACATGTATTAAAAAATGTCCGTGACGTATATGAAAAAATCAGTGTGTACAAAAAAATAGGCACACCAACATATATTTGAAAAAAAATGTTATTCAGGTATATGACAAGTGCTAAATCTATATAAAATGTTTTAGATTCATACCAAAATATACAATGTGTAAAAGAACAATTGACATCGAAACATATATTTGAAAAAAGTGTTAATAGTGTATTTTGAAATATTAAACATGTATTAAAAACATTCTTGACGTATACAAAAAATATATGGTGTGTATGAAAAATGTAGAAACTGGTTGGAAAACTTTAAATAAAAAAAAGAAAACAAAGAAAGTAAAGAAACCGATGAAATATAACACAGAGAAAGAAAGTAAAGAAATTAACTATTGAAAACTGTATGGAAAAGCACATAAAATAATGAAAAAAGAAAGAAAGGAAAAACAACAATGAAACCAAAGAAAACACACAGAAAAGAACAAGAACAGGAAAACCAAAAAATAATATAAACAAACAGACACATAAAAAGAAAGAATGAATTTTTTATAATGAAAACCAAAAAGTTCTACCAATAGACAGAAAAGGAAAAAAACCAATCAAACTGAGCGAGCGAGCTAGCGAGGTGATAGCGTCTTCTACCAAGCGCGTGAGGTGACAACATCTTCTATCGAGCGAGCCAGTGAAGACAAAAAACAGAGAAATGGGACGGTCCAGTTGCTACGCAAGAGGAAAATCCTTCAGGCGAGAGAAGGTCTCGACTCGCACTAAGCAAGAAATAGCTCTCATGTCGTGTTTCATTCTCAAGAAAAGAAAAATTACTTGTCTCAAGTGCATTTTCGTTTAGCGCAAGAGCAATTCTAGCATACTTTATAGAAGCATATCTTTAAAATTATTTAGAGGACGCTTTTATTATTATTTTAAAGATGTTGGGACCTTGTTCCTTTTCAGATTCTATATGTATTCTCTTCTATTTGTCATATGTGTGTTTGTATGAATTCTAGTTCAACACCAATTTCACATCAGTATAAACAAAAATATTCGCAAAAAAACATTGCAAATTGAATTCATAATTTATTTATAATAATTGCAAATTCATAATTTATTCATAATTCAAAATATTGACATAGCAAATACCCGCAAAAAAACATTGCAGATTTATTATTTATTTATTTTTTTAATTCAGAATCAACATAACATGAGGTCCAGATTAATGGTAAAACATCATCCAAGGCCATAAATCAATCAAAAGCAATATCATCCATATAGCTCCAACACGAAGACCATCGCATGCCACCATAGCTGATGGCACTCCCTCTTCCCAAGTGTGTGTCGCTCCATTCCACCCTATATGCCAAGATCTCCGACCGTCTCATCTCCCGAAAGGTCTCTATTTTTATCCATCCCACTTGTATCCATCATCATTGGCCGATTCTCCGCGCCTACCATCTCTTTCCTTAGCCTGTTCTCCTTGATAAGAAGTTTACGATCCTCAAAGTCGGTCTTGCAGTTCTTTGTGTACAACCTTCTTTCGCTATTCTCTTTTATCTCTTGCCATGTTGACTACTTCTCTTATTGCTTCTTCTCTGCCAAAGGGCACCTCTACTTGCATAGATTGAGCCGACATGTATTACCTTGCAATAATCAACTTATCAAGCTTCTCTCTTATTGTTGCAACAATTTTGTCTCTCTTGGCCTTTTTCGCCCTCTTTCTCCTGCCAGGCAGCTCCTTGCTTAACCCCCCTAGTAGGGCTCCTAGGTATCCTCCTCCTCATCATCATCATCATGTTCAAACTTTGGAGAGGATGAGGAACTTCACCCCTAGTCTCTTTGTGGAACATCGTCATTCCTTGTCATTCTCTTCTCATTGTTTTGGAGAAATGACCAACAATGGTGCAAGGAAAATGTTTTTTCATTTTGATTTGGCGGTTTGCTTGTACCTCTCGAACGCACTTGGCCTACACCATTCAATTGGAAGATAGTTTTATGAGCAATGATAGTTGAAAAATGTGCTAAATTTGTAGTGGATAAAGGTTATAAGAGCACTCACATAGTCATCAATGGCAGCACTAGGTAGCATGCTCTTCTCTTGATCCATATGGCCCACCCACCGGTCGCGAATCTCAAGGATCAAACTCCATACAACTTGAGCTCGAGGTCATAACTGAAATTTGTCACGAGGTTTGGGGGTGGTGGCCATGCCGACAGCGGAGAGTGCGGCGGCCGGCTAAAGGCGGTAACGCAGGTGGCAGCTGAAAATTTTGTGGCTCCAAAGTTGCTATGTTAGAGTGCATTGTATGTTCCCTCCAACTTCCTCTAAATATAAAACCTAGATGGTTGTTTTATAGGTCTATGAAAGAATGAATATATATGGGTTGTAGGGAATCTTCTAAAGTGGTCTTTTCCTTTCTTTTAGCAGTTTTTTTAGAGGTCGAGGTTAGAGAATATGCTAGGGTTGCTCTAAGTTTAGGTTTGCATGCCCGATTGGCCTCATTCCTGCTTAAGGATGGCAATTTTACCCATGGGTACGGGTACCTACGGATACTGTACCCGCATGGGCAAGGTACGGGCACAATTTCATACACATGGGTTGTACCCATGCCCTACCCGCTAAGTCGTGGGTAGGGCATGGGTAAAGCCAGTGGCGAAGCCACACATTGGTGAGTACACAACTCTTTGGAAAAAACGTAATACAGCAAGTATAAATTATGCAGAAAAGCATAAAATATGTACATTTGACTACACCATTTTGAAGTGACTACATATGATTTTATTTTTGGCACCGCCACTGGGTAAAGCCTAGTACCCATGGATATACCCATACCCTACCCATTTAGACTGACATGTGGACCTTATCCGTGAAGTGTGTCATGAACTTGTGAACATAAAGTTATCACCAATTGTCAATTTGAATTGAGATAATTCGCATGTACTCATCTATCTATTATTGAGTTGAGATATTTTTTTGTCAAATGTGCTATCAATGAATGTATAATTGTGAATAACCTGTGTACCGTGTGATCTACCCATTGGGTACCCAATGAGTATGGGTACGGGTAAAATTCCATACCCATGGATACGGGTATGGGTTGAATTTTGTACCCATTGATTACATGGGTATGGATATGGTATTGCTCTACCCGCCCCATACCCTACCCATTGACGTCCTTATTCCTGCTCAGACTGTGTTCACTAGCTCACCGCAATGTGGGCAACAAGCATGTGCATGTGGTTATGTGGATGTAGATGGTCATGTACGTTAGACAACTTGTAAGTAGTCTGGTTCCATCCAACAGTTTCGCACCAATGAGTGTTGAGCGTTCCAGTGTCAATTTAAATAACAAATACATTTTTCAAGGCGGCGGTATTCCGTTGGTCCATGGATGCGTCTTGGAAGAGTTGGCACTTTGTAGTGCTAGCAATTGCACTAGATTTGGTTGTAAGATTGGGATTGACCTTCATTTAGCTTCATGTATATTATAGCTGGCTCGGTGTTTGCACTCGAGTGCGGTTATTTGATATTTTTAAATACCATTTAAATGTGTCAAAAAATTCATTTTTTGCAAATACATGAAATAATGTGATTATTTGCATCGACTAGTAGAAAACAGGGCTATGGTCCAGGCCGGCTCAGCCCATTAGTCCCGGTTCAGTGTAGAACCGGGACCAATGTGGGCATTGGTCCCGGTTCGTGAGCCCAGGGGGCCGGCCGGGCCACGTGGGCCATTGGTCCCGGTTCGTCTGGACCTTTTGGTCCCGGTTCGGCCGGCTCCTTCTCCGGCGCGTGGCGGCACTCCGCCTCCTTCTCCGCCTGCGCCGACGCGTCCGAGCAGCCAGCCTCCTCCTTCTCCGCCTCGTCAGCAAGGGCGGAAGAGACCTGCCGCCGCTCCAGCTGCTCCGGCGTGTCGTAGTCCTTCTCCTCCGCCGCTTAAGCAAGTAAAGAAGACAACCGCTCCGTCTGCTCGGTCGGCGTCTAGCAGTACAACCAGAGGCGGGAGAACATACAGATTCGGTTCTTCTCTGAAGACTCCAGAGAAGTTACCATATGAGAGGACCCTGAAGGAGAACGCCGAGATCGCGCGAGAAGAAGTGAGGAACTTCTTTGAAGGGGTGAAAGCAAAGAAACATCCACCTCCGGAGGAGAAGGTAGATCAGGTGAAAGTGAAGCGCACTCTGGCTGCCCTGACAAAACCACCGAAGTCTGATCTGCCGAAAGGAAACTATGACCGCATTATTGGAAAGGAATTTGCCGAAGCGGAGCGGTCGGGAAGTACTGTCAGTGATCAAAGGCTGAAAGAACGACGAGCTGGGAAACAAATTGCCCAGCTCGGCGAACAAGCGAAGCAATCGTGCCCCCCGCTCAAGGTGCCTATCCACAACGTCGATAATGATCCGAGGATGGTGCCCGGTTATAGCAATCTTGCAGATTACCTGCCCGACGAAGTACATTATGAACCCATGGAGGTGCAAATACAAAGATACGAGTACGGGAAGCCTCTCGTCAAAGATGAAAGATCTCTATCAACGATGATGCGAAGATTGCATGATTGGTACTTGAAAATCTGCAGAGACTCTGGGGGGAGGAGTACTTTGTATGTGAAAGTTAAAAAGGAGCATGACCTCGTTGGAATTGATCTATTGCCTGTTCCATTTAAGGAGTTCTATCAGTTTTTCAATCAATTGGCCCTCGATAAAACAACGGTCGCCTGCTACTGTCTGTAAGTAGTACTATTTCTGTCATTAAGTTTCTCTATATAGCTTAGCTCTTTCATTGCATGTATTTATAATCATCCTCACTATATTATGCAGATTGAAGATCGCCGAATTGAAGAAAAGACAAGTCGGTGATATTGGGTTCATTAACACATATCTCATAGATGCAACTCAGGTTAAACTTCATGCCGCAGCTACCGAGGCCAACTTGCTACGATCCTTCGTAATAAATCAAAACAAAGATATAATACTCTTTCCTTACAACTTCAGGTGAGTGTTACTGTCTTGTGCGTATTCGGTTTCCCTTATATATTAGTCAAGGTTATAGTAATGTAATTCATGAGTTATGCATGTGTGTGCAGTTTCCACTTTATTCTCCTAAAGATTAAGCTTGAGCAGGGAGTAGTAACCGTCTTGGACTCTAAACGAAAAGATCCCAAGGAGTATGCGGACATGACTGAAATCCTCAAGAAGTTAAATCGATCATTATCCACCATATCAGCAACTTTGTTCATTTCCTGATATCAAGTAATTGTTTTCTTTGTCCGGCAGGGTTTGGAGCAAATTCACCAAAACAGTTCCGGGACTGCCGAAGGAGCTGGAATTTAGACACCCGAAAGTAAGTACTATAGTAGCATGTTCCGCGCATCTCCTAGTGATTCAAGCGCTAGTTTCATCAATACCATTTAGCATTCTTGCTTATCAGTTTGATTGACCTATATTTCTTGTAAAGTGGTTGTGGCAGGAACAAGGGAATGATTTCTGTGGATACTACATCTGCGAGTCCATCCGCCACACGACCTGTGAGCGGGGCGGGTACTCTAACGAACAATATGAAGTACGTAAATAACAACATTCATAATTTTATTTTATTACCATCATTTGTGTTGAGTTTCATTCATTTATATATATAAATGTATTGACCCCCTTTTTCAAATTAGATGTTTCGAAAGCGGGATGAACTCCTAGCACCAGCTCGCATGCGAGCAATTCAAGAGGAATTGGCGGCATTCTTTCTTGACCACGTGATCCCTGAAGACGGAGAATTCTATATGGACCCTGAGTCCGTATGATTATATTTGTAAGAGATAATTATTGTATATATGTAGCCGGTAGTGTCAGATAGATATACGAGAACTTGTTGTTCGACCAATCTCTCGGAGAAGGAGAGGTGGTCGATATCACTTCTCTCTGTATATATGCATATATGTTCATGACGATCTTCTGTTTCCTTCGTTTGCTTACTAGCTAGCTAGCGTGTCTAGTCCTCTCTATATACGTATGTATAGTACGTAGTGTCGACCAAGTACGGACATAACAGAGGACACTTCTCTCTATTAATTATAATTAGCTAACACAATATATGAAACACCTAAATTAACCCCCCAAAACCCCCAACCCCCCCTTTCAAAAAAAAAAACCCCAGCCACAGAAATGCTGACGCGTGGATGCCTATTGGTCCCGGTTGGTGCCACCAACCGGGACCAAAGGGTCTCCTGACTGGGCTCTGCGCACTGCCCACGTGGAGGGCCTTTAGTCCCGGTTCTGGATTGAACCGGGACTAAAGGGGGGAGGTATTAATACCGACACTTTAGTCCCGGTTCCGGAACCGGGACTAAAGGCCCTTACGAACCGGGACTATAGGCCCTTTTTCTACCAGTGATCCTACACAAAAAAGACAAAAATCTGGCCCAAATACAACAACATACGGACATATATGTTAATGAAATTTCTTACAATAGTACACATATATGAGTATCTGCATACCTGTTTTCAGATTATTATTTTGTGGTGTAGAAAATGTTTTTCAATGAGAAGAAGGCCCGTCCACCAAATGCACTATGCGAAGCCCATGCTATTTGAGACCCGTGGCTGCGATTTAACGGCACTGCCGATCGTCAATTCTCGCTTTCTTTACAGATGGGGCGCTATCTTTGGCTAGTTCACCCCATGCAAATTGTATCCCATATTCTGTGGCCTATGATCAATAAAGTGTGCTTACCGCTATAAAAAAATGCCGATCGTCAATGCTGTTTTTTGGCATAGATTACCAGGCTTGCCACCTGGTGGCACTGCCGATCATCGGTCGGCGATGTCTTTATCCTACTACCATGGTCGCAGTCTTAAAAAACTGTTGGACTATTTTGAGTTCATTTGGTGCATACGGTGTTCAAAAGATGTTTATGTTTTTTGCAGCGTTGGCTTCTCACATCCTTTTACTATCTTTTCCTCAACACAAATGCATTTTTTAGAAACATAACACAAAAACTGACGCTCACATATACATACGCACATTCACCCCTATGAATACACTCGCACATGCTCTACTTCTATGAGCATCTCCGAGAGATTGAGCCATCAGATCTTAAGATTGAAGTCGCCATAGACGCCTCATAGTTGACGGACACGCCATACCGCTGACAGAATAGTGGTGGGTTGCTTTCACACAAGGAACCTAGCTATATAAGCCATGCTTAGTTCGCAACACGGATCGAATCTGAAATGCCTTCGGATGCTTATTCTAAGGGAAAAACATTTTGTTAATCTCATGCAGTATAATCCCTATAAAAACCTACACGTCATTTACCATGAAAATTGACTACACTATCTATTTTTTTACGACTCACGATGAGATTTCAGTTAGCACGAGTCATATTGTAATGTAGCTTGAAAATTGATTCTACCAAGCATGAAGTAATCTAACATTCCTAACTCAAAAGAATACATTTTTTCCCCATTTGATCCACAAAAATGCACCGGCCGGGTTCCACTAACAAGCCATAACGGAACAGAAACAAATGAACGCCTCGCAGACTGGAATAGGGCTAACATCCAAGCCATCATACCAGATAATTTAGCCTCTAACTGTAAGCGATCTGCAACCGGCTATTCTAAGTTTGTGACCGAAGAGCAAACCCATTTGCAAAGTTTTAGGAAGCAATACATTTGCATCAAGAAGAAGAACACTTTACCCGTTTTATTGATTACAGGGGGTCAATAGCTCCTGTGCGACATCTTTGAGGTGCAATGAAAGGAGTGCGGCGTAGTTGACGAAAATAGCTGTAGTACTACGTTTCACAAGCCCAAATAGTGAAGGCCCACTCGAGCGATTAAACTGGTCGTCAACGGGAGTGAGGTTATGTTGAAGACATGTGGTTATGTTGAAGACATGTTGGCAGTGCATCTAGTTACGGGCCCCACTTGGCAGTGCATTAGGTGAAACGTGTCCCCGTGCCTGTATGAATGTGTACACACCTCCCACCCCCTCCTCTTTGTTCTCGGCGGTGAGCCTGCGCCGGCGTCGGAGATTTTGTTCTCGGTGATAGCAGCTCGGAGGAGCTTCCGTTCTCGGCGACGGCGGTGGCTGTGGTGAGTGAATCTGGAACCCTGTCCCGTTCCCCTACGTATCGAGCTAGATCTCATCGCATCGCCTCTGGTTCCCTCTTTTTTTGGTGTTTTTGATCGATTTCATCGAGATTTGGGTGGGTGGGAGGGGGGGGGCTGACCGCGATGGAGCCGCCAGAGACGACAACATCGACTTAATGTGCATCCTTTCCAAGCTATGCTATTTGTGCCTCGTCTGCTTCCGCTAGCTCACCTCACACTGCCCCGCCATTGACAAACATGGGGATGGTGCTCGGACCTTCGAATTCACTGTGGAATTCCTTCCTTCTAAGGCGAAGCTAGGTGATGGTAGCATGCAGGACATAGAGAGAGATACTTTTGTGAAGTGGGAGATTGATTTTGCAGAGATTGATCCACAAGAACTACAGAGCATGGAAGAGAAGGCCGTGAAGAATGTGGTGGAAAAAAATGGGGAGAGCATTTTTGGGGGTCCAGAGCAAGAGGTAGCATTGTTACAGTTTGATAATTGGAAAGGAGAGTAGGTGAGAATTGAGGATGGTGAAGAGTTGGTTGATGAAATCGATCGACAAGATGGCTGGACAACCAAACAAACTATGTTTCATGCAGAGCTTGTTGATCTGAAATCAAATTCTAAGGTTGGATATGTGCCCTCAAGGTTAGCTTCACAGATGGTAGATTATGATTGGGCTTCAGAGAGGCAGATAATGCCCATGTGTACATGTGAAGTGACAGTATTACCTGAGGGGGTGATGCAGAAGAGGGATCTGATGGTGTTGCAAGGGTTGTTTCTGTTGATTGGAATTCAGTAGAATTAAATGACCCAACTGTTTTAGTCATTGCACCAATGGATGACACTGAGATGACCAATTTTTTTGGCATTCCAGTAACTGATGAAGATAAGGAGGAGAAGGATGGTGAATCTAGTATGCCTACTAATACTGATGCTAACCCAGATAGAACTGAAGATGTGGATGGAGAGCTGATGGAAGATGCTGCAGATGATGCACATGATGCAGATGATGATGAGTTGGTAAATGTGTATGACAAGGAAAACCCTGTTATTGCAGTGGGGAAGTTGTTCCCAAAGATGGATGAGTTTAGGATGTGTCTAAAGACTTACGCAGTCAAACGTGAGTTTGATGCCAAGACTAAGTGGACTGATAGAAAGAAGTTTTATGCAAGATATAGATGTTTTGATGGAAGTGTCTAGCCTTGCAAGTGGTACATATCTGCTAGACTCCGACCTGATGGAAGTCCCATTTGAATCAAATCACACACCAACATACTTGTATTACAAGTTCATAGAGAGTATCAACCATGACATCACAGCTTTGGATTGCAGAAAAGATCACTCCTATTTTAGCCAAGAAACCAAACACTACTGCAAAGAAACTTAAAGTAGACTTGAAAAAGCAATACCCCATTAAGGTGAAGTATAACACGGTGTGGAAGGCAAAACAAAGGGAAATGAAACAATTATATGGTGACTATGCAAATAATTTTAGGATGCTTTATAATTTCAAAGCAGAGGTGGAGAAGAGGTCACCTGGCAGTGTTATGGAGATAGATACTGAGGTAACAGAGGATGGAAGAGTCCTTTTCTCTATGTTTTTATGGCTTTAAAGCCTTGCATTGATGGCTTCAAGGCAGGGTGTCGTCCATATTTGAGCATAGACTCATCATTTTTGACTAGCGAGTGGAATGGTCAATTGGCAGCTTGCAATGCTTTGGATGGACACAACCGGATGTTCCCTGTTGCCATTGGCTTATTTCAGTTAGAGACAGAGGTCTCGTGGACATGGTTCATGATGCAGTTGAAAAAATGCATAGGGCCAGCGTCACCTTTGGCAGTCCACACAGATGCACACAAAGGGCTAGAAAATGCAGTGAAGAATGTTTTCCCCCATTGTGAGTAGAGGGAGTGCTTCAGCCATATGTGGATGAATTTTGTCAAAAAATCCAGAGGAGTTTGGTCCATGGGTGAACACCTACCATTCTCTATTATGGTATAGGTTAGGGTTTAACACTGCCATCAAGTGTGATCATATCAACAACAACTTGGCAGAAAGTTTTAACAACAAAGGTGAAACAGTTAAAAAATTGCCTATGCATGACATGGTTGACCAAATCAGGATCATGATCATGCGCTCATGGGAATTGAGAAGAAGGATTGGTGATTGTCTACAAGGGGATAAGCTTCATGCAGTGGTACAACAGGTGGTCAACAGGAGCAGAAATCTTACACATTTATCTGTTGAAAAATCTTCTCTATGGGGTGCTGAAGTTAGAGATACCAAAACTGGTAGAAGGCATGTTGTTAACACTAAAATCCATGATTGCACTTGTTTGGAGTGGCAGCACACTGGGAAACCATGTGATCATGCCATACTTTTCTTGGCCTCCCGACCGAAGATAAACATGCACCTATATTCGCACGAATATTACTCAGTAGCAAGATTCAAGGCTGCATATGCAAGTCCAATTCCAGCACTTACAAATCAGTCTCAGTGGCCTGAAGTGGAAATTGAATTTTCCATGTGTCCTCCCCTAACAAAAAGAAAGGCTGGCAGGCCTAAAGAGAGTAGATTCAAGGCATGGTTTGAGAAAGGTGGGAGTAGTAAAAAGGGCAAAGGGAGGAAGGATGCAAAGCCAAAAAGATCCCAAAAGGTAACAAAAATAGATGCAAGTTGTGCCAGGAACTTGGGCATCGAGTTGGATCTCTCAAATGTTGTTACACTCCTAAAAGGCCAAAGTATGTTGGCATATGTTTGCATTGTTTAATATTTTGTTGCATTTTTCAATTACTAACCAGTTGACACGCTTTATCTTTTTAGGAGGAAGCGTGCAGGTGAGCCCCTTGTTGTTGAAGAGTGCTGGCCAAAGAAAAAGGCAAGAGGCAATGGCTGTAGAAGAAAGAGAAGTTTTGGTGAAACAATACAACCAGATTTGGATGGTGTGGTGCAAAATGACCAAGACTTGGATGTGCTGCTGCATGATGAGCAAGATTTTGATGTTCTGGTGCCAACTGAAGATATGGGTACCTCTGAAGATATTCCAGCTAATGTTATGCAAACTAAGCCTATGTTGGAAGTTGAGTTGCCAAATGAAGATATTCCAGCTGATGTGGTGCCAACTGAGCCTATATTGGAAGTTGTGTTGCCAAGTGGTGATATTGGGTCCGATGATACTACAACTGTTATGGTGCAAAATGAAGCTGCTGTTCCAGTCAGTCTAGTGAAGAAAATCAAGAGCTTGAGTGAACTGGGTGTTGTACAACCAAAAACAAGCATTGGTAAAAATAAGAAGAAGAAATCGAGTGGTGGGAAGAAGCAGAAGTGAAAATTTGTTGAAACTTATGTATTGCTACTATGCTGTAGTAATAAAACCTTGGCTGAATTTGTGTAATGGTATTTTTACTTTGATATGATGTGTATTTGTGTAATACTATTCAAGTTTGAGACAAAATTCAAATTTGAGCCAAAATTCAAATTTGGGCCAAAATTCAAATTTGAAGTTATTTGGTCTGTGCTATTGGTGTTACAATGATTTCTGGACCCTAAACCCTAAACCCTAAAAACCCTAAACCCTAAACCCTAAACCCTAAAAACCCTAAACCCTAAAACCCTAAAACGCTCACTTCTCTTCAAAAACCTACAACCTCGTTCTTGATAGCCATCTTTTGTGAAGGTTTTTTTATAAACATATCCGTAGTCCAAGTTTCTTATTTTCCCTAGATACTTAGTCACATAGAATGATGATCGGCACAAGTTTTATATATTTTTTGATTCTTTGAATTAGTTATGCTCAACCCTAACCGTTGAAAACCTCTCAAAACCCCTGAAACCCCATCAAAACCCCGCACTCCTCTGGGCCATTGGATCGCTGTGAATGGATGGTCTGGATCAAGCACTAGGGCTACGTCAGCGATCCGCGGGCTGCACTCGGATTGGCTGATTCAAAGATGCTGAATTTTATAACACATATCATTCTGGACCATTGGATGGATGTGAACATAAGCAACGGCCTAGATCAGGAGCCAGTTTTAGCCCATTTTTTACATTGTATAAGACTGAGCAGGCCTGCCATGTGTTGTTGGGCTTAATTAAAGTGTCCCACCCGTTGGACCGATGGACACCACGCTGCATTTGAGGCCTGAAAAGCATGCACGCGCGCACATCCCTGCCGCGGCTGCCCTCGCAGCGTTCGACATTGCATGCATGTCATCGAGCACGCCCGCCGACACCCTCATCGCATTATGGCTATTTACCCATTCTAGATGGGTCTAGATGCCCAACCATCGCTAGCCACTGCATGCATGGCATCGAGCTCATCTCTCGACGCGTTTTCCATTGCTGGAGTAATACGCTGGTCGTTGGCATTACTACTACAATGCATGCGCGTGTACACACAGGTTGGCTCGGGTGACTCGATGCCACATTGCCCGTTTCCCATGCAATTATGAGGAAGAAGAAAACCAAACGTTAAAATGGTGCACCTCGGCTATTTAAGTACACCCAAGCCTACATCTTCCTCTCACTCTCCTTCATCTCCCATCTTCACCACAAGCCGTCTAAGCCCTCCCAAGATCATCTCGAAGCTAGCAAGCAAGATGCAGTTCACCGGGGCTACCTATCGTGTGTCGCCCACCTTCCCCGAGAGGCTGTACCCTGCCGGAGTCCGGGTGGAGAACACCCTACGGGTGTGGGCGATCTCGAGGTGGAGGGGGGCAAGGGGGCTGACCTAGTTCTTCCTCTCCCCCGGCTACCGCCACCTCCCGAGGGGATCTCCAGCCATGTTCCGTGTCGAAGTGGTCAGTAGCAATGGCCATCCTATCGGGCTCATCGTGAGGTTCACCAACCCCTTCGACGCCTACTACCTCCTCAGCCATGTTTTTTGGTGTGGATGCGAGTAGATCACATTCACCATGTACAACATCTTCACCGACTTCCACATCGCCTTCCCCGCCGATGAGCGCATGCACACCCTCCCGTACCCCATCGACGCCGACGAGTGAAGGATTTGACCAGGGAGGAGAGGAGTTGTCCATGGAGGAGTTGGCTTTGGAGCAAGCAAGCAAGCCGGTGGTGTTCTATTATTGTTTTGTTGGGTTGAACTTGAACTATCTATATAAGTTGTAATGGTACTATGTATGTCGTACTACCCTTATATCCATATTAGTTGTAATGTGGTACTATATATCTAGCTCATGCAATGCTACTACTTATGCTACTATATTGTGATGTGTTCTCTGGGTTTTTTCTCTCTAGTTGATGTTGGTCAGTTGATATATATCGTGCTTGATGTTCTATCTAGTTGATATATGTGTTACTAATAAAAGTAAGATTCCACTATGGACATGTGTGCATGCATGTATCTAGTTTATCTATGTTCTATCTAGTTGATCTTTGTTCTATCTAGTTGATCTATTTAGTTTGCAAATAAAATTTCATATCTCGGTGTGCTGCATGTGTGCCCGTGTGCAGTGGCGAATCTAGAAAAAAAATGGAGGGCGGGCTGGGCTGCCTGGGTCATGCAAATATGTGTTGGATTGGGCCTGCAAGTAGCTGGGCTGGGCCTTAAAACTAGTAGTAGAAACAAATTTTACAGTGCGGGAGGGGGGGCTTGAGCCTGTTAAAGCACCCCCCCAGTAGAATCGCCCCTGCCCGTGTGCATGCATGTATCTAGGCCCTCGCTAATAGGGTCACCCTAGCTAGTAGGTGTAGGGTGCAAATTTTTGTGCAACCATGGACATGCAACTAATTTAGTTCATGCAAATAATTATTGGATTAACTCAAATGCACAAAAAAAATATTTCTGTGCTCCTAAAAATATTGGTTTGAATTTTACCTCTGGCCAATATTTTCATAGCAAAACAGGAACATTTTCTTCGACCTATTTGAAGCGAATTTTAACTTGATCATTTCCAAAAATGATTTATGAGGCTTTCTTCAACCTATTTGAACCGTAGACATGTAGTCAAAGCATTTTTTTGTAAACATGGGTGCCTCTATGCTATAAAACTGGGCTGTTGCCCCTAGCGGGTGGGCTTGTCTCTATTTGGGCCTCGCTATTTTTTCACAGCCCAACATCTATTCAGCATCAAGATTTCTTTTACTAGAAACTGAATTTGGGGGGGGGGGGGGGGTGTGCACTCTGTTAACTGAAGAACAAGAACAGAGCATGAACACTGAGCATTTCTGCTTCGATTCAGTTACATGAACTTGGCATGGCGCACAGATTGCATTCTCTACCCTAACAGACCTAAATGCCCCCTCTAATGACAGATGAACAACAAGTAAAACCAAAACAGAGCAATGACACAACAATAGAACCCCCTTGCCATGATATTTGCTTGCTTCTACAAATCGATCATCTCCATTTGATTTTTCTTGATCTTCTTCAGTTCCTCGGTTAGTTCAGACTCCAAGTGCAGTTCAGCATTCCGAGCATACCTCGCCATCGGCACGACTCTGCCCGCCCCTCTGTCCGAGCTCGACCCCCCCTCCCCCCCCCCCCCCCCCAAATTCTCCATATGCGGCACACCGCCCAAACTGAGCTCCCAGGTTGCGGTGCCGCTCGAATCAATGTAGCCCTCGAACTGAATCCTCTCAACATAATCATCCATCCACTCGAAATGTGTGGACTTCTTCAGTATCTGAAAACAACAACATGAACCCTAAATTCCAAATTCGAGGGGGAAAACAAAATATGGAGAAATCAGAGCAAACGACAGTGAAAGAACGGGCTAAGAACTGAGATCTAACCTTGCCATCCCTTCCTGCCATTGTTTTGCTCAAGCACTTCACAAATTCCCGCCCAAGATTTCCATTCTCATCAGTCCTACTGACCCACCGTTTCAGAGGCTCTGGGCGTGGGCAGTCAAGGCACCTTGTGAGCGGCACTGGACCATACTGACGCCATTTTGAGTGCGTGGCGGAGGAGGTGGACATCTGCAGTAGCTCGCTGGAGAAGAGGAAGAATGGAGAAAGGGGAAGCAATGGGCGGCGGCGGGCGGACGGGCACGGGCGGTCGTCTCTTCTAGCTGCGAAGAGGTGGGTCCCGTCTTAATGGACAAGTGGTGGGTCCCGCACTTACGTGGATAAGTTGTGGGTCCAGCCCATACGGCGGCGGGCGGATGGGCACGGGCGGTCGTCTCTTCTAGCTGCGAACAGGTGGGTCCCGCGCTTACGTGGATAAGTTGTGGGTCCGGCCCATAACAGCTAATGAGGGCATCAGTTCAGCTTAAGGGCCATGTCGTGTCTGGGCTATTTGCTCGCTCAATAGTGTCGCCACAGAGCCTTTTTCGTCAACAACGTCGCAGTCCGTCCAATTCCAAGGAAAGATGTCGCACAGAAGCTATTGACCCGATTACAAGGAAGGCATCCAGGCTGGACTGTTGACACTGGTTGGAAGATATGGAGCATGCTAGAACATCCAAGACAGAAGTAAAGAAAGAAAAAACAGTACTAGTGATGGAAGCAAAAACAGGGGAAGAAACCGGCATATAGCGTTACTGACGAAGATTCCCACGTTGCTGCTACTTGGGCGGCGCCGGTGGCGCGAACGGCTGCGGCGCGGCCGCCTCGGTTCCGGCCGAGCATGTAGCACCCCAGCGCCAGGACGAGCAACAGGAGGATCGCCGGGATCGATATCACGAGGTAAAACATAGCTGAACGGGGCGAGCGAGCGGCCCTCTCGCTGCCTCTCCTTGCCTACAACTCCGGAGCACTGCGAGAGATACCAGAAATCACCACACAACGAACACTAACACGGTCACGCACACGGCGTGCTAGAAGCGATAGGCGCTGAACCTGGGGACGACGTGGGGCAGCTCACGAGGCTCAGGTCAGCATTTCAAGCGGTGCCCCGACAGGTGGGATTGTGTGACAGCCGAGCCTTCGGCGTGAGCGGCGAAGGTTGACGCTCCAGAACAAACTGACGTATAAGCCTGGACCAACGTTGTGTGTGTGGGTGTGTGTGTAGAAAAGGCTTAGGATTACTGCTGCTTCGATACAAAGGATTCCTCTGGAGAAGGGGAACGACGTTGAAACCACCGGGTTTAAGTTGATCGACGGTTGGACCTCTGACCAAAACCGCTCATCGATTTTGACTTCAAAGTCATCTTTTGATTCAGAAAAGCCCATCAATCAAATTGAACACCAAATTTGTGTGTTACACGCATTGCGACTGATACACCAGTCAAGAAAGACATCAGATCTCTCACAGTTTGTCCACAGACGACAACAAAGGCAAAGGTACCAATATGAAATCACACATAACTAGTAATAAAAACGCTTCAGCGAAAATTAATTTAATGTCCACAGTACATAAGGTAAAAAAATAGCTAAATTCCAAAATACAGAGGGCTATACATATGGACAGTGTATAGCCAAGTTCATACAGTAAAAGACGGCTACAAACACAACAACACATAAGTCGTTCCTTTCTAGTTTCTCAGCCGAGACTAATCAAAACATAGATTGCAGGGGGAGTTCCATAAAGCCATCAACATATATTCTTTTGCCTTCGATGATTAACTACCTTGTAGAAGATAGTTCGCACCTTGTAGGATGGTCTCCAGATTACTACAACACATAGAGAAGCCAGGTCAGCTCAAACTGAAACAAACCAAATATGAGATATATATGTCAAACTGACAACTGAATAAGAGGTAGTTTCAGAGGTGTTGGAGCTTTTTCAGAATGGGGACACACCAATATAATCAATCGAAGTTTGTAACTTTGTATGCTTGAATTGCCGGCTTAACTACTCCCATGTTCAAAAATTTATATTTCCGGAAAAGACATAACCTAAAGGATCTTATGCTTGAATAGCTCTTTGAGACCATGTAAAATGCAAGGTGCTTAGAGATGTGCATGTAAAAATAAACCGGATTTTGCTGAAGCACTAGTGCTTGCTTTTATGGACAGAGGTGCCTAAGTAAGCGGCTATACAAATAAGCACCGACGCTTAAGAAAAAAAACTGGTTCATTTTAACAAGAGCCTCCCTAAACACCTTGCATTGTACATGCCTGAGTTCCTTGCAACAGCTGATCCGAATGAGGATGGTAGTAAGTACTAAGTAGTAAGTAGCAGATGATGTCTTTATGGGGTAATAAAAACATGACACTTGGAAAAACCTTCAGCACATACTTAAATATGAAATGATGTAAGCAGATCAAGGCTAGAAGGAATATACCTTTGAAAGAACACAATGAGATACCGTAGAATGTACCAGAGAAGGCAAAGCATCAATGTATCTGTAACAGTTAAGTGATAACATATTTTGAACTTTTCTGAATGGCTTGCTGAGATCCATCAGTAATTGGAAACAATTCAAGTGTTGAAAACTTCAAATACAATAGAAAAAGTCCAGATCTGTTAGATTTTTTTATGCAGTCTGAAAGCCTTCCCAATTTCCACAAAGTTGCTGACAGAACAAAAAGGAGAAAAACAAATGTCCCTCCCGACAAACAACATTTGCAAGTTCCACTATACACACAGTACACATATTCTACAGGCAAGGCAGTGGATACACTTGACACATCATAATATCTTTGCATGCATGGCAACATAGAGTATGAACCATAGCTCAGCTGTGGTCGAAGGCGGGAGGATTAGGCATTTCAGCGGTAATTCCAATGATGCCTAGCTTGTAGGGCCGTGGTATTGTTTGTGGTGCGAAACTCTACAGCTGTACATAAACTGCTTTTCTGTCAATGCAGTGAGACACAAAGCCTTTTGCATTTTCTGGAAAGAAAAAACATTGGCATGTAGAGAACTTGACACTGGAAATTTGGAAGGGAGGATACCAATATATTGCAAGAGTGAAGAGTTGCAGGAAGAATGAGGAGAGTAAAAAAAGTACGCCATTATATAGTTGAACAGTTTTGAGTATGTCGCAAGAAAATCACAGTAAGATGAAGATGGAGTTATCTGGATTCATGAAGACAAGAGTAGTTTGTATAGAAATTCGGACAGAAGGGTATGAGGTTTGTTTGCCTAGCTGATTAGTTTGGTGAAAAAGATATGCTGAGCTTATACTGATAACTACTATTTTAAGTTTTTCGCATTGTAACCTTTGCTAGAAAACCAAACTATAGGGAGTCATTTCAACAACAATGGGAGATGGCAATTTACATACGGCGTGCATTTTCAGGCAGTGGCTTGCTGTGTCATAGTTCAGAAGGTTATTAGGTTTTGTATCATCGGATTCCCTATGATGATTCACTTGTCATATATCTATGTATTGATATTCACATATTCATCATTGTATAAGATTAATTTTCAGAGTTCTGCAAGGCACAAGATTTAATTGGTTTGAGGATGCAGATTGACAGATTTACAGTAAGTGCTAAGGCATGTGACCTACAAGCTTAGTCCTGCACTGCCCCTTGGTAGTAGTCAATTATCCAGGTTGGAGGGTATGCTGAAGGCGGCTTGGCTTGTATAGACAAATCGGTTGGCGACTGGAGATGCCTGATATCGTAGTCTAGAGAATATGCTAGGACAAATCAAATCGGTTCTACACAACAACTAAACGAAAACCCTTGCAAACTCTAATTAGATTCTACAGCCTCCGAATTACCAAATAAAATATAAATTCTAAACCATCCTAGTCAAAACGGGAAATATAGTAATTCCTTTAACACAGAAGGCATGTAATTCAGAACCAGAAAGACCCCTAAATCCCATAAGCAACATAACTCACTACCGGCTGCAGGGTTCCATCAGATTCAGCAAGCAACAACCTCGGCACCACCAAAACGCACTCAATATAACGCAAAAGGCGAATTCTTTACCAGTTCAGTAAATCAAAACATGAAGCGAAGGGTGAAAGGATACTGAAGAGGTAGCGCTCCCACCAATCAAGCATGTAGAGGCCGATGTTGACATTGTACAGGTGGATCTTGCGCCCGATCCAGTTCATCCTCCCCCAGTGAGACCCGACGCCGCAGATCCTTCGCTCAGATCCGGAAACAAGCGGCGAGATGTTGAACTTTCTGAGGAGGAAGAAGGGCGTGGTGTTCTGCGGGATCGGGGCGGATCTCTCAGAGGATCTTCTCTCGGCCGATGGCGTGGGTTTGTTCGGAAGCTAAACGCTTCAGATCTGAACTTCACATATAAGGGGTTGTTTGGATAGCAAATATTAGGCGTTGGTTTATAGAAAATGAGTTTTTAGCTGATTTTTAGCAAAACCAGTTTTACTATTATTTCGGTTAAGAATGAGTTTGTATAAGACTATGTTTGGGTTGGAGAGTGTGTTTGTCAGTTCCTTATTTGATAATGATTCAGAGTACTTTTTTCTTATTCTGCGGTGAGCTTCTTATTTTCCCGTCACATTCCGTCGAGGTACGCAAATACAGGAGAGTTGACTCATCGATCTCGCCGGACAGCCGTGTACACGCTCATGTAGAAGCTAGCTACTGAGGCAAGCGCTCGATCAATTCGATCCGCCTGCTGCCGGACGCACGAAATTACGGCCATGAACACGCACACAGATGTAGAATCTTGCTGCCTAGAGCGATGGCTGGATCAATTCTATCGGCCGGCTGCAGAACTCACGACACGATGCCGCCCACATGTGTATCTAGAAGCTAGCTACCGACGGGAACAAGCTGGATCGATTTGATCTGCTGGCTTCCGAGTTCCGACGCATGTACACGCTCAAGGAGCTGACCTTGGCGGCGACAACGACAAGACGGACGGCGCAGAAGAAGCGGCGGCAGGCGGCAGGCGGCCGGCGGCTAGAGGATGACTTCGTTGAGGTGTGGCACACTAGTGAGAGCCCATCGAGGCTGTCGCCGGTCACGGGCACATCTGCAGATTCTAATTCTTTGGCTGATGAACGTGCCCACGAGGATCAGCAAGAGAGATATAGGAATCGCGTTTATAGAAAATGACTAATAGTCGTTTTTGTACAAACCTGAAATTCCAGGTTTATAGGAATCCAGTTTTGCATATCCGTCGATTAGTTAGAAGACCCAAACGTGGTTTTAGTCGGTTAAACAGTTTTTTTGTTTTATATAGAACCGATTCTCTATATTCCATCTATCCAAACAACCCCTAAGAGCATCTCGAGCAATTGGCCCACATAGTAGGCATAAGAATCTCCGCCTGGGGGCGAGCCGGCGTTACAATCGGCTCTGGGACAATTAGGTACCCAGTCGTCGTCCCCAGACGTCGATATCGCCCCATTTTTTACGCAAATGTAGTTAAAACCGAGTCGTTTCTGCCAGCTTGTAGACGCCAGCCGCCGTGCGCGTGCAACTTTTTCTTAAGATTGCATAGGTCTTTTATTAGTAAAAAACGGAAACAAGTACTCCTTTTGTCCAGAAATACTTGTCATCAAAATAAATAAAAGGGAATGTATCTAGATGTATTTTAGTTCTAAATACACCCTTTTTTTATCCATTTTGAAGACAAGTATTTTCGGACGAAGGGAGTATATCTCTACTCCTAATGGAGCAGTTGATAGTCTCCGTTCCGGATATTTTTCGTCCCACTTCCCACATTTGCTGGTTTTTTTTCGCTATTTTTTTCTCGTCCCTCCTCCGACCATCCTTTAATTTTTCTTTCGTCTCTCCGCCTCGATTGTAAAAAAACAGCCACGAGGCTCCCCTCGATCTGTTTCCTCATTCTATCATCAAGACTCCCCTAGCCGCTGAGCCCTTCGCCGCCTCCGAGATCCGCCGCCGCCCCTCTGATTCTGGCGACGCCATCCGGCTCACGCGTCGGCCGCCACCAGCGCGGCTCACCCCTGTCTCCCCAATCGATGCCCAGCACCTCCTCGCCGTTCCCTCCCTGCGCGCGCCCCTACGGCTAACCCTAGCCGCCAACTCGTGTTGCGGGCACTGAGGATGGGTGCGGGGCAGCCGCGTCGCTGAGGGGATGGACCGGCTGGGACGTCACCGCTTGGGTGGAGTAGCAGGGGCAGCGGTGGCGCCGTGTTGGGGCGGAGGACAAGGATGGTGACAACGGGCGGAGGCATCGTTGGCGGCGGCGGCGGCGAATCTGGTAGAGCCCCTCTCTCTCCCCAAGCTTGCCCCTCACCCTATTCCTCAAGCGGCAAGACCCCAGGGGGATGGAGGCCTGATGACGCGGGCGCTGGTGAGCTGGCGTGGCGGTCCGCCGGTGGCTAGAGGACGCCCATCCCCTACAAAAGCAGCAGAAGGCAACTGAAAAGCGGAGCGGATCAAGCACCCGAGATCGCCTGAGGCGGCTCGGTGCACCTCCAAGTGCGACAGCAACTGCGTCCTCCGTGGAGCCAGCGCTCCCGGCATCATCAGGCCCTTCAACGTCAGAAGGTAATTAGACCAAGGGATGAGTCATCGATGGATGGATTATGTCAAGCCCTTCAACACGAACACTTGGGAAGGGTATCAGAGACTCTTGGCGGGGGATTCCTCCTTGACGGTCCATGGGGAAGTACCGTATGAAGGAGATAGGGTGCCATGTCGAAGGTGCGGTGGGCATCATCTGGTTTAAGTGAAGAGGGCTCTAGCGAGAAATGTCCTGCTATGATGGAAAACCGAGCGAGAAGGGTAGGGTATGACAGGAAAATGGAAGAGTGTGTCGTGGGGTGTGGTTTTTGTGTTGGGACCGCATGTTGGTGATAGCATGTCAGATAGGCCGGACAACCACATTTCTCTCCTACATACGGGCTAATTTGAGGGAGCCCGAATTGTCTAGATTGTTAAATTTTGGAGACGTTCGCTTGGCGCCCATTTGACCCCGTACATGCTCGACTCTATGAGAGAGAAGTGAGTTACCTTGAAGACCACCTTATTTTTTCTTTTAATTTATTTATATGTATTTTAGCATGTAGCAACCCACGGGCATTCTAGTAGTTTTCTTTTAATAACCGAGAAAAGTTTTCCAGGTTCTGAAAAAGTGTTTTTT
Organism: Triticum urartu; assembly: GCF_056163025.1. NCBI lineage: Eukaryota > Viridiplantae > Streptophyta > Magnoliopsida > Poales > Poaceae > Triticum > Triticum urartu. The sequence continues at coordinate 717,439,324 of NC_141875.1, read as the reverse complement.
TACTTCCAACTTTTTAAGGCAATTTTAACTTACAATTTGCTTTCATCAACACTAGGTGGATAGTATATCCTAAAGGATCAACTACCAATTCTGTTGGGGGGCTTAAACAAAAATAAATTGCCTCTCAATTATAGATAAGCTGCTTCTTCCTAATTTAAAAAATAAGGCACCCTAAATTTGTTGAGACTTCTGACTTAGTTATCCTATAACCGGTTTAGGAGCCCCAAGAAATAAGAGAGGCGGATTATGGGAAAAGCTAGGGAGGAGATGGCTTATCTTTTAGGTAACCAGAAGAACTGGCCCTTGCTCACATGGAAGTTGCCATGTGTTGGCGTGCACCTTTTTGGGATTCATGTAGCCCACGCGGCTGCTCACACATCTGACATGGTCCAGCGACACCGATTAGAGATGAACTCACAGTCAGAGATATAGAGGTTGTAGCTGAAGAAGACATGATTCTTGTTAGTGCTCTTCCCTCAACAGCAGGAAGACGCCTCAACAAAACACGGGTTGAACAACGCCGCGCTAGATTCAAGCAGATGTTGTTTCCCAAGGCACAAGCAGGCCTCAAGGTGAAGATTGGAAAGGGAGAATAACACCCAACTGAGCTCAACTTTTATAGAAGAAGGCCTCCCTTTGATGCAGAAAATAAGAGAGAACTTAACCAAAGGAAGAAGGAGGCGTTGCCAGGAAAGGTAGATAAATGTATGCAACACCTAAGAACCGTCCGGTCAGACCAATAGGAAGAAGAAGATGAAGCACCAAGTCAAGAAACTCGACAGAGATAAGGATGATGAGGACCAAAACCATTGAGCATAGGTGGAGAAAACATGTGTTTATTGTATGTAGGATCGAAAGTATGTCTAGAGGGGGGGGGGTGATTAGACTACTTGACCAAATAAAAATCTAGCTTTTTCCCAATTTTAGTTCTTGGCAGATTTTAGCTATCTTAGCACAAGTCAAGCAATCTCCACACAATTCAAGCAAGCATGCAAATGAGTATATGAGCAGCGGAAAGTAAAGCATGCAACTTGCAAGAATGTAAAGGGAAGGGTTTGGAGGATTCAAACGCAATTGGAAACACGGATGTTTTTGTCATGGTTCCGATAGGTGGTGCTATCGTACATCCACGTTGATGGAGACTTCAACCCATGGAGGGTAACGGTTGCGTGAGTCCACGGAGGGCTCCACCCACGAAGGGTCCACGAAGAAGCAACCTTGTCTATTCCATCACGGCCGTCGCCCATGAAGGACTTGCCTCACTAGCGGTAGATCTTCACGAAGTAGGCGATCTCCTTGCCCTTTACAAACTCCTTGGTTCAACTCCACAATCTTGTCGGAGGCTCCCAAGTGACACCTAGCCAATCTAGGAGACACCACTCTCCAAGAAGTAACAAATGGTGTGTTGATGATGAACTCCTTGCTCTTGTGCTTCAAATGATAGTCTCCCCAACACTCAACTCTCTCTCACAGGATTTGGATTTGGTGGAAAGAAGATTTGAGTGGAAAGCAACTTGGGAAGGCTAGAGATCAAGATTCATATGGTTGGAATGGAATATCTTGACCTCAACACAAGTGTAGGTGGTTCTCTCTCAGAAAATGTGTATTGGAAGTGTAGGTATGTTCTGATGGCTTTCTCCACAAATGAAGAGTGGGTGGAGGGGTATATATAGCCTCCACACAGAATCTAACCGTTACACACAATTTGCTAAACTCGGTGGGACCAAATGGTTAAACTCGGTCGGATCGATTCAGCAAACCTAGTGACCGTTAGGATTTTCGATGGGACTAAGATGCAACTCGGTAGGACCGATATGGTTAGGGTTAGGGCATAACGTAATCTCGGTGTGACCGATTACACAAACTCGGTGGGACCGATTTTGGTAATAACCAGAGAGTTGGTCAGGTAAACTCGGTGGCACCGATTCGCTCATCTCGGTGAGACCAAGATGTTACAAAAGGGAAACAGAGAGTTTACATTGCAATCTCGGTGGGACCGATCGCTCATCTCGGTAAGACCGAAACATTACGAAGGGAAACAGAGAGATTACAATCCCATCTCGGTGAGACCGAGATCCCTATCGGTGAGACCGATTTGCCTAGGGTTTGTGGCAGTGGCTATGACATTTGAAACTCGGTGGCGCCGGATAGAAAGAATCGGTGGGGCCGAGTTTGACTTTTGGTTTAGGTCATATGTGGATGTGGGAGAGTAGTTGAGGATTTTGGAGCATATCACTAAGCACTTTGAGCAAGCAAGCCATTAAGCAACACCTCATCCCTCCTTGATAGTATTGGATTTTCCTATAGACTCAATGTGATCTTGGAGCACTAAAATATAACATGTAGAGTCTTGAGCTTCACGCTTGAGCCAAACTTTTTGTCCTTAGAATTTTGAGGGATCCACTTTCCTCATCCATGCCATGCCATTCATTGAGCTTTTCCTGAAATATTAATCTTGGAATAATGTTAGCTCAATGAGCTATATGTTGTTAGGAATTACCAAAACCACCCAGGGATAGTTGCACTTTTAATCTCCCCTCTTTTGGTAACTGATGACAACATATAGATCAAAGCTTCGACAAATGATAATAAGAGTGAAAGATATTGTCTCTTTGAGAAGTATGTGAAAAGCAAGAGCTCCCCCTAAATTTGTGCATATCTTAAGATTTGGTTTGGACTGCAAATGCACAATGAGTTAGGATCATGGGTTACTCTTCCATGTCACATACATCTTGGTGGAGCGCTCAAAATGATAAGAATTAAATACATGCACTCATCACCAAGCAAAGTGAATGATCATATAAGGATAAGTAAGATAATATCATCTAACAAGCATAAGTGTAGCTTATGATCAACCACATGATCATCAATGTCTCACAGATAATAGCATAGTATCTCAAGCAATCAAAAGACAAGCAAAGTTCAACCACCAAAGCAAGAGAGAATAAAAAGCAACGATCTCTCTCGAAGCCTATGATCTATACATTTTTCTCCCTATTTGGCAACAAGTTACCAAAAAGTTCATAGAAAATGCATAGCACTAAAATGTCTCTCAATCTTGGTCTTCAGGTGGTGGTGTCCGGAGAACGCCAAGGACGAAGGCTTCAGTCGAAGTAGATGGAGCTGATGGAGTTGGTGCTGGAGCTGGTTGCGCTGAAGCTGTAGCTGGTGCAGATGCAGTGACTCTAGTGTCTGGAACGGGCACCGCAGCAGATCTCTGAGCTCGAGGCACTCTGGCAAATGCATCAGTGGTTGTCTTGCCCTTCCTCTCCTGCATGTCATCCTGTAGCTGCTCCACAACAGACTGAATCTCAGTTACTTTGACATCTAAATCATAGAATTTTTGTTCCACGATTCTTTCTAGGCTCTCCTGGTTTTGAGTTAGGGTGGCCAACCCCTTCTCAATCCTCAGAGTTGATGCTATCAAATAACCAAGCTGGTCCTGCTTGCTTTTCAAAAAGTACTCAGATGCCTCCTCTTGAGTTGGCATCTTGGCAGCCTTCTCTTTCTTTGCTTTCTCCTTCTTCTCTTGAGCTTGTACTGATGATGGTTCATTCTCATTCATCACAACTTGATTGTCCTCAAAGTCAGAATAGATAGGCAAGTGTTCCTTATCCAACAAGTATGTGCTTGTGCCCATCTTTGAGTTTATCAACTCCTGGATCTGTGGGGCATATCCACAACTTCTTTTCTGGTCAGCTGCAGTCCTCTTGATAGTCTCAACTATAAGGATCATGACCTTGAACTTCTGTGGCACATCAAATATATGTAGCAAGTTAATTGCATGGCCTCTGATCATTCTGTGATCACCAGACTTGGGCAAGAGAGTGTGCCTAAGGATCCAATTGATTGTAGGCAGCCCTGACAGCAAGTGTTTTACTGACCCAAACTGGTGAGTCTCAAGATCATCTTCAGGAATCTCCTTGTACATGTTTGCCATAGAGTTGTGATCCATCTTCTTCTTGGCATAGACATCCAAGTCATCTTCTTCTTCCTTAGGAGCATTGATCAGATTTGCCCATTCCTCAATAGTTGAGTGGTACCTTGTACCTTCAGACATCCATACTATCCTGCCATCTGGATAGAAGTGTGCTGTGGAGTAGAATTGCATTATGAGCTCCTCATTCCACTTTGTGAGCTTCTGCCCAACAAAGTCTGCAACTCCACAAGCACTGAAGCTGTCAAACACACCAGGATAGTGTTCCTCATTTTTCTTGATATACTTCCAGTTGACCCACCTCATTTCACACACACTATAGGCTTCTTGTCCAGCAGCACTGTCTCATAGAAATCTTGCTGTTCCTTTGTGTGGAACCTGTAATCAACAGCAGTCCTTCTCCTGGTAGCATATGGATCTGTCTCTCTCCATAGCCTCAACCCTGAGTCTCTCCTGATCTTCATGTTCTCAGCCACAGGATGAGCATCATTGTGGTCTGGAATCTTGGGTTTGAGCTTTCTCAGGACTTGTCCTTCATCATCTTCATCAGTAGCAACTTCAGGCACTGGGGCCTTGTTCTTCTCAGCAGCTGGTATACTCCTGGTATTCCTCTTAGATGCACTCTTGGGCTTGGAGGCTGCTTTGGGTGCTTCTTTGGGCTTTGATGAAGCAGCCCCTGTCCTGATAGCATCACCCATAAGCTTCTGGGCCTTAGGTGCTGGTGCAGCAACCTCTTCTTCCTCTTCCTCTTCAAAATCTCTCATGATTGAGGATCTCCCAAGCACTCTAGCAGTGGTCTTTTTGATCCTCTCCTTCCTCTTCTTCCCTTCTGCAACAGCCTCTTTGGGTTGAGATTCCAAAGATGCTTGAGAGGAGGCTCTGGCTTTAGACATTGGCTGTCTCCCTGCTGACCTCTTGGTCTTCAGACCTGGCTTGGTTGAAGCAGCTGTGCCATATTCCTTCTTAAGCACTTTCTTCTTTGATGTGGCATCATCCTAAGTGGCCACATAGTCTTCATCCTCAGACTCTGAAGTTTTCTTCTTCCTTGTTCTCGTGGCAGCTTTGGGCAAGTTGCTGGGAGTGCTCCTGCTACCATCATCTAAACTGCTAGAGGGACTAGTGCCCTCACTCAGGTGAACCTGCTCCTCTAACCTGTTCTGGCTGTCACTCTGATCAGACATATTGCAAACACTGACAGCAGACCCTGTGAATAGATATAGATGAGATAGAGTGGATGAGCATCACAAAATGCAAAGGTTTTTGCAAAAGAATGAGTCAAAAACTTAGTTTTAGTTTTCCACAGAAAGCATTTTGGATCAACCGATTTGTAAACTCGGTGATACCGAAGCAGCTGTTGGAACCTAAACTAGTGAACTCGGTCAGACCGAGTCACAGTTCGGTGGCACCAAGACTGCAAGGGTTTCACAAAGTCCTGAACTCGGTCACACCGATTTGCAATTCTCGGTCAGACCGAAAATTACATGTGCAATGGCCTGAGCCGAATCGGTGGTACCGAGTTCCACAACTCGGATGGTCCGAGATGGTTTCGGCGGAAACCTAACCCTAAATTTTCAATTCAACTCTAATCTACGGAGTGTTTTGACTGGATAGAAGCGTTTCAATCGTGGTAAGAATCATAATGAACACAATGTGCTAGGAATCGGACGGGGATAGCACTGTGATTGAGTCCATACCCTAGTTTGGAAATGAACTCGCTACGGCGGCAACGGCGGGGAAGAATTCCGTTGACGGCAGCGGAGACCAGCGGCAGGAGGCGACTGGCGACGAGGAGGACAATCCGGAGACCCAGGAGGCAGAGCGAGCTATGCGCGGGCAAAGGGGTTTTGGAGAAATTTCCAAATTTTTGCCCGTGAGTACATATAGCCCGACCCTGTCGGTGTGACCGAGTGGAACAACTCGGTGGCACCGAGATTCATAACTGCAAGCAGTTACTGAAACTCGGTGTGACCGAAAGGTTCAAATCGGTTGCACCGAGATTGAAAACCTAGATCGACTTAGTGATCTCGGTATCACCGAAATGGAGGAATCGGTCAGACCGAAAAGCACAAAGAAGTTTTGGAAGTTTAAGTCTATGACTAATCGGGGACTCTGAGTGCTCCTCACACAGAGTGGTACGAATCTGACTTGATCAAATTTTGTGATGTAGCAGGAATAGAGTTTGAGACGAGAAAAGCATAGATAGCTAGAGAGGGTTCTTAGGCATTCTTGTCCATCCACTTGGCAAAAGAAAAGAAAACCAATCAATCAAAACAATAAGTGGATGTCCGCGAATGAATAAAATATGCAATCAACATGCTCACACAATAAAATGGCAATTGAAATATGTGGCAAAGCATGCACAACCAATTCTAGCATCTATCAAACAATTGGCGATGACTAGGTCATCTATATATGAGTATATTGACTTAGGAGTCAAATGAGAACATTTGATCATAGGTCATACTCATCGTTTAAGCACAAGTGGGGTTACCACTTTTACATAAAGCATTGTTGTGTTCACACCATTAGAGTTGCTTTAGCTCAATTCTTAGAGTAAAGCTCCCCCTAGATGTGAGATCCCCCTAAGAGGGATGAACTAACCTTGGGTTTTGTCGATGATGACTTCATGTAGATGTTGAAGATGTGGATGCTCAATGTTGATGTAGATCATTTGGAGCTATCCATTGGAGTGAGTTGCACTTTCAATACCTACACGGGTTAGTCCCACAAGGAACAAACAAGGATATCCATAGACATAGAGTGATGCACACACAAGATGATGTCTATGAAAGCTTTTAGGTTACCTTGTCCCTTGTCTTACCAAAAAGAGGGTTTGTGACTCCTTAAACTAGTGCAAGATGTGGAAGTTGATTGCACTTGTTCTTGCCAAGATGATAAGAGTGAAGTATGTTGGCGGAGTCACCCTCAAGAACTCTCTAGTTCTTCTTCTTCGGGATCCACACCATCTTGATGGGAATCCTCGGTGTTGTAGTTGTAATTGATGAAGTGGAACTTGAAGTAGTCTTGGGAACCCACTTGACCAAGGCCTTAGGAGCTTCTTCAAATGCATCAATTTCCTCTGGAAGCTTGTCCTTGCCTTTTTGCTTGTGGTCTTGTGGTGGAAGATCATCTTGAGCTTGTGTCCCTTTGAGAGAAGTAGGATCATACTTCTCTTGTTGAGGAACAAATTTCGTCTTGGGGTATTGATCTTCTTCCCACTCAACTCCATTGGCATTGAACTTTCATTCAAAACCAACACCTTGATTCTTCCGGTGCCTTCCTTGCATGCGTACAATTTCCTCGAATTGCTTACTTCCGGCAAGGCTCTTGTAAACACCTTTCTCTATAATTCCCTTCAATAAGCTATTTTCTTGCTCAAGTGTAACTTGGCTAAGAGAATCATTAGTGGAATCAAGAGAACTACTAGAAGCAACAATATTGGATTTAGCATGATTATTGTTACTACTAGAGGAAGAATCTTTCTTGTTCTTGTTACTAGACTTGACTTGAGGCATGTAAGTGGATAAGAGTAAATGCTTGGCAATGTAAGAAGAACTTTTCTTACGAAGATCATCATTGATTGCTTTTAAGAACTCATGCTCTTGCTCAAGGTTGAGCTTTTCAAAGCGTAATTTCTCATGAGTCCTTAAAAGTTCTCGATGATCTCCTAAGATAGTTTCATGAGCTAACTTAAGAGTGTTTAGTTCTTTAGTTAGAGACTCAATCTTCTCCTTATCATTGTCATTCATTTTATCTTGATTAGCATGATTAATTGACATTTCATCATAGTATTCATCACTAGAGTTGTCAACAAGTAAATCATCATCACCTAACAAGTCATCTTCATCACTATTGAAATCAACATACTCGGGGTGTGATACCTTTAGGCCTTTAGCCATGAAGCATGTTCCAACTCCTTCATTTGGTGAGTCAAATATGTCGTAGGAGTTAGTTGTCACAAGTGCTAGATCGGCAACACCTTCATCTTGAGTATATTCGGAGTCGGAGTGATAGCTTCTCTCGGAGTGGTTGTCGGAGTTGGAGCCGGATACCCATTCACCAACATGAGCTTGATGTCTTCGTTTTGTGTAGCTCCTTGATGACTTGTCCTTTCTTTCCGAATCCTTGCTTCTCCGTGAGGGTCTTCGTTCATAAGGATCATCTCTACTCCTTCTTTCTCTAGATGGTGATTCTTCTCTTCTACTTCTTCTCTTGGGAGAATCTTCTCTTCTCTTGTAGGGGGCCGTACACTCATTGGAATAGTGTCTGGGCCTTCCACAATTGTAGCATTTTCGCTCTCGACTAGAAGATCTTTTGTCATTGTAGGACCTTGACTTGGAGCTTCTCTCTTTGCTTCTACTCTTGTAGAACTTGTTGAAGTTCTTCACCATTAAGCTCAATTCTTCATTGAAGGTTTGTTTCTCACTCGATGATGTGGGGGCTTAACATGAGGCTTTGTAAGCACCACTTGATTTGTTGTGAAGTTCCTCTTTATCCTTGAGTGACATCTCATGAGCAACAATTCTTCCGATGACTTCCGTTGGCTTGAGATCTTTGTAATTGGGCATCATTTGGATCAATGTGCACACGGTATCATATTTTCCATCGAAGGCTCTTAGGATCTTCTTGATGATGAATCTATCGGTCATCTCTTAACTCCCTAAGCCGACAATCTCATTTGTGATAAGAGCAAGCCTAGAGTACATTTCAGCAACACCTTCACCGTCCTTCATTTTGAACTTGTCAAGTTGACTTTGAAGCACATCCAATTTGTATTCCTTGACGGAGTCGGTACCTTCGTGCATATCAATCAAAGTATCCCAAATTTCCTTTGCATTCTCAAGACGGTTGATTTTGTTGAATTCTTTGGGGCACAATCCGTTGAAGAGGATATCACAAGCTTGAGCGTTGTATTGCAGCATTTTCAACTCTTCCGCGGTGGCTTCACGGTTCGGTTCTTTCCCAGCAAAGAATTCACCTTGCAAGCCAATACACACAATAGCCCAAACGGCGGGGTTATGTCCAAGAATATGCATTTTCATCTTATGCTTCCAACTAGCAAAATTAGTACCATCAAAGTAAGGACCTCTACGGTGATAATTTCCCTCGCTAGACGCCATACTCTCCTAGGTTGTGAAACCAAGGCTATGACCACCAAAAGCTATGGAAATCAAAGCAAATGGAGACCAAAGCTCTGATCCCACTTGTAGGATCGAAAGTATGTCTAGAGGGGGGGTGATTAGACTACTTGACCAAATAAAAATCTAGCCTTTTCCCAATTTTAGTTCTTGGCAGATTTTAGCTATCTTAGCACAAGTCAAGAAATCTCCACACAATTCAAGCAAGCATTCAAAAGAGTATATGAGCAGCGGAAAGTAAAGCATGCAACTTGCAAGAATGTAAATGGAAGGGTTTGGAGGATTCAAACGCAATTGGAGACACGGATGTTTTTGTCGTGGTTCCGATAGGTGGTGCTGTCGTACAACCACGTTGATGGAGACTTCAACCCACGGAGGGTAACGGTTGCGCGAGTCCATGGAGGGCTCCACCCACAAAGGGTCCACGAAGAAGCAACCTTGTCTATTCCATCACGGCCATCGCCCACGAAGGACTTGCCTCACTAGTGGTAGATCTTCACGAAGTAGGCGATCTCCTTGCCCTTACAAACTCCTTGGTTCAACTCCACAATCTTGTCGGAGGCTCCCAAGTGACACCTAGCCTATCTAGGAGACATCACTCTCTAAGAAGTAACAAATGGTGTGTTGATGATGAACTCCTTGCTCTTGTGCTTCAAATGATAGTCTCCCCAACACTCAACTCTCTCTCACATGATTTGGATTTGGTGGAAAGAAGATTTGAGTAGAAAGCAACTTGGGAAGGCTAGAGATCAAGATTCATATGGTTGGAATGGAATATCTTGACCTCAACCCAAGTGTAGGTGGTTCTCTCTCAGAAAATGTGTATTGGAAGTGTAGGTATGTTCTGATGGCTTTCTCCACAAATGAAGAGTGGGTGGAGGGGTATATATAGCCTCCACACAGAATCTAACCATTACACACAATTTGCTAAACTCGGTGGGACCGAATGGTTAAACTCGGTCGGACCGATTCAGCAAACCTAGTGACTGTTATGATTTTCGATGGGACTGAGATGCAACTCGGTAGGACCGATATGGTTAGGGTTAGGGCATAACGTAATCTCGGTGTGACCGATTACACAAACTCGGTGGGACCGATTTTGGTAATAACCAGAGAGTTGGTCAGGTAAACTCGGTGGCACCGATTCGCTCATCTCGGTGAGACCAAGATGTTACAAAAGGGAAACAGAGAGTTTACATTGCAATGTCGGTGGGACCGATCGCTCATCTCGGTAAGACCGAAACGTTACGAAGGGAAACAGAGAGATTACAATCCCATCTCGGTGAGACCGAGATCCCTATCGGTGAGACCGATTTTCCTAGGGTTTGTGGCAGTGGCTATGACATTTGAAACTCGGTGGCGCCGGATAGAAAGAATCGGTGGGGCCGAGTTTGACTTTTGGTTTAGGTCATATGTGGATGTGGTAGAGTAGTTGAGGATTTTGGAGCATATCACTAAGCACTTTGAGCAAGCAAGCCATTAAGCAACACCTCATCCCTCCTTGATAGTATTGGCTTTTCCTATAGACTCAATGTGATCTTGGATCACTAAAATATAAAATGTAGAGTCTTGAGCTTCACGCTTGAGCCAAACTTTTTGTCCTTAGAATTTTGAGGGATCCACTTTCCTCATCCATGCCATGCCATTCATTGAGCTTTTCCTGAAATATTAATCTTGGAATAATGTTAGCTCAATGAGCTATATGTTGTTAGGAATTACCAAAACCACCCAGGGATAGTTGCACTTTCATTGTACCTAAAGAGAAAAAAACAAGGAGAAAGAAAAGGCAATAAATCCATGAATGAACTACCAACCATCGCCGAAATCCCTTCCACCACCACGATGGAGATCCAATGGAAGAGGGGGTCGTAATCGAGGAGACAGGGCAACGCCAACAAAAGTCCAACAGAGAACCTCATATATGCTCTCTTCAATTCCACTCATGGCCACCAGGAGGATAAGGAAGAGAGACCAAGAGGATCTAGTTTATTTGTAAGGGTAGAGAACTAACCGCCACTAGGAAGTCATACAACTTAAAACTAAAGGAACATGACCGTGGGCCTTGCCTCCCCGACCGGCGAGGCAGTCGAATCTGGGAGAGAGAGGGCCAGGGGTGATGAAGAGAAAGGGGCAAAGAAGACACGGGGCAGAGGGGCACGATGTTCGAGGAAAGGGGAAAATTATTCTTAAGACGATGAATAAGCTAGACTTCAACAACAACCTTGACCCAAGGTACGCCAATGGCCTAATACCAACTACAATACGCTTTGTTTCATTGTTTGATTACATAGAATATTTGTTTATTCATTTGGTGTGAAGTCGATTTTTATTTTAAAAACTAGCTTGCATATTTCGATTTTTTGTCGACAACGAACAGGTTGAGTGGTGGTCCAATTGGTGAATCCTGAACCTATAACGTTATTGGTTAGGGTGCTTGTTTGATTTTTTAGCTATGCGCGTAAGCTGGTCCATAAATTGACCACACAAGTGTAGCATATCTCTTTCTTATTCCTCAAGCCTTTTCCTGCATTCTCACTAGCGCGTTGCATGTCGCTGTTGGTGCGTTTTAATGTTGTTATCCACTAATATTGCCATGCGCAACCCTCTAGATTAATGGGCTTCAGGCTGCACCACGACTTCATACTCTTCATCCGAAACGAACACATGAGGTTGGCATGCTGGAGTTGGCGGGCGCTGTTGTTTACCATTGCAGCAAGACAATGCCCCACTCACTTGTGGTGGCATGGGGATTGGGTTAGTGTTACTACAAAGAACAATCATGCCAATGATGCTAGAGACGATGTCACATCCTGATGTGAGTGTGGGATGGTTTGCTACGACGATGTCAGTGTTGCTGCAAGTAAGCGACCGACGATGCTACGAATAGGGGCGGAGACTTAGGGGGCCAAGAAGGTGCTAGCCCCTTGCCAATCGCTCCCCCAACCAGTTTTAGCAGGCTATGTATGCACATGATGATTCCTATTTACCGCGTACTACAGTGGATAGCAACATAAGGCCCACCTCCTATTGGGCCGACCCATTTGCGGTTCAACTCCCACTGGTTTTGGAAGGTTCTAGAACCTTTCCTGAACCCATTTTTTTCGTATTTCCTATTTGTTAGTTTTTGTAGTTCTCTTTGGGTTGGGTTTTTCCTCCCTTTTTTTCAAATTCCTTCAAAAATGAAAAAAAATCAGAATGGCTATTTTTGAAATTTTGAAGATTTTTTCCTTTCCTGAATATGAAATTCATGAAATAAATTAAAATAGGTGACCATTTTTGTAATTCTTGAACATGTTTTTAAATTTAGAACATCTTATGAAATTCAGGAACATTTGTTGAATTTCTGAACACTTTCAAAATTCAAGAATATATTTTTTAATTCATGAATATTTGTTGAATTACTGGATAATTTTTAAGTTTTTGGACATTTTTTGAAACTTGGAACTTTTTTTTGAAATACAAGATCAATATTTAAATTCATCAAAAAATTGAAATCCGGGAACATCTTTTGGAATTTTTTCAAACTTGTGATATTTTTTTAAAATTTAGGAACATTTTTCAAATTCAAAATTTCTTTAGAAATTCAAAAACATATTCAGGAACCTTTTTGAAGTTCTTGAGAATTTTTTGAATTTAGTTATAAGTAAAAATAAAAATAAAAAAAGAAGGGAAAAAGAATAAAATGAATAAATAAAAAAGTATTGAAGGGAAAATCGAAACAAAATGAAATAACAGGCGCCCCTCACCCCTGCTTTGGGCCGGCACAAACCGCGCAGGGGGAGAATTCTGCGCCCCGCCCTATTTTCCAAATAGGAGCTCTCACTATATACATCACCAATGGCCCCAGCTAGTGGAAACCCCTATATGCCATGGACGATCCTTGTGATCGACCCAAATTTAGTGGGTGGAAGGATCTACTAAAGGAGTACAATCTGGCCATTCACTACAGGAATCAGACACTTTGCCGTCTGCCATTGCCGACGGCAAAGGCCTTTGCCATCAGCGAGCAGACAACAACATGTACGGCGGAATAAGCTACGGCAAAGGCCTCTTTGCCGTCTGCTAGCGGACGGCAAAGATGAAATGTTCTTTGCCGTCCGCCAGCAGAGGACAAAGAGTCTGGACGGCACACGTGGCAGGTTAGGTCCGTTAGGGGGTTAACGACATGCTTTGCCGTCCACTGGCAGACGACAAATACCTTTGCATCTTTGCCGTCTGCCAGCAGACGATAAAGTGCCCATATAGGCCAGCCCAGGTTGCTGCCACGTGGCATGCTATGCTGTCTGCTGGCAGACGGCAAAGATGCAAATGTCTTTGCCATCTGCCAGTGGACAGCGAAGCAACAATATAGGCTAGGCCAGTGCCGTTAGCTTGCACAGGTAGCTGCCATGTGGCAACTTTGCCGTCTACTCGCTGATGGCAAAGCTCTTTGCCGTCCGCTAGTGGAGGACAAAGTTCCTGTATAGCCCCCTTTTTTGCTTTTTCTTAAATTCAATCAATTCCCCATATATATTCTGTTTCTCGTAACCGAATATTATTCTGTTACCCTACTTGAACTGATGGTTTCAGGCAGTTGTACTGATAATTTTTATCTCGTCGAACTGATCGTCTTTTCGTCGGAATGGGGCGTGTAATATATCGTTGGAAAGCTCTTGACATCTACATTACAAATATATAAGTTTTTTTTTGCAAAATCATCACGGTTTAACTGCAGTTTTGAAAAAAACCATTTTTTTCAAAACTGAAAACGTGAATCGTATTTTGGACACAATTTTCAAACGGTTTGTCGGAATTGAGCAAATAAGATGGCGTTGGAAAGCTGGTAAAAATCCGTATCTTCCATATATCTACTGTTTTTTAAAATTATATATAATTTAAAATTAATTTGAAAAATGGTGAAATTCTGGGCAAAACATATTTTCACCTTTTTTTTGCAAACGGTTTGTCGGATTGATGCAAATGATACGGCATTGGAAAGTTATGGAAAATGCGCAACTTTTTCATATAGAAATATTTTTCGAATTCCTTATCGTTTAAAAACGAATTCGAATACGGTCAGTAAAGACGAAAAAGGATGATTTGGACATATGATTGTGCTCTATCCATCCATACCCCTGTTTGTATTTATGGAGTGCCCTAGCATGACTCAATCTTGCTCTACTTTTGCTATAAATGTTCCTGGCAGACTGTTTATGTGTTAATCAATTTTGCCAAGGTTGTTGTAGTTGATCCATGCATGCTATGAACTTGTTCTTGCTTTGCTTGGCTTCATGATCATGCATTCTTGCTGGTAGTATGCTTAGTTTATCATGCAATGCCTTGTGATGAGTGAATCGAGCTCGCAAAGAGGCCTTCATTAATCTGTTTTTACCATGTCCAGTTTTTTGCTAAGTCTGAATCTGTTAACGAAAGTTGCTATGTTTACATGTGTGCCATCATATCTTCTGATCCTTTTTGGCTTATGGCCAGTAAGGGACTTTTGTTATATGCTTTGAGTAGATTCATTCCATGCCTTTGTTTGCTATGTTATGTTCATGTAGCATGTTCATATCTTGGTCCAAACATTGCTTCCTGATGTTAATTCCTGACATGTTAGTATTTTCACTAAGTCTGTGATGTTGATATCCTTTGCACTTTTGTCATGCTTGTTTGAACCCGCTATTGTCTGATTTAGCCGTAGCTCAGTGTTCATGTTTTGTCAAGAATCTTGAGTAGATCACTGCCATGTGCTTTGTTGCTATGTTAGAGTGCAGTAGCTTAGTTTCTTGTTGCATTCTAGATGGCATCGTGCTGTTTATCGCAGAATTGTGCCATTATTATTTTGCTTGCCATTTGCAAACCGTGCATCCGATTCCGGTGATCTTTATATCTTTTTCGACCGAAATCAACTCATCTTTCCAGCGGAGCTCTTGGTTTGCCAAGTTGAGGCCTGGTTCAATCTTTTCCTTCCGGAGCTTGCATATGCATTACATATCACATCCTGCATGTCGTGCCATGTTTTGCATCATGTTGCTTGCGCATTGCACCGTGATTGATTGTTGGTCCTTTGCTTGTGTTCTTGCTTTGGGTAGAGCCAGGAGACGAGTACGTGATCGAGGAACTCGTTGAGTACGCTTACGAGGATCAAGCTTACGTCAACTCAGAGAACTTTGCAGGTAAGATGACCATACCCTCGAAATCACTTCTATCTTTGCTTGCTAGTTGTTCGTTCTATTGCTATGCCGCGATACCTACCACTTGCTTTATCATGCCTCCCATATTGCCATGACAAGCCTCTAACCCACCTTTTCCTAGCAAACCGTTATTTGGCTATGTCACCGCTTTGCTCAGCCCCTCTTATAGCGTTGCTAGTTGCAGGTGATGATGGAGATTGTTCCTTGTTGGAACATGATTATTGTTGGGATATCACTATTATATCTTGTTTACTTTAATGCACCTATATACTTGGTAAAGGGTGGAAGGCTCGGCCTTATGCTAGTGTTTTGTTCCACTCTTGACGCCCTAGTTTCCTTCATACCGGTGTTATGTTCCTTGATTTTGCGTTCCTTACGCGGTTGGGTTATAATGGGAACCCCCTGACAGTTCGCCTTGAATAAAACTCCTCCAGCAAGGCCCAACCTTGGTTTTACCATTTGCCACCTAAGCCTTTCTCCCTTGGCCGGGTTCCGCGGACTCAAGGGTCATCTTTATTTTAAACCCCCGGGCCAGTGCTCCTGTGAGTGTTGGTCCAAACTAGAGTCCTTTGCAGCACCCCCTCGGGGAAACTCAAGGTTTGGTTTTAGTTGTACGGAGCGCTCATCCAGTGTTCCCTGAGAACGAGATACGTGCGACTGCTATCGGGATTTGTCGGCACATCGGGCGGCTTTGCTGGTCTTGTTTTACCATTATCGAAATGTCTTGTAACCAGGATTCCGAGTCTGATCGGGTTGTCCTGGGAGAAGGAATATCTTTCGTTGACCATGAGAGCTTGTGATGGGCTAAGTTGGGACACCCCTGTAGGGTTTTGAACTTTCGAAAGCCGTGCCCGCGGTTATGGGCAGATGGGAATTTGTTAATATCCGGTTGTAGAAAACTTGACACTTACTTAATTAAAATGAATCAACCGCGTGTGTAGCCGTGATGGTCTCTTTTCGGCGGAGTCCGGGAAGAGAACATGGTCTCGTGTTATGCTTGAACGTTAGTAGTTTCAGGATCACTTCTTGATCTTTATGGCTTCTCGACTGTGCTTTGCTTCTCTTCTCGCTCTCATTTGCGTAAGTTAGCCACCATATATGCTAGTGCTTGCTGCAGATCCACTTCACTACCTTTTCCTACCCATAAGCTTAAATAGTCTTGATCACAAGGGTGTGAGATTGCTGAGTCCCCGTGACTCACAGATTACTTCCAAAACCAGATGCAGGTGATACGTCTCCAACGTATCTATAATTTTTGATTGCTCCATGCTATATTATCTACTGTTTTGGACTATATTGGGCTTTATTTTCCACTTTTATATTATTTTTGGGACAAACCTATTAACCGGAGGCCCAGCCTAGAATTGCTATTTTTTTTTGCCTATTTCAGTGTTTCGAATAAACAGAGTCCAAACGGAATAAAATCTTCGGAAACGTGATTTTCTCACCGAATGTGATCCAGGAGACTTGGACCCTACTGCAAGGGATCAAAGAGGTGGTCACGAGGGTGGGGGGGCCCCTCGGTGCTCCACTGACGTACTCCTTCCTCCTATATATACACACGTACCCCCAAATGATCAGAACAGGAGCCAAAAACCTAATTCCATCGCCGCAACTTTCTGTATCCACGAGATCCCATCTTGGGGCCTATTACGGAGCTCCGCCGGAAGAGGGCCGTCATCACGGAGGGCTTCTACATCATCCTAGCCCCTCCGATGAAGTGTGAGTAGTTTACCTCAGACCTTCGGGTCCATAGTTAGTAGCTAGATGGCTTCTTCTCTCTCTTTGAATCTCAATACAAAGTTCTCCCCCTCTCTCGTGGAGATCTATTCGATGTAATCTTCTTTTTGCGGAGTGTTTGTTGAGACCGATGAATTGTGGGTTTATGATCAAGTCTATCTATGAATAATATTTGAATCTTCTCTGAATTCTTTTATGTATGATTGGTTATCTTTGCAAGTCTCTTCGAATTATCCGTTTGGTTTGGCCAACTAGATTGGTAGTTCTTGCCATGGGAGAAGTGCTTAGCTTTGGGTTCGATCTTGCGGTGTCCTTACCCAGTGACAGAAGGGGAAGCAAGGCACGTATTGTATTGTTGCCATCGAGGATAACAAGATGGGGTTTATTTCATATTGCATGAATTTATCTCTCTACATCATGTCATCTTGCTTAAGGCATTACTTTGTTTTTAACTTAATACTCTAGATGCATGCTGGATAGCGGTCGATGAGTGGAGTAATAGTAGTAGATGCAGAATCGTTTCGATCTACTTGTCACAGACGTGATGCCTATATACATGATCATGCCTAGATATTCTCATAATTATGCTCAATTTTATCAATTGCTCAAACGTAATTTGTTCACCCACCGTAGAATACTTATGCTCTTGAGAGAAGCCACTAGTGAAACCTATGGCCCCCGGGTCTATTCGCATCATATCAATCTCCATCACTTTTATATTGTTTTACTATTTACTTTGCTTTTACTTTTTACTTTGCATCTTTATATCAAAAATACCAAAAATATTCTATCTATCAGATCTCACTCTCGTAAGTGACCGTGAAGGGCTTGACAACCCCTAATCGCGTTGGTTGCGAGTAGCTATCGCTTTGTGCAGGTACGAGGGACTTGAGCGTGGGCTCCTACTGGATTGATACCTTGGTTCTCAAAAACCGAGGGAAATACTTACGCTTCTCTGCTGCGTCATCCCTTCCTCTTCGGGGAAAACCAACGCAAGCTCAAGACGTAGCAGCAGGTGCCGATGATGCCAGTGCAAGGGACGCTACCGAACTCAAGTGGGAGTTCGACGAGGATTCATGACGTTACTATGTTTCCTTTCCGGACGATCAGTAGTGGAGCCCAGTTGGGGCGATCGGGGATCTATGCATTTGAGGTTGTCTTTATTTATGTTGGTTTCGTAGTCGGACCTTGATTGTATTCTGGATGATGTAATGCTATATTTATGTACTGTGTGAAGTGGCAATTGTAAGCCAACTCTTTATCCCTATCTTATTCAGTACATGGTATGTGTAAAGGTTACCCCTCTTGCGACATGCCTACTATGCGATTATGCCTCTAAGTCGTCCTCCGATACGTGGGAGATATAGCCGCATCGTGGGTGTTACAGTCTCATCCCGACTTGTGGGGGAATCATAGTCTCCATCATCCTTTCCTCACTTGGGGCAATGCTTTAATAATGAAGATCATCATACTTTTATTTACTTAGAACTCAAAAATTACAACTCGATACTTATATGACTCTATGTGAATGCCTCCGGCGGTGTACCGGGATGT
Source organism: Triticum urartu (assembly GCF_056163025.1). NCBI lineage: Eukaryota > Viridiplantae > Streptophyta > Magnoliopsida > Poales > Poaceae > Triticum > Triticum urartu. The sequence continues at coordinate 717,420,782 of NC_141875.1, read as the reverse complement.
CCAATGACTCAAGAGCAACATGTATGAAAGAATTATGAACGGTGGCTTTGCAAAAAATACGATGTCAACTACATGATCATGCAAAGCAATATGACAATGATGAAGCGTGTCATAATAAACGGAATGGTGGAAAGTTGCACGGAATTATATCTCGGAATGGCTATGGAAATGCCATAATAGGTAGGTATGGTGGCTGTTTTGAGGAAGGATATGTGGTGGGTTCATTGTACCGGTGAAAGTTGCGTGGTAATAGAGAGCCGAGCAATGGTGGAAAGGTAAGAGCGCGTATAATCCATGGACTCAACATTAGTCATAAAGAACTCACATTCTTATTGCAAAAATCCGTTAGTCATCAAAACAAAGGACTACACGCATGCTCCTAGGGTGATATATTGGTAGGAAAATACCATCGCTCATCCCCGACCACCACTCATACGGAAGAAAATCAATAAATAAATCATTGCTACCTCTTGAGCACTGCATTGGTTTTCCCTTGAAGAAGAAAGGGTGATGCAGCAAAGTAGCTTATGTATTTCCCTTAGTTTTTGCGAACCAAGGTATCAATCCAGTAGGAGGCTACGCGCGAGTCCCTCGCACCTGCACAAAACAAATAAATCCTCTCAACCAACGCGATAAGGGGTTGTCAATCCCTACACGGTCACTTACGAGAGTGAGATGTGATAAGATAATATTTTTGGTATTTTTATGATAAAGATGCAAAGTAAAATAAAAGCAAAGTAAAAAGCAAAGGAAATAACTAAGTGTTGGAAGATTAATATGATGAAGATAGACCCGGGGGCCATAGGTTTCACTAGTGGCTTCTGTCAAGAGCATAAGTATTTTACGGTGGGTGAACAAATTACTGTTGACCAATTGACAGAATTGAGCATAGTTATGAGAATATCTAGGTATGATCATGTATATAGGCATCACATCCAAGACAAGTAGATCGACTCCTGCCTGCATCTACTACTATTACTCCACACATCGACCGCTATCCAGCATGCATCTAGAGTATTAACTTCAAGAGAACAAAGTAACGCTTTAAGCAAGATGACATGATGTAGAGGGATAAATTCATGCAATATGATAAAAACCCCATCTTGTTATCCTCGATGGCAACAATACAATACGTGCCTTGCCGCCCCTACTTTCACTGGGAAAGGACACCGCAAGATTGAACCCAAAGCTAAGCACTTCTCCCATTGCAAGAAAGATCAATCTAGTAGGCCAAACCAAACTGATAATTCGAAGAGACTTGCAAACATAACCAATCATACATAAAAGAATTCAGAGAAGATTCAAATATTGTTCATAGATAAACTTGATCATAAACCCACATTTCATCGGTCTCAACAAACACACCGCAAAAGAAGATTACATCGAATAGATCTCCACGATAGAGAGGGAGAACATTGTGTTGAGATCCAAAAAGAGAGAAGAAGCCATCTAGGTAATAACTATGGACCTGAAGGTCTCAGGTAAACTACATCACTTCATCGGAGAGGCTATGGTTTTGATGTAGAAGCCCTCCGTGATCGATGCCCCCTCCGGCGGAGCTCCGGAACAGGCCCCAAGATGGGATCTCGTGGATACAGAAAGTTACGGCGGTGGAATTAGGGTTTTGGCTCCGTATTTGATCATTTGCGGGTACGTAGGTATATATAGGAGGAAGGAGTACGTCGGTGGAGCAACAGGGGGCCCACGAGGGTGGAGGGCACGCCTGGGGGGGGGGGGGGGTAGGCGCGCCCCCTACCTCGTGGCTTCCCTGTTGGTTGCTTGACGTAGGGTCCAAGTCTCCTGGATCTTGTTCGTTCCAAAAATCACGTTCCTGAAGGTTTCATTCCGGTTGGACTCCGTTTGATATTCCTTTTCTTCGACCCCTTAAAATAGGCAAAAAAACAGCAATTCTAGGCTGGGCCTCCGGTTAGTAGGTTAGTCCCAAAAATAATATAAAAGTGTATAATAAAGCCCAGTAATGTCCAAAATAAAATATAATATAGCATGGAACAATAAAAAATTATAGATACGTTGGAGACGTATCAAGCATCCCCAAGCTTAATTCATGCTTGTCCTCGAGTAGGTAAATGATAAAAACAGAATTTTTTATGTGGAATGCTACTTGGCATATTTTCAATGTAATTATTCTTAATTGTGGTATGAATATTCAGATCCGAAAGATTCAAGACAAAAGTTCAATATTGACATAGAAATAATAATACTTCAAGCATACTAACTAAGCAATTATGTCTCTTCAAAATAACATGGCCAAATGAAGTTGTCCCTACAAAATCATATATTCTGGCTATGCTCTATCTTCACCACATAAAGTATTTAAATCATGCACAACCCCGATAACAAGCCAAGCAATTGTTTCATACTTTTGGTGTTCTCAAACTTTTTCAATCTTCACGCAATACATGAGCGTGAGCCATGGACATAGCACTTTAGGTGGAATAGAATGGTGGTTGTGGAGGAGGCAAAAAAAGGGAAGATAGTCTGACATCAACTAGGCGTATCAATGGGCTATGGAGATGCCTATCAATAGATATCAATGTGAGTGAGTAGGGATTGCCATGCAATGGATGCACTAGAGCTATAAGTGTATGAAAGCTCAACAAAAGGAACTAAGTGGATGTGCATCCAACTCGCTTGCTCATGAAGACCTAGGGAAATTTGAGGAAGCCCATCATTGGAATATACAAGCCAAGTTCTATAATGAAAAATTCCCACTAGTATATGAAAGTGATAACATAGGCGATTCTCTATTATGAAGATCATGGTGCTACTTTGAAGCACAAGTGTGGTAAAAGGATAGTAGCATTGTCCCTTCTCTCTTTTTCTCTCATATTTTTTTATATTTGGGCATTTTCTTTTTTTTTTATGGCCTCCTTTTTTTCATTTGGGCTTATTTGGCCTCTTTTTATTTTATTTTATTTTTCGTCCGAAGTCTCATCCCGACTTGTGGGGGAATCATAGTCTCCATCATCCTTTCCTCACTTGGGACAATGCTCTAAAAATGATGATCATCACACTTTTATTTACTTGCAACTCAACAATTACAACTCAATGCTTAGAATAAAATATGACTCTATGTGAATGCCTCCGGCGGTGTACCGGGATATGCAATGAATCAAGAGTGACATGTATGAAAGAATTATGAATGGTGGCTTTGCCACAAATACAATGTCAACTACATGATCATGCAAAGCAATAGGACAATGATGGAGCGTGCCATAGTAAACGGAACGGTGGAAAGTTGCATGGCAATATATCTCGGAATGGCTAAAATGCCATGATAGGTAGGTATGGTGGCTATTTTGAGGGAGATATATGGTGGGTGTATGATACCGGCGAAAGGTGCGCGGTATTAGAGAGGCTAGCAATGGTGGAAGGGTGAGAGTGCATATCATCCATGGACTCAACATTAATCATAAAGAACTCATATACTTATTTAAAAAATCTACAAGTTATCAAAACAAAGTATTACACGCATGCTCCTAGGGGGATAGATTGGTAGGAAAAGACTATCGCTCGTCCCCGACCGCCACTCATAAGGAAGACAATCAATAAATAAATCATGCTCCGACTTCATCACATAACGGTTCGCCATACGTGGATGCTACGGGAATCACAAACTTTAACACAAGTATTTCTCAAATTCGCAACTACTCAACTAGGATGACTCTAATATTACCATCTCCATATCTCAAAACAATTATCAAGTATCAAACTTCTCAGAGTATTCAACACACTCATAAGAGAATTTTATTATTAATCTTGAATACCTAACATAATTAAAACAAATTACCATGCTTTTTTGTAGGACTCTCAAAATAATCTAAGTGAATCATGAGAGAACAATAGTTTCTATAAAACAAATCCACCGACGCGCTCTAAAAGATATAAGTGAAGTACTAGAGCAAAACTATATAACTCAAAAGATATAAGTGAAGCACATAGAGTATTTTAATAATTTCCAAATCATGTGTGTCTCTCTCAAAAGGTGTGTACAGCAAAGATGATTGTGGAAAACTATGAAATAAAGACTCAAATAATACAAGACGCTCCAAGCAAAACACATATCATGTGGTGAATAAAAATATAGCTCCAAGTAAAGTTACCGATGGAAGTAGACGAAAGAGGGGATGCCTTCCGGGGCATCCCCAAGCTTTGGCTTTTTGGTGTCCTTAGATTATCTTGGGTGTGCTATGGGCGTGCCCAAGCTTAGTCTCTTGCCACTCCTTGTTCCATAATCAATCAAATCCTTACCCAAAACTTGAAAACTTCACAACACAAAACTTAAAGTAGAAAATCTTGTGAGCTCCGTTAGCGAAAGAAAACAAAACACCACTTGAAGGTACTGTAATGAACTCATTATTTATTTCTTGTGGTGTTAAACATACTGTATTCCAACTTCTCTATGGTTTATAAACTATTTTACTAGCCATAGATTCATCAAAATAAGCAAACAACACACAAACAGAATCTGTCAAAAACAGAACAGTCTGTAGTAATCTGTAGCTAGAGCAAGATATGGAACCCCAAAAATTCTAAAATAAATTGCTGGAAGTGAGGAATTTATCTATTAATCATCTGCATAAAGAATTAACTAAATAGCACTTCGAAATAAAAATGGCAGCATTTCTCGTGAGCGCTAAAGTTTCTGTTTTTCTACAGCAAGATTAACAAGACTTTCCCCAAGTCTTCCCAACGGTTCTACTTGGCACAAACACTAATTAAACACAAAAGACAAAACCAAAACAGAGGCTAGATAAAATATTTATTACTAAACAGGAGCAAAAAATCAAGGAAAAAATAAAATTGGGTTGCCCCCCAACAAGCTCTATCGTTTAACGCCCCTAGCTAGGCATAAAAGCAAGGATAGATCTAGGTGTTGCAATCTTTGGTTTTAGGGAAGAAAAGAGCAAACTTGCTATCTATGGAATTAATATTTCTATTTTGATAAAGCACATGGCTATTAATGGTAGAATAAAGATTAAGTATGTTACGGAAATTTGTATCTAAACTAGTCTTCATCTCTTTGATAGATTCGTTTTGGTAAGAGAGCAAAAGAGATGTAGATTCAACTTTCTCATTCATGGGGTGCCCAAATATGGTTTTCATCTTCTCATAAGTGTCTACGGCATCCGCTTCAAGAAAGCCTTCTTCAAATATAGAATCTAAGACATGCTTAAAAGAAGAAGGAAGGGCAAAATAAAAGCTTTTTAAGTAAATTTCAATTTGGTATTGAGGCACATAGCTAGCCCTGATCCTTAATAGTATATACCAAGCATCTTTCAAAGATTCATCAAGTAAATAACGGAAAATTCCGGAATCAACTTCATCAAAATTATTAAGATTCTCATTTATAACTCCGGTAGGTTTTTCCATACTATCCTTATTTATGAGCTTAGCGAGAATAGAAGGGTTGTCCAAAGTACTAAAACTCGGGAGAGAACCCCCAACCCTTTTTGATTCAGACATGACGGAAGAAAGTGCAAAAGGCAAAAAGAGGCAAATAAAGAAAGAGAGGGAGGATAGAGACAGAGAGGGTGAATAAAATGGTAAGAGTGAAGTGGGGGAGAGGAAAATGAGAGGCAAATGGCAAATAATGTAATGCGGGAGATAAGGGTTTGTGATGGGTACTTGGTATGTTGACTTTTGCGTAGACCTCCCCGTCAACGGCGCCAAAAATCCTTCTTGCTACCTCTTGAGCACTGTGTTGGTTTTCCCTTGAAGAGAAAAGGGTGATGCAGCAAAGTAGCGTAAGTATTTCCCTCAGTTTTTGAGAACCAAGGTATCAATCCAGTAGGAGGCTACGCGCGAGTCCCTCGCACCTGCACAAAACAAATAAATCCTCGCAACCAACGTGATAAGGGCTTGTCAATCCCTACAGGGTCACTTACGAGAGTGAGATCTGATAGATATGATAAGATAATATTTTTTGTATTTTTATGATAAAGATGCAAAGTAAAATAAAAGCAAACTAAAAAATCAAAGGAAATAACTAAGTGTTGGAAGATTAATATGATGAAGATAGACCCCGGGGCCATAGGTTTCACTAGTGGCTTCTCTCAAGAGCATAAGTATTTTACGGTGGGTGAACAAATTACTATTGATCAATTGACAGAATGAGCATAGTTATGAGAATATCTAGGTATGATCATGTATATATGCATCACGTCCAAGACAACTAGACCGACTCCTGCCTGCATCTATTACTATTACTCCACACATCGACCGCTATCCAGCATGCATCTAGAGTATTAAGTTCAAGAGAACAGAGTAACGCTTTAAGCAAGATGACATGATGTAGAGTGATAAATTCATGCAATATGATAAAAAACCCCATCTTGTTATCCTCGATGGCAACAATAGAATACATGCCTTGCTGCCCCTACTGTCACTGGGAAAGGACACCGCAAGATTGAACCCAAAGCTATGCACTTCTCCCATTGCAAGAAAGATCAATCTAGTAGGCCAAACCAAACTGATAATTCGAAGAGACTTGCAAAGATAACCAATCATACATAAAAGAATTCAGATAAGATTCAAATATTGATCATAGATAAACTTGATTATAAACCCACAATTCATCGGTCTCAACAAACACACCGCTAAACAAGATTACATCGAATAGATCTCCACGAGAGAGGGGGAGAACATTGTATTGAGATCCAAAAAGAGAGAAGAAGCCATCTAGATAATAACTATGGACCTGAAGGTCTGAGGTAAACTACTCACACTTCATCGGAGAGGCTATGGTGTTGATGTAGAAGCCCTCCGTGATCGATGCCCCCCTCCGGCGGAGCTCCGGAACAGGCCCCAAGATGGGATCTCGTGGATACAGAAAGTTATGGCGGTGGAATTAGGGTTTTGGCTCCGTATTTGATCGTTTGGGGGTTCGTAGGTATATATAGGAGGAAGGAGTACGCCGGTGGAGCAACAGGGGGCCCATGAGGGTGGAGGGTGCACCTTGGGGGGGGGGGGTAGGCGCGCCCCTACCTCATGGCTTCCCTGTTGGTTGCTTGACGTAGGGTCCAAGTCTCATGGATCTTGTTCATTCCAAAAATCACGTTCCCGAAGGTTTCATTCCGTTTGGACTCCGTTTGATATTCCTTTTCTTTGAAACCCGAAAATAGGCAAAAAAAAACAACAATTCTGTGCTGGGCCTCCGGTTAGTAGGTTAGTCCCAAAAATAATATAAAAGTGTATAATAAAGCCCAATAATGTCCAAAACAGAATATAGTATAGCATGGAACAATAAAAAATTATAGATACGTTGGAGACGTATCAATCATGCTCTGACTTCATCACATAACGGTTCACCATACATGCATGCTACGGGACTCACAAACTTTAACACAAGTATTTCTCAAATTCACAACTACTCACTAGCGTGACTCTAACATCACCATATTCATCTCTCAGAACAATCATAAGGAATCAAACTTCTCATAGTATTCAATGCACTTTATATGAAAGTTTTTATCATATCCCTCTTGGATGCCTATCATATTAGGACTAATTTTTAACCAAAGAAAATTACCATGTTGTTCTAACGACTCTCAAAATAATATAAGTGAAGTACGAGAGTTCATCAATTCTATAAAATAAAACCACCGCCGTGCTCCAAAAAATATAAGTGAAGCACATAGAGCAAAATTGCCTAGCTCAAAAGATATAAGTGAAGCACATAGAGCATTCTAATAAATCACGATTCATGCGTGTCTATCCTAAAAGGTGTGTACAACAAGGATGATTGTGGCAAACTAAAAAGAAAATACTCAAATCATACAAGACGCTCCAAGAGAACACATATCATGTGGTGAATAAAAATATAGCCTCTAGTAAAGTTACCGATAGACGAAGATGAAAGAGGGGATGCCTTCCCGGGGCATCCCCAAGCTTAGGATCTTTGGCCTCCTTGAATATTACCTTGGGGTGCCTTGGGCATCCCCAAGCTTAGGCTCTTGCCACTCCTTATTCCATAGTCCATAAAATCCTTACCCAAAACGTGAAAACTTCACAACAGAAAACTCCAACAGAAAATCTTGTAAGCTCCATTAGTATAAGAAAATAAATCACCACCTTTGGTATTGTTGTGAACTCATTCTTTATGTATATTGGTGTAATATCTACTGTATTCCAACTTTTGCATGGTTCATACCCCCCGATACTAGCCATAGATTCATCAAAATAAGCAAACAACACATAGAAAACAGAATCTGTCAAAAACAGAACAATCTGTAGCAATCTGTAACTCTTGAATAGTTCTGTAACTCCAAAAATTATGAAAACCTGGGAAAAATTTCTGCCCCAATATAGTGCAAAAAGAATCAGATCAAAATCACGCTTCTGTGAATTATGAAAATTATTTTCCTGGGAGCAAAAGTTTCTGTTTCTCAGCAAGATCAAAACAACTATCACCGTAAGCTATCTTAAAGGTCTCACTTGTCACAAACAATAATTAAAACACAAAAACATATCTAACCAGAGGCTAGATGGATTATTTAAAGCAAAACAGGAACAAAAGGCAAAAACAAAAAATAAAATTGGGTTGCCTGCCAATAAGCGTTATTGTTTAATGCCCTTAGTTAGGCATTGCGATTTCAATTGGGCTCACATGAAAGATAATAATGAAACACAAAGAGAGCATCGTAAAACATGTGACAAACAAATCTCTAAAATGCTTCCTATGCATAGGAATTTTGTAGGAAAGAAAATTAGCAAGGCAAGAAAGATCTAGCATATGCAAGGAGAAAGAAAGAAACAATAGCAATCTCAACATAACGAGAGGTAATTTAGTAACTTGAAAATTTCTATAACCATATTTTCCTCTCTCATAATAACTACATGTAGGATCATATGCAAATTCAACAATATAGCTATCACATAACATATCCTCAACACGATCCACTTGCATGCGAAGTTGACACTCTTCCAAAATATTGGGATTAACATTAACTAAAGTCATGACCTCTCCAAACCCACTTTTATCAAAAATTTCATAAGATTGAACATTCTCCAAATATGTGGGAAATAAAGTTGACACTCTTCCAAACTCACTTTCAATATTATTGCAAACACTATTATCAATATCATATTCATCATGGGGCTTAAATAAATTTTCAAGATCATAAGAAGAATCACTCAATCATGATCATTGCAACAAGTAGTAGACATAACAAAATTGGCATCCCCAAGCTTAGGGTTTTGCATATCATTAACACAATTAACATTAATTAAATTTGTAATAACATCATTACAATCATGCTTTTCATCCAAGGCACTATGGTGAATCACTTTAAAATTTTCTTCTTTCAACACTTCATCACACTTTCCAGATTCACGAATTTCAAGCAAAACCTCATAGAGATAATCTAGTGCACTCAGTTCACTAGCAATTGGTTCATCATAATTGGATCTTTTAAAAAGATTAGAAGGTGGATGAGGATCCATAAACCTCTTGGATCTTGATTTTCAATAAAAACACAATTATACCAAGCGAACAAACAAACAAACCAAGTAAACATAAAGGCAAAAGAAAAGATGAATGGAAGAAGGGCGAATAAAAAGGGAAAGTCTTTTCAAAAATTGTTTTAGAAGTGGGGAGAGGAAAACGAGAGGCGAATGGCGAATAATGTAACGCAAGAGATGAGAGTTTATGATGGGTACTTGGTATGTCTTGGCTTGGCGTAGATCTCCCCGGCAACAGTGCCAAAAAATCCTTCCTGCTACCTCTTGAGATTGCGTTGGTTTTTCCCTTGAAGAGGAAAGGGTGATGCAGAAAAGTGGAGTTAGTATTTCCCTCAGCTTTTGAGAACCAAGGTATCAATCCAGTAGGAGACAACGCGACAAGCCACCGAATACCTGCACAAACAAACACCAACTTGCACCCAACGTGATAAAGGGGTTGTCAATCCCTTCACGGATATAGATGGATAAACGGTAAAGTAATATTTTTGGTATTTTTGTTTTATGGAACAAAAAGTAAAAGATTGCAAAGAAAGTAAATAGGAAACTAGATTGTAGATCGGAAACTTGTAAGATGGAAAATAGAAGATTATATGATGGAAAATAGACCCGGGGCCATAGGTTTCACTAGAGGCTTCTCTCAAGATAGAATTTATTACGGTGGGTGAACAAATTACTGCCAAGAAATTGATAGAAAAGCGCAAAGTTATGATGATATCTAAGGCAACGATCATGAATATAGGCATCACGTCCGCATCAAGTAGAGGGAAACGATTCTGCATCTACTACTATTACTCCACACGTCTAAACTATCTAGCATGCAACTAGAGTATTAAGTTCATAAGAACAGAGTAATGCTTTAGGCAAGATGACATGATGTAGAGGAATTAACTCAAACAATAGGATGAAAACCCCATCTTTTTATCCTCGATGGCAACAATACAATACATGTCGGTTCCCCTTCTGTCACTAGGATCGAGCACCGCAAGTTTGAACCCAAAGCTGAGCGCTTCTCCCATTGCAAGAAAAACCAATCTAGTTGGCCAAACCAAATCGATAGTTCGAAGAGACTTGCAAAGATATCAAATAATGAATATAAGAATTGAGAGAAGATTCAAATAATATTCATAGGTAAGCTGATCATAAATCCATAATTCATCTGATCTCGGCAAACAAACCGCGAAAGAGTATTACATCAAATAGATCTCCAAGAACATCAAGGAGACCTTTGTATTGAGAATCAAAGAGGGAGAAGAAGCCATCTAGCTACTAGCTATGGACCCGTAGGTCTGTGGTAAACTAGGCACGCTTCATCGGCGAGGCAATGGTGTTGATGCAGAAGCCCTCCGTGATCGAATCCCCCTCCGGCAGGACCCGGAAAAGGTCCCTAGATGGGATCTCATGGGTACAGAAGGTTGCGGCGGTGGAAAAGTGGTTTTGTGGCTCCCCTGGATGTTTTCAGGGTATAAGAGTATATATAGGAGGAAGATCTAGGTCAGGGGCACCCAGGGCCCAAAAGGTCGGGGGCGCATCCTTGTGGCCGCCTCCTGGTTATTCTGACTTGCACTCCAAGTCTCCTGGGTGTCTTCTGGTCCAAGGAAAATCATCGCGAAAGTTTTATTCCGTTTGGACTCTGTTTGGTATTCCTTTTCTGCGAAACTATAAAATAAGAAAAAAAGAAACTGGCACTGGGCTCTAGGTTAATAGGTTAGTCCCCAAAATCATATAAAATAGCATATTAATGCATATAAAACATCCAAAACAGATAATATAATAGCATGAAACAATCAAAAATTATAGATACGCTGGAGATGTATCACATGAGGAGGATCTCTGGAATGGTCCGGAGGTAAAGATTGATATATAGGATGATAGTATTTGGTCACCGGAAAGGTTTCGGAATGCACCAGATAATTGAAAGAGGTTTCGGGAGACCTACGGAGAGTTTAATGGGCCAAATGGGCAAACGAGGGGAGCACACCAGCCCACAAGGGGCTGGTGTGCCCCACCTCCTGGCTGCCAGCCTAGGGAAGGTAGGAAAGGGGCCGGCCCCCTCTTGCCTTCTTTCCCACACATGAGAAAAAGAAAAGTGGGGGGGGGGGGGCTCCCCCTGCCTTCTCCCCATGTGCCTAGAATGGAAGGGGCGCGGCTAGGGGCAAGCCCGTATGGCTGCAGCCGGCCATTTGGGGGTGGCTAGGGTGCCTCCCCTCCTCCCTCCACCTATATATATGTGAGGAGGGAGAGGGGGCAATACACACCACGATTCCCAAGCCATGTGTCGGCGCCCCCTCTCCCTCTAGTTCGTCCTCCATCATAGTTTCCGTTGTGCTTGGCGAAGCTCTACGGAAGTAGTTTCACCACCTCTGTCACCACGCCGTTGTGCTACCGGAATTCATCTACTACTTCGCCCGTCTTGCTAGATCAAGAAGGTGAGGACGTCATCGAGCTGAACGTGTGCTGAACGCGGAGGTGTTGTGCGTTCGGTGCTTGATCGGAACGGATCGTGAAGGTGTATGACTACATCAACCGCGTTGATAAATGCTTCCGCTTAGCGATTTACAAGGGTATGTAGATGTGCTCCCCCTCTCGTAGCTATGCATCTCCATGGATAGATCTTGCGTGTGCGTGGATTTTTTTGTTTTCCATGCAACGTTCACCAACAAGTTCCTCTACACCTGAGTTAGTGAGCTAAAAGTCCACCTCCTTCTTCTCTACTCCTCGGTGTTGAATAGAGTATAACTAGGGTATTTAGTTATGCTTCTTAACGAAATGAAATGTTTGGGTTATAAGATATATTGAAATGCAATGAGCACCAGTTTGAATGCTCATGTGCGAATGCTTATGGTAATTGATCCGGATGGAATTTCAAGTTTAAACATCATTGTATGTGTATGGACATCTTTGTATCGAATGGAAAATCCAAGTGTCCTATGTTTTACCGGAGTGTTGATTCATCTCCGTTCTGGCAAATTTCGGGCGCTCGATATGTCCTATTTTAGCAAACGTCATGCCGGATTTTTCTGTGACTTTTAGCATGACTTATGATGGAATATGTAGGAAATATCGAGTGCCCCGGATTTGCTAGAAAGAGAATTAAACGACATTCCGGGTTGACTTTAAGTTTGTCGGGGCTCCATACATGATAGTCAAAAAACCAGTGAGGGAGAGTCTCCACCATGTATGAGAGAAGAAGAATGTCGACTGTTTTCGTGGGGGTCGCTTCTCCTTCTTCTCCTTGTGCTGGGCCTTTGTTATGCACTAGGGGAAGGAGGAGTAGCTTCCATCACCGACGGTTGCAAAATGTCAGAGAGGACGAATCTGGACTGTTGTTATGGCGGTCGCTTCTGCTTCGTTCTCGTGTGCTAGACATTTTGTTGCAATGGACTCGGGGACAAAGAGAGAAGCTACCATCACCAACGGTCGAATATATCAGAGAGGGAGTGTCCGCCATATACACCACGTGAGCTGAGAGTTTTCAAGAGAAGACTCGAAAGATCAATAGTCAACCCGTGACAAATAATAATGATCTAATTTAGTTTTTGTAGTGTATTAGGTTTTGAGTTTCTCAAACCTATGTATTAAGTAATTTATATTTTTTATTTAAAAATAGTTGACAGCTTATTTCCATTCTTCAAAAAATGTACGGAATATCATAGACAAAACCTACTACACTGATGACTCTCAACTAACTTAGAGGAGAAAATCATCTAGTCTCATTAATTATTGATGTTGAGACTTTCAATAAGAATTATGAAATTCCTCCACATTATGGTTAATACGTGTCACTAGTCTACGTGTTGAACTACGGAAACATCCACGGAGATGGCATGGTTATATTTTTTACTATTATGACACCAGTGCATCTTTTACATACATTCTTATAATTAAAGTTAAACTACATTGCTTACTACGTTATTGTTATACTCTTCAACAGAAAATTCTGAAGGATTGTGTGCCTCATCTGATGCATACGAAAGGTGACATTGATATTATGAGCTTACGGTCAAGTCTGCCTACGGTTGTCCACTGTGCATACACTATTTCTAAAAGAGATGATCACCTTGAAATCAAAGAATGAAAAAAAGTTATGAATAATCACAGGGAGCTACTGGGAGACAACATGGTGCGAAGCCCACGAACTGGAGACATGATAATCTCCATTCTCCATATGTGAGAGTCAGGGGCTATGTTATTTTATGCTATTTTACCTTAGAGAGGTTAGCAGGTCCTAGCTAATACTGATGATCATGTGCTAAGAACAATTAACTAGGGTTGGTTAGATGACTATGATGATGATGATGATGAGTATGACTTGTTATTATGATAACGAGAAGAAGTTGTTTGATGACTATGATGATGATGGATATGACGTGTTATTATGATAACGATGATGAGTTATTATGATGATGATGATGCTGAGTTGTTATATCATTATGAGCATGATGAGTTATTATATATTATTGGCTGAAATAAATGTGGATTAGATTCTAGTGGAGGCAACATGGTGCTGATCAAAGTATTATTAATCCAAATTAAAGTCATCAAATTTGGATTAGTAGTACTTTGGATGTGCACCATGTTGCCTTCACTTGAATCAAATCCACGCTTCTCTTGCACCCACTGATAACTCATCATGATCATAAAATCATATGATGAGACTACTGTATAAAACATGTACAAATACAGTAGCAATATGCTCCGGAAAAAAATAGCAGGAAATATTAGCAGTAGCACCGGACGTGCATGTAGCAGTAGCGTGGGTTTAGCAGCAACACACTTTGAGTAGCGGCGCTGCTGATATTAGCAACATCGCGGTTTAACAAGTATGCTACTACTATCTATGGTTGGCAGTAGCGCTGGTAAGCCCAGTCTACTGTTAAACTTTAGCTATAGCGTCGTAGCAGTGGCGTAGTTGCCCGCCCTACTGCTAAGGTAAAAGCCCGTGCTACTGCTAGAATTTTCCTTAATAGTGCCAGAGCATGCCACGTGGCCGTGGCTGAGAGCGCATGAAGTGGCACGCTCTCAGCCCACCCCAAGTGATCGTTGGGAAGCTCTTGATGGAGTGCTCGTCAACTAGTTGCTTCTAGCAGTTGGTATATAACCTTATATAAAAAATTGGTCCCCCAAAATTTAAGGGGAACGTGCGGGCCGCATGTTCTGCACAATGATCAACCCGGACTTGCTGGACATTTATTTGGTGGCGCATATAGATGCCGCCACACCGGTGCTTATTTCAGCGGCGTGGAGAAAAAGTGAACACCATAAATAGTTAGCTACTGCCGACATGGCAACAAGGCACGCAATGCAAAAGAACATACGAGACTCACAGACACAACCGTGCCATATTTATACCGGCGTGAAAGGTTGGCAGCGTGCCACCGTTAATATTTAATGGTGGCATGGAGACCGTCGCGCAACGCTATTGATTGCACGTTTACTAGCGCTGACGCATGCCGCTATGCCACTACAAGTGGACGCGTATGGTCACTGCCTGCCGCACAATATACAAAGCTGACCGTGGCTCGTGGTGGGATAAGCCTGTCAGTCACTCATGAAGCCAGCCGTCAGTTTTATTTACTGCGCCGCACACTCCCGAGACGCACACTACGTCTTCCCCACACGGCGCGGATGGAACTCCCCCAATCGCCGATTGGTCGGGTTCTGCACCGAGTGAAATTAGTGTTGTCGTGTGCCTCTTGGTCTACCCGTCACAACGCATGTCCGGTGTTGATCGTCCGCGGATTTGTGCACTCAATAAGAGACCAATCTCAAACTGTCTGACGGCGTCTTCATCATGTCTCAACCGGCCACCCGCACTTGCGCCGGCAAGCCGCAAGCTTGCAAGCGCACGGCGGCGGATCGCTAGCTAGCTAGCAAGCACGCACGTACGCGGCTGACTAGCTAGCTAGCTAGCAAGCAAGCCCCGTGCAAGCTAGCAGCTCTCCCGTGCCATGCAGCTCGCCCGCGCACCGTGAAGCACCCACGTCATGCAGTCGCCCGCGCACACCGGCAGCTGCAGCAGACCCCGCTCACTCGCCACCCTGCAGCACCGCGTATTTGTGCCGCCGCCCGTGCGCTCTGCAGCCACTCCCGCCCCTCGCGCCGCGCTCGCATGCCCCTCCTCTCCGCCGAGCTCGCCGCGCCCGCGCCTACTCTCCGCCGAGCATGCCGCGCCCGCGCCTGCTCTCCGCCGAGCTCGCCAGCCCGCCGTGCTCGCCCGCCCGCCCACGCCCTCACCTGCCCGCGCACGCCTGACATCGCCCGTTTGCCCTCGCCTGCCTCAGCCTCGCCCTCCCGCCCTCGTCTGCCCGCCGCACGCCAAGCCAACGTCACCGAGGTCCGCCCCGTGTCTGCGCCCCGCGCCTGCACGCCCTCGCCCACCAGAGGTCGGCCCCGGGCCTGCCAGATTCGCCAGCGTCGAGCTCGCGCCCGTGCTCTCCGGCGTCCGCGCCGTATTCGCCCGCCGCCTGCTTCGCGCCCACACCCTGCTCCGGCCGCCGCCTGCGCCGCACCGCGTCCCGCTCCGGCCGGCGCCGCGCCGCTCCGGTAGGCAAGCCCGTGGCTGCATGCGTTGGTGGATGGGTGGATACGTGGGCCATGGGAGAGAAAAAAGAGAGAGGGTGACATGTGGGGCACGCCCAGACCGACGGAGAGGACGTGGAGGCGTCCATTTTCTGTCTGCTTTTGCCTCAAATCCAGACCAACTTTAAGCCTGAGATAGGGTGAAACGGGCACGAAGCGAATGAAAAAGTAAAACGGGGTCTGTCACTGGGTCATTATGTAATTGTCATTAAAATTAAATGTATATCCTTCCGCAAATGGTTAGTTGACGGTTTGGACACTTAAAGAATAATCGAAATAAAAAGTGTTTAAAACCTGCATGGCTACATAAACTCCTTATTTTTTCACATCAGGTGGATATGACAATCTCTAAATCCTTTTAATTTTTTCTTTATGTACCTCGGTTACCATAAACTGGCA
Organism: Triticum urartu; assembly: GCF_056163025.1. NCBI lineage: Eukaryota > Viridiplantae > Streptophyta > Magnoliopsida > Poales > Poaceae > Triticum > Triticum urartu. The sequence continues at coordinate 717,404,321 of NC_141875.1, read as the reverse complement.
TTTTCCCAATTAAGAATTTGAAAGCTGTCCTCTAAACTTTGTTAACATTATCTATTTAATTGTGAAATAAAGTTTCATAGAAATAGAAATCATCCATAAATGCTTACATTATTTGCTCAACAGAATTTGTAAAATAGCAGTCATACGTCGCAGAAAAGGAGCAGGTGCATTACATATACCAAACGGCATTCGACGATACGCATACATACTATATGGTCATCGTTATGTAGTACAAACATCTCTATCCTATCAATTTCTACCTTTGTTTCTAAAAAAAGACGTTAGTCTAAGTCAACGCTCTGTAACTAGGCCAATCTTATAAAGAGTATGAATATTTACAAGATTTAATAAACATGCCATGAAAATATATTATATGGCGAATCCAGTGACAGTCTTTTGGTATTCATATTTTCATATAAATAATTGGTTAAACATACTATATGTTTACTACTTACTTAATTTATGCATGTTCTTTTGAGAATGGAGGGACTATTTTTACTAAGGTTCTATACATCATATAATCTGTGTGAATTCCAAATTCCAGGTTTGTCTATCACTAATAATGACGTATATATGTTATTAAACTATGTACATTAACTTATCACCAAATCCCTTAAATTTGTGCCGGACGCATTGCACAGCAACTACTTGTATTCAGACTGCATGGCCCTTGTTCTGATATGATGGACAACTGAACGCAGCTAGAGACCAATTAACCTGTAGTAATTCTAAGATACTGATAAATGTGGATGAAATATTTCAACGGAACAAGATGTTGTTTCTGGTACGAGTACGAATACTGCGAAATGAGCAAAGTATTCTTGCTTATCATTTAGCATGTGGCCCAGCAATAGGCGTGGAGCTGTGAAACCTTCGTGCCTGCATGCTGTCAGCCCGCAGCGAGTGCACTCGGGTTGGACCACTAGCAGGTAAATTGATGATGACTTCACGTACTCATTTGGATAGTTTGAGATAAACTTCCACAATCAATGGTATCATTTGGGTTCCTTTTAGCAATCTTAGAATGATTATGTTATTTTTTAGCTTTAAGATTAGTTCATTATTATATCTTTTTTGTTCTCTATTTTCTCGTACATTTTTACAGTTTCTTAGCTGTTTTTTGTGATGCATCACCAAACACGCCAATCTCCATGTTGAACATAACCAATCTTAGTATAGGGTTGTATCCTATTACTGCATACATGTAGAAATCAAAGTCAACTGGTTTATGAAACTGTATCGGGCAGTTGCGACATTAAAGTAGCGAGCTCAGGAAAATTAGGTCAGTGATTATTGTATGTATTGAACATCACGACATGGTTACGTGGTCCTAGATAAGGAGACATATTAACAATATACACCCGTGAAATAATGTACGTCTTCCAAACTAGCTGTAGCAGTTGTAGCTTTTATGTTCAATTATCTGCTCGGATGTTTTGACCCGTCACCACATTGTACATTTTTGAGCTGGAAGTATAGAACCGAGTGAGCGAATATCAACCTCTGTGTAATGGCAATAGTGAGCATACGCGCTGCCATGTTTGGAAGACGTACATTGCACCCTACAAATAAGACTAGTCATAGTGGGGAGTAACTTAGAGTAGTGTCATGCATATGACACTAGTCTTTGTTACTATCTTTATAGTGCAAAGTAACATACAAGTAGTATCATAGATGGTAACATTTATTACATTATAGACTCATTTTGCTTTGGGTCGCGTTATGTTACAGTAACATATTATGTTACTCCAAACATCTCTCTCCTCATTAACTATATGCCACATAAGCAAACTTGTCTTGATATCCGCTATGTTACTTTATGAAGGTAGTAACTTAGACCAGTGTCATGCATATGACACTAGTCTATATTACTCCCCACTATGACCAGCCTAATGACACTATGCTACTTCCTTCACATTCCTTCTTTTTATGCATGCAGGCATATTAATGATCCCGGTTAACGAAAATAAAAGTTGACTTTTAAAGCAGTCATTAAATTTTACCTTGGCATCTGTAATATGAGTTTGTGGCCTTGTATAAGGAAATGGAGGGAGTATCTCAAATGATTCTTGAGATTACGTAGTAATATGCCATAGCACTGCATTCAAATATGGAGAGTATTATCAGAGTACAATATGTACGTGTTGCATACCAGTTCAAGCTGTTATGTTCAATTATATTTTTTTTGAGCATCAGTACAGACACAAGCGCTCATATACACGCGCATACACTCACCCCTATGAACGCATAAATGCACACCCTACCCCTATGAGCAAATAAATCCAGCAATAATGCAAGCACCAGGATTTGAACCCTGGTGGATTGGGGATACCACTGTCCACCTAACCAACTCAACCATAGGTTGATTCGCGTTATGTTCAATTATATGGTGGGACTATATCCAACTAAATTCAAAGGCTTATTGGTAGCGCGGTAACAATCAATGGGCCTGTAATAAATTATCCAACCTACAGAAAAAGAGGTATTTAATGATTTAGAGAGATATTGGCAGTCTGATGGTTGTGAGATAATAGTGGGTGGATCTATACGTGAATTCTAGGTTAAATAGTGGGTGGATCTAGATGCGATTAAATTCACAGACTTAATGTCATATCTAGTAGCTCGTTCCTGGCGGGGTTGGGTTCTATTTATGTCGTCCGCTCTGGTGTGCACCACTGTGCGCCATCTCGGACCATGCATATATCCCTGGGTTGTGTCGGTGGGCTCGGATGTTTTTACGCGTCACCACATTGGCCGTTTGTGCTGCTGTAAGTATAGAGGCTAGCGAGTGAATATTTTTTATTCACCACATAGTTGTCGCCGATACATCCTACGACAGTCTTTTCGGATAGGAGGGAGTAGTATACATATAAGATCCAAGTCAAGTTGGTTTATGGAAATTTACCCGGCGGTTTACGACAGTAAAAGAAGCGCGGTCCAAGCCGGAGAAGATCGAGCTGTTACATGGTCCTAGATGATCCCGTTGCATTTAAAGTTGTAGAAATATTTGCAGGGTGCAATGTACGTCTTCCAAACTAGATGCAGCGCTTATGCTCACTTATTTGGTGGGACGATCAGATGCAATGCAATTAAAAGGCTTATGGGCCTATAATCACAATTATTATAGTGGATTGATCTAGCCACGAGTATTCAGGTAAATAGTGGGTGGCCATTGAATTCACAGAATTTTATTTGTGGACCATGCATGTATAAATCCCGGACAATCATCGTTCTGCTGCAAGCATGGTCGGCTCAGTCGGGCTGGACCATCCCTTGTCGTAGATCAATTCTCTCGGTAAGGAATCATCTGTTTATGCTAAATTATGTATTTACCATCATGCAAACCGCCGCGATCAAGGTCACTCTCCTATCATCAAGCTGACCAGGTTTTCGTTGGTGTTGACCAACCTCTGCAATGGCAACGTGCCCTTTTCAAGCGAGGAAAGAGTCGCGATGAGCTCGTAATCCAAGTTAGGGGCAAACACCATAATCGAGAACGTAAACACGCCCCCAGGGAAGACACCGACCACAACGAGGCCGAGCGCCAAGCCTATTTTTTTAAGCATGTAACTTATCAGCAAACTGATTAATTACAACTACAGTTTTTGCAACGGGCGAAACATGTTTAGTTAGTCCTATTTTATATTTACGTTTGTTTTCCTCCCATAATTCGTTTTTTATCATCTCAATCATATTCTATTGGCCCCACTATGCATTGTTAGAAGGGAGAGAGGGATTGATGAAATAGTTTAATGTATTGCTTGAGCCTCATGGGCATATATATAGGAGTAGATGATCATCTTGGAGTACAAGGCAAGGTAGAATAATATCCTACGCTATCCTAGCTTTCCTAATAATCACGATACTCAACATCCTCCCGCAGTCACAACGGTAGCGACGCAGACGGTGAGACTGGAGAAAAATCCGAAGGCAAGCCGACGGACACCCTCCACAGTCGTAACGGTCGACGCATCGCGGAGTCGTGGCTGGAGTGGAAACCAACAAGGTTGCTCAAGCAGGCGGTAGCCCTTTGTGCCGTTTGTCGATGTAGCCGAGAGCCGAGGGTGGTGTAGCCGTGGTCGAGGTAGCCGCGCGTAGAGTGTCGTTGTCGATGTCGAGTCGGGGAGCCGGTGTCAAGGATGTCGCTGTGGAGCCGCGGGCGCAAGAGCGCGCCGAGTTAGCATGGGCGCAGTGGTGTCGAAGTAGTGGTGCGCCGGGAAGAAGACGTTGTTGACGACGCGTCGCGGCGGGTTTGCCAAGCCCGGGGACACATCGTAGACGAAGGCACGCACCGGTGTTGCCAGCACCGGGCATGCGTAGACAGACGGAGACGAAGTTGACGAAGCGCCACACCAGGCTTGCCAGGCCCGGGGAAACATCATGGACGAAGGCACGCATCGGTGTTGCCAGCACCGGGCATGCATAGACGAGGACCTGCGCAAGTTGTACGCCATGTCGGAGGAGTCGGAGAGGCCAACAAAGAAGGACTCGATGACGGTTGCGGCGTCAATCAGCGCGGAGCCGATGTCGCCTGCTGTTGTCGGAGTAGACGAAGTGGTCGGGGTAGATGACAGCGACGCTGGCGACGGGCCGGTGCTAGACAAAGACGAAGGAGGTGGACGGGCGGCGGCGGCCAAAGAAGAGCGGCGGCGGCTAGGTTAGGAGCGCGGCGGCGATGCTCGAAATAGGCGAAGAACCCGACAACATGATGAAGACCGGCGCGGACGGTGGCGTTCCCGCGCCAAGGGAGGTGGCGCAACGCATACCACAGGAAGTCAACGCGCGTGGACGACGAAGTGGACCGTGGGCCGCCGCGCTACGGCCCGAAGGGGCGACGCAGCGGCGGCGGGCAGGTCGGGGTGACGGCGGGAAGACCTCGGGGAGGCGGCAGGAACCGCGGGCCGCGGCGCGACAGACCGAAGGGGCGGCGCGGCGGAGGAGCGCGGGTCGGTGCAACCGCGGGGACGACCTCTAGATGTTGGGGAACGTAGCATAAATTCAAAAATTCTCCTACGTGTCACTAAGATCTATCTATGGAGTCATCTAGCAACGAGGGAGGAGTGGATCTACATACCCTTGTAGATCGCGCGCGGAAGCGTTCAAGAGAACGGGGTTGATGGAGTCGTACTCATCGTGATCCAAATCACCGATGATCCTAGCGCCGAACGGACGGCACCTCCGCGTTCAACACAGGTACGGAGCAGCGACGTCTCCTCCTTCTTGATCCAGCAAGGGGGGAGGAGAGGTTGATGGAGATCCAGCAGTACGACGGCGTGGTGGTGGAAGTAGCGGGATTTCAACAGGGCTTCGGCGCCAAGCGCTGCGGGAGGAGGGAGATGTGTCATGGGAGGGAGAGGGAGGCGCCAGGGCTTAGGTGCAGCTGTCCTCCCTTCCCCCCACTATATATAGGGCCAAGGGAGAGGGGGGGGCGCAGCCTTGGCCCTTCCTCCAAGGAAGGGTGCGGCCAGGGAGGAGTCCATCCTCCCCAAGGCACTTCGGAGGTGCCTTCCCCTTTTAGGACTCTTCCTTTCCCTTATGTCTTGGCGCATGGGCCTCTTGGGGTTGGTGCCCTTGGCCCATATAGGCCAAGGCGCACACCCCTACAGCCCATGTGGCCCCCCGGGGCAGGTGGACCCCATTGGTGGAACCCCGGACCCCTTTCGGCACTCCCGGTACAATACCGATAATGCGCGAAACTTTTCGGCGACCAAAACAAGACTTCCCATATATAAATCTTTACCTCCGGACCATTCCGGAACTCCCCGTGACGTCCAGGATCTCATCCGGGACTCCGAACAGCTTTCGGGTTACCGCATACTAATATCTCTATAACCCTAGCGTCACCGAACCTTAAGTGTGTAGACCCTACGGGTTCGGGAGACATGCAGACATGACCGGTCAATAACTAACAGCGGGATCTGGATACCCATGTTGGCTCCCACATGTTCCACGATGATCTCATCGGATGAACCACGATGTCAAGGACTTAATCAATCCCGTATACAATTCCCTTTGTCTAGCGGTACGATACTTGCCCGAGACTCGATCGTCGGTATCCCGATACCTTGTTCAACCTCGTTACCGGCAAGTCTCTTTACTCGTTTCGTAACACATCATCCCGTGATCAAATCCTTGATCACATTGTGCACACTATGATGATGTCCTACCGAGTGGGCCCAGAGATACCTCTCCGTTTACACGGATTGACAAATCCCAGTCTCAATTCGTGCCAACCCAACAGGCACTTTCGGAGATACCTGTAGTGTACCTTTATAGCCACCCAGTTACGTTGTGACGTTTGGCACACCCAAAGCACTCCTACGGTATCCGGGAGTTGCACAATCTCATGGTCTAAGGAAATGATACTTGACATTAGAAAAGCTTTAGCATACGAACTACATGATCTTGTGCTAGGCTTAGGATTGGGTCTTTGTCCATCACATCATTCTCCTAATGATGTGATCCCGTTATCAATGACATCCAATGTCCATGGTCAGGAAACCGTAACCATCTATTGATCAACGAGCTAGTCAACTAGAGGCTTACTAGGGACATGGTGTTGTCTATGTATCCACACATGTATCTGAGTTTCCTATCAATACAATTCTAGCATGGATAATAAACGATTATCATGAACAAGGAAATATAATAATAACTAATTTATTATTGCCTCTAGGGCATATTTCCAACAGTCTCCCACTTGCACTAGAGTCAATAATCCAGTTCACATCGATATGTGATTAACACTCAAGGTCACATCCCCATGTGACTAACACCCAAAGAGTTTACTAGAGTCAATAATCTAGTTCACATTACCATGTGATTAACACTCGATGAATTCTGGGTTTGAACATGTTATGCTTGTGAGAGATATTATAGTCAACGGGTCTGAATCTTTCAGATCCGTATGTACTTTGCAAATCTCTATGTCATCTTGTAGATGCAGCTACTACGCTATATTTGGAGCCGTTTCAAATAACTGTTCTACTTGGAGCTATTCTAAATTGTCGCTCCATTATACGTATCCGGTATCTCTACTCAGAGCTATCCGGATAGGTGTTAAGCTTGCATCGACGTAACTCTTTACGTCGAACTCTTTATCACCTCCATAACCGAGAAACATATCCTTATTCCTCTAAGGATAATTTAGACCGCTATCTGGTGATCTACTCCTAGATTACCTTTGTACCCTCTTGCCAGATATGTGGCAAGGCACACATCAGGTGCGGTACTCAGCATGGCATACCGTATAGAGCCTATGACAAAAGCATAGGGGACGACCTTCGTCCTTCCTCTTTCTTCTGCCGTGGTCGAGCTTTAAGTCTTAACTTCATACCTTACAACTCAGGCAAGAACTCCTTCTTTGACTGGTCCATCTTGAACACCTTCAAGATCATGTCAAGGTATGTGCTCATTTGAAAGTACCATTAAGAATTTTGATCTATCCTTATAGATCTTGATGCTCAATGTTCAATTAGCTTAATCCAGGCTTTCCATTGAAAAATACTTTCCAAATAACCCTATATGCTTTCCAGAAATTCTACGTCATTTCTGATCAACAATATGTCAACATATATTTATCAGAAATTCTATAGTGCTCTCACTCACTTCTTTGGAAATACAAGTTTCTCATAAACTTTGTATACACCCAAAACTTTGATCATCTTATCAAAGCATACATTCCAACTCCGAGATGCTTACTCCAGTCCTTAGAAGGATTGCTGGAGCTTTGCATACTTATTAGCATCTTTCAGGATTAACAAAACCTTCCGGTTGTATCACATACAACCTTTCCTCAAAAATCGTCGAGGAAACAATGGTTTTTGGCATCCTATCTGCAAGATTTCACAAATAATGCAGTAATTGCTAATATAATTCCAACAGACTCTTAGCATCGCTACGAGTGAGAAAGTCTCATCGCAGTCAACTCCTTGAACTTATCGGAAAACATCTTAACGACAAGTCAAGCTTTCTTAATGGTGATACCTACCATCATTGTCCGTCTTCCTTTTAAAATCCATATGTACCTAACAGCCTTACGACCATCAAGTAGTTCTCCCAAAGTCTACACTTTGTTTTCATATATGGATCCTCTCTTGGATTATATGGCCTCGAGCCATTTTGGAATCCAGGCCCACCATCGCTTCTCCATAGCTCGTAGGTTCATTGTTGTCTAGCAACATGACTTCCAAGATAGGATTACGTACCACTCTAAAGTAGTACGCATCCTTATCATCCCACGAGGTTTGGTACTGACTTGATCTGAAGTTTCATGATCACTATCATAAGCTTCCACTTCAATTGGTGTAGGTTCCACAGGAACAACTCCCGTGCCCTGCCACACACTAGTTGAAGAGACGGTTCAATAACCTCATCAAGTCTCCACCATCCTCCCACTCAATTCTTTCGAGAGAAACTTTTCCTCGAGAAAGGACCCGATTCTAGAAACAATCCCTTATTGCTTTCGGATCTGAGACAGGAGGTATACCCAACTGTTTTGGGTGTCCTATGAAGATGCATTTATCCGCTTTAGGTTCGAGCTTATCAGCCTGAAACTTTTTCACATAAGCGTCGCAGCCCCAAACTTCTAAGAAATGACAGCTTAGGTTTCTCTAAACCATAGTTCATATGTTGTCATCTCATCGGAGTTACGTGGTGCCCTATTTAAAGTGAATGTGGTTGTCTTTAATGCCTAACCCATAAACTATCGTGGTAATTCGATAAGAGACATCATGGTATGCATCATATCCAATAGGGTGCAGTTATGATGTTCGGACACACCATCACACTATGGTGTTCCAGGCTGTATTAGTTGTGAAACAATTTCCACAATGTCTTAATTCTATGCCAAACTCGTAATTCAGATATTCATCTCTATGATCATATCATAGATATTTTATCCTCTTGTCACGATGATCTTTCAACTTCACCCTGAAATTACTTGAACCTTTCAATAATTCAGACTCGTGATTCATCAAGTAAATATACTCAACATCTACTCAAATCATCTGTGAAGTAAGAACATAACGATATCCACTACATGCCTCAACACTCATTGGATTGCACACATCAAAATGTATTACTTCCAACAAGTTGCTTTCTAGTTCCATTTTACTGAAAACAAGGCTTTCAGTCATCTTGCCCATGTGGTATGATTTGCATGTCTCAAGTGATTCAAAATCAAGTGATTCCAAACGGTCCATTTGTATGGAGTTTCTTCACGCATATACACCAATAGACATGGTTCGCATGTATCAAACCTTTCAAAACAAGTGAGCCCGAAGATCCATCAACATGGAGCTTCTTCATGCGTTTTATACCGATATGACTTACGTGGCAGTGCCACAAGTAGTTGGTACTATCATTACTATCTTTTGGCATGAACATGTGTATCACTACGATCGAGATTCAATAAACCATTCATTTCAGGTGTAAGACCATTGAAGGTATTATTCAAATAAACAGAGTAACCATTATTCTCTTTAAATGAATAACCGTATTGCGATAGACATAATCCAATCATGTCTATGCTCAACGCAAACACCAATCTCGATGGTAGAGGTAGCGTACGATATTTGATCAACCTTGGAAATACTTCCAACACATATCGTCATCCCACCTTTAGCTAGTCTCCATTTATTCCGTAGCTTTTATTTCGAGTTACTAACACTTAGCAACCGAACCGGTATCTAATACCCTGGTGCTACTAGGAGAACTAGTAAAGTACACATTAACATAAGACATCCAATATACTTCTATCGACCTTGCCAGCCTTCTTATCTACCAAGTATCTAGGGTAATTCTGCTCCAGTGGCTGTTCCCTTTATTACAGAAGCACTTAGTCTCGGGTTTGGGTTCAACCTTGGGTTTCTCCACTAGAGCAGCAGCTGATTTTCCGTTTCATGAAGCATCCCTTTTTGCCCTTGCCCTTCTTGAAACTAGTGGTTTCACCAACCATCAACAATTGATGCTCCTTCTTGATCTCTACTTTTGTGGTGTCAAACATCACGAATATCTCAAGGATCATCATATATGTCCCTGATATATTATAGTTCATCACGAAGCTCAAGCAGCTTGGTGGTAATGACTTCGGAGAACCATCACTATTTCATCTGGAAGATCAACTCCCACTCGATTCAAACGATTGTTGTACTCAGACAATCTGAGCACAAGTTCAACAATTGAGCTTTTCTCCCTTAGTTTGCAGGCTAAGAAAATCGTCGGAGGTCTTATACCTCTTGACGTGGGCACGAGCCTGAAATCCCAATTTCAGCCCTCGAAACATCTCATATGTTTCGCGACGTTTCAAAACGTCTTCGGTGCCTCAACTCTAAGCCGTTTAACTGAACTATCATGTAGTTATCAAAATGTGTATGTCAGATGTTTGCAACATCCATAGACAACGTTCGAGGTTCAGCACACTGAGCGGTGCATTAAGGACATAAGCCTTCTATGAAGCAATGAGGACAAACCTCAGTTTACGGACCTAGTCCGCATAATTACTACTATCAACTTTCAACTAAATTTTCTCTAGGAACATATCTAAATAGTAGAACTAAAGCGCGAGCTATGACATAATTTGTGAAGACCTTTTGACTATGTTCAGGATAATTAAGTTCATCTTGTGAACTCCCACTCAGATAGACATCCCTCTAGTCATCTAAGTGATTACATGATCCGAGTCAACTAGGCCGTGTCCGATCATCACGTGAGATGGACTAGTCATCATCGGTGAACATCTTCATGTTGATCGTATCTACCATACGACTCATGCTCGACCTTTCGGTCCCTTGTGTTCCGAGGCCATGTCTGTACATGCTAGGCTTGTCAAGTCAACCTAAGTGTTTCGCGTGTGTAAATCTGTCTTACACCCGTTGTATGTGAACGTTAGAATCTAACACCCGATCATCACGTGGTGCTTCGAAACAACGAACTGTCGCAACGGTGCACAGTTAGGGGGAACACTTTCTTGAAATTATTATGAGGGATCATCTTATTTACCACCGTCGTTCTAAGTAAACAAGATGCATAAACATGATAAACATCACATGCAATAAAATAGTGACATGATATGGCCATCATCACTTTGCTCCTCTTGATCTCCATCTTCGGGGCTCCATGATCATCATCGTCACCGGCATGACACCATGATCTCCATCATCATGATCTCTATCATCGTGTCTTCATGAAGTTGTCTCGTCAACTATTAGTTCTACTACTACAGCTAACAGTTAGCAATAAAGTAAAGTAATTACATGACGTTTATGTTGACACACAGGTCATAAATAAATTAAGACAACTCCTATGGCTCCTGCCGGTTGTCATACTCATCGACATGCAAGTCGTGATTCCTATTACAAGAACATGATCAATCTCATACATCACATATATCATTCATCACATCCTTTTGGCCATATCACACCACATAGCATACCCTGCAAAAACAAGTTAGACGTCCTCTAATTGTTGTTTGCATGTTTTACGTGGCTGCTATGGGTTTCTAGCAAGAACGTTTCTTACCTACGCAAAAACCACAACGTGATATGCCAATTGCTATTTACCCTTCATAAGGACCCTTTTCATCAAATCCGATCCGACTAAAGTGGGAGAGACAGACACCCGCTAGACACCTTATGCAACTAGTGCATGTCAGTCGGTGGAACCAGTCTCACGTAAGAGTACGTGTAAGGTCGGTCCGGGCCGCTTCATCCCACAATGCCACCGAATCAAGATTGGACTAGTAACGGTAAGCATATTGAACAAAATCAACGCCCACAACTACTTTGTGTTCTACTCGTGCATAGAAACTACGCATAGAACTAGCTCATGATGCCACTGTTGAGGAACGTAGCATAAATTCAAAAATTCTCCTACGTGTCACCAAGATCTATCTATGGAGTCATCTAGAAACGAGGGAGGAGTGGATCTACATACCATCGTAGATCGCGCGCGGAAGCGTTTAAGAGAACGGGGTTGATGGAGTCGTACTCGTCGTGATCCAAATCACCGATGATCCTAGCGCCGAACGGACGGCACCTCCGCGTTCAACACACGTACGGAGCAACGACGTCTCCTCCTTCTTGATCCAGCAAGGGGGGAGGAGAGGTTGATGGAGATCCAGCAGCACGATGGCGTGGTGGTGGAAGTAGCGGGATTCCAACAGGGCTTCGCCAAGCGCTGCGGGAGGAGGGAGATGTGTCATGGGAGGGAGAGGGAGGCGCCAGGGCTTAGGTGCAGCTGCCCTCCCTTCCCCCCACTATATATAGGGCCAAGGGAGAGGGGGGGGGGGGGCGCAGCCTTGGCCCTTCCTCCAAGGAAGGGTGCGGCCAGGGAGGAGTCCATCCTCCCCAAGGCACCTCGGAGGTGCCTTCCCCTTTTAGGACTCTTCCTTTCCCTTATCTCTTGGCGCATGGGCCTCTTGGGGCTGGTGCCCTTGGCCCATATAGGCCAAGGTGCACACCCCTACAGCCCATGTGCCCCCCCGGGGCAGGTGGACCCCCGGACCCCTTTCGGCACTCCCGGTACAATACCGATAATGCGCGAAACTTTTCCGGCGACCAAAACAAGACTTCCCATATATAAATCTTTACCTCCGGACCATTCCGGAACTCCTCGTGACGTCCGGGATCTCATCCGGGACTCCGAACAACTTTCGGGTTACCGCATACTAATATCTCTATAACCCTAGCGTCACCGAACCTTAAGTGTGTAGACCCTACGGGTTTGGGAGACATGCAGACATGACCGAGATGACTCTCCGGTCAATAACCAACAGCGGGATCTGGATACCCATGTTGGACCCCACATGTTCCAGATGATCTCATCGGATGAACCACGATGTCAAGGACATAATCAATCCCGTATACAATTCCCTTTGTCTAGCGGTATGATACTTGCCCGAGATTCGATCGTCAGTATTCCGATACCTTGTTCAACCTCGTTACCGGGAAGTCTCTTTACTCGTTTCGTAACACATCATCCCGTGATCAACTCCTTGATCACATTGTGCACACTATGATGATGTCCTACCGAGTGGGCCCAGAGATACCTCTCCGTTTACACGGATTGACAAATCCCAGTCTCAATTCGTGCCAACCCAACAGACACTTTCGGAGATACCTGTAGTGTACCTTTATAGCCATCCAGTTACGTTGTGACGTTTGGCACACCCAAAGCACTCCTACGGTATCCGGGAGTTGCACAATCTCATGGTCTAAGGAAATGATACTTGACATTAAAAAAGCTTTAGCATACGAACTACATGATCTTGTGCTAGGCTTAGGATTGGGTCTTTGTCCATCACATCATTCTCCTAATGATGTGATCCCGTTATCAATGACATCCAATGTCCATGGTCAGGAAACCGTAACCATCTATTGATCAACGAGATAGTCAACTAGAGGCTTACTAGGGACATGGTGTTGTCTATGTATCCACACATGTATCTGAGTTTCCTATCAATACAATTCTAGCATGGATAATAAACGATTATCATGAACAAGGAAATATAATAATAACTAATTTATTATTGCCTCTAGGGCATATTTCCAACACTAGACGGCGGCGTGGACCGCGTGCCACGCTCGCTACGGCCCGACGGGGCGACGCAGTGGCGGCGCGGGGGTCGGTGCCGCCACGTGGACGACCTGGAGCGGACGGCCTCTGGGCGGCGTTGGGCCGCGGGCCGCGGTATTACGGCCCGAAGGGGCGACGCAGCGGTGATGCGGGTCGGGACAGCCGGGAGAAGAACCACGGGGCGGCGGCGCTGCGGCCCGACGGGGCGACGCAGCGGCAGCCCGATACTCGATCGGTGGAGAGGCGCGCTGAACTCGGAGACGATCTTCACGGGACCTGCAGAGGCGCGCGTAACTGACGGGCCAGGTCGGTCGCACAGTGTAGATGAGGCGGATCGCGGCGGCGAGCGGGTGATCAGGCCGATCGCGCGCGAGGTCGGGGACGCCGCTCAGTGGAGGCGCGGTGGCGGCGGAGTCCGAGATGAAGCCGGCGGCGGCGGACGGCAGGGCGGCTATGATTGGAGCAGGGCGGTGACGGCCGACGTTGATCGACGGGCGGGCCGTCGCGCGAACGGCGGCGGTGAAGGGCCACTGCATGATGCGAGGCCGCCGGGTCGGGGCGACCGGCGGGCCAACGTGCGACGACGCGCGAGGCCGCCGAGTCGGGGCTACCGACGGGCCGACGCGCGAGGCCGCCGGGTCGGTGAAGAAGCCGACCAATCATGCCGATGTTGGAGTAGAGGCGCACGGAGCCGACGGCGGCGGTGGGCGACGCAAACCGCATCACATAGATCGGAAAACCAAAAAGTAGACGCCGATAAAAGCGACCGGCGAGAGAGAGAAAACCCGGATCAAAGGATCGGGAAAAAGACTCTAGGGCAGCCGGCCAACACGGCCGGCGGACGAACCCTAGGTACGGGCGGCGCGGCCCTTGGCGGCGGTCATGAAGGCCGACCGCCCCGGGGACAGCGCGCAGGTGCGGAAGCGGCGGCGGCTATGTTTTAGGATCGACTTGCGATAGATACCATGTTAGAAGTGAGAGAGGGATTGGTGAAATAGTTTAATGTATTGCTTGAGCCTCATGGGCATATATATAGGAGTACATGATCATCTTGAAGTACAAGACAAGATAGAATAATATCCTACGCTATCCTAGCTTTCCTAATAATCACGATACTCAACAGCCATTGTGGAGCTCTCCATAACCGAATTATTGGGGCCGAAAAGCATCATGGTGCGTGGAGCTGTGTTGTACAGTGCCGCTCAGTAGGCCACCGTTCCTCATTATATACTTTATGAGGAATATGGTTACAATATCTCTAGTTGGTATAAAGATAGGTATATATACAGATCGTAAAGATCTTATGTTTACTAATTGGAAGCACTGTACGAGTTACCACGTTAATCCTAGAAAGTTAAAAAGTTGTCCATCAGATCTACAAAATAAACATTCACATCCGTCCGGTGCGGTACCTCATGGTTAGAGTCCTGGCCATCTATCCCACACACTGAATCTCTCACGTTGGGCTGCCATAAAAAATTTCCTGTATCAAAAAATATCTCTCGCAGCCTCTCCAATCCATAATCACCATCATCGTGCTGCAATCCAACTTATAATATGACCTAAATCCCTAATCTATTTGCCAGCCCCGACACCGAGTTTTGCCGGCGACTTGATCTAGATAGCGTGCTAACTAGGTAGACACAATGGCGATCAAATCAGCAACTAGGCTTCTTCCTTAGGAGGCTAGCTTGCACGTACATGAGACCCTTTAGCTTCGCGTCCGTGTGTTACTTTGGGAAGCATTCGATCGGACAACCGCTGTGCGTCGTCGTCATCTCACGTGTTGCTGTCGTTGGAAGTTCTTGGTGTTACTATAGGATTCGAGGTGCCTCCTAAATCCTGAATGAGGTTGCCGAGTAGAGGAACAAGCAACGGGTTGGTGGCGTATCAGACCCCAGATCCTATTCGAATTCATCCCATATCAGGATCGACCAGCTCATTCCTTTGCCGCCCACCTGCGGTCTAATGGCATCGGTACAGGTACAACTATTTGTCACCCCCTCTTTCTCCCTGTGAAAAAACTCCTCTTCCACACCCGTTGTTATCGTAGGAAACCGTTAACAATAATTCCCTCCTTTGTCCTTATCCCCTCGCCATCGTTCATCTTGTTTGACGCCTGATACACTTTGGTCTGCTGCTCCTCTAGGAGCTCTCGAGTCTCTTGGCCTAGGTGGAACAAATTCACATGCCCTACCATTGCATCTTCTCCAGAGGCTAGCAATCTTCTCTTGCAATGGCATGGGTACCACTTACTCCTCTACCGACAACTCTCTTGACACCTATTCCCAGAATTAGTCTCCAAAAATATTTGCTGAATTGTACATAAAAGACTTATAGCTATTCTTCAATAAACTAATATTGTACTTAACAATCTTTTGTGCATTGCAATTTAATATACTTGTCATCAATCCGTGCATCCGCTCGGGCTAGTGCATAATATATAGAGAAAATTACGTTTTTGGTCCCTCAAGTTCCTAGAAAGTATAGACTTGGTCCCTTAAATTTTTTGGGTATACATTTGGTCCCCCAAGTTTCAAAACCGGATAAATTTGGTCCTAAACCAGATTTTGAGGGCGTTGATCGGGTCAAAACCGCCCGATGAACAGTACATTCAATTTTTTTTTCAAAAAAACTTCAAAATTTTCTGAAATTTTTTGTGGTTCAATATGCTTACATGCGCAAGGTCCGACCAAATTTTCATGCTTTTTTGACACTCGAGGAGCTCATTGCAAGAAAAAACAAATACATCTGCCTGATGAATAGTAAATTCGAAAGAAAATAAAAAAAATCTGAATTTATTTTGGATCTAATATGATTACATGCGAAAGGTGCGGCCAAAATTTCGTGGTCTTTCTACACTCGAGAAGCTCATGGCAAAAAAAAAAACAAATTTTACCTAGCTAAAAAAGCCAAAAGTTGTTTTTTTCTAGAGGCCTTTCGATGTCATTTCATGACAAAATTTCGGTCACACCTACCGCATGTAAGCATATTGGACCCCCAAAATTTCAGAATTTTTTATTTTGTTTTGATTTTTTTGAATTTACTATTCATTGGCAGATATTTTTGTTTTTTTCCACGAGCTCCTCGTGTGTTGAAAAAGCACAAAAATTTGGTCGCACCGTGCGCATCATAAATTTGGTCGCACCGTGCGCAGATATTTTCAGAATTTTTTGAATTTTTTTGAAAAAAAAATCATATTTACTATTCATCAGGCGGTTTTGACCCGGTCAACGCCCTGAAAATCTGGTTTAGGACCAAATATATCCGGTTTTGAAACTTGAGGGACCAAGTGTATACCAAAAAATCTTGAGGGGCCAAGTCTATACTTTCTGGGAACTTGTGGGACCAAAAACATACTTTTCTCTGTTTTTAATCTTGAATCACTTATATGGAAACTATCTCGGATAGCATTGGCATTTAGCCAATTCTGGAGTCAGGGCCCATCAACGCTTCCTTGTGTATCTTAGGTATATTGTTGTCTAACAACAATATCTCATTTGTGCACCTGAGAGGTTTGCACGAGCCATACCTACGTGGTTCAGCTGCAAGTTCGACCGAAGTCCATACATTTTATTGTAGAGACTTCCGTATCTGTTGCAATAGGAAACTTCGGAATCACTTCCAAGGTTCCTTTCCTTTGATCTGATGACGAAGATACTGGTTATCTCGCCGATTTGCACTGTCCTCCCTCTCACCTTTTGCAAGAACAATTCTCTTTAAAAGCATACCGTTTTGTGGCAAAAACCTTTGCCTCGGTATAGTGGTGGGGGAATACCCAATGACTTGGGAAAACCTACAAAGTAACACTTGTCTGATTTGGAATAGGTTTGTAACCTTTTTCATAAACCCCATATTCCAAATGTTACGAAAGGATATAACATGGTTGGGCGTGCAATACCATGGCGTCATTTCAACAGACCCGGTGGAGCTCTTTTCAGTGTAGAAGCCGCAGTCTCTAAAGCATCACTCTTTAAAGGTGATAATGGCATATTTATTTACGTCATCTTTGATCATACCATCTCATGAATGGTTCGATTACATCTTCACGGACTTTCCACTTGTAGTGGTGTTCCGGGAAGTGCAAGTTATGAAACCCGTTTCACAACTCATCAGACATTCGCTCAACTTGTAACACAAATATTCCTTTCTGCAATCAAATTGTAGAAACATAATTTTTTTGTTACAATAACTTCTACTTCATTTTTGAAAACCATTCGAATGATTTCAAAAGATCCAAACTTACGTCTCATCAATAAATATCCATATATCTACTTGAGTCATTTCTGAAGATAGACAAATCCACTACTTGCAACAACATTTATTGAACTACATACATCAAAATGTATGATCACCAATAAGTTTGTTGCTTGTTCCTTATGTCATGTGAATGTTATTTGAGTCACTTCAGTTTTCGGAGGAAAGTTGCAAGTGTCAGATGATTCAAAATCAAACGACTTCAAAATCCATCATAATGGAATTTTCCATGTGGGTTTCTCCAATGTGACAAAATGCAGTGCCGCACATGTGTGGTATTCTTTTAGTCTTACGACATTTAGCGTCAGTGTCATGGATGTATCATATTACTATCAATGTTCATAACATACATCCCATCTTGGATGGAAGTATGGCCCTTCATGTTATTCATAATACTAAACAACAATTGTTGTTTTTATGAACACCTCTTTTGCAAAAAACATTGTGCAATGGGCTAGAGTGTATGAAACCTAGAATGAATTATGGAAGTGAACACAAAGGTAATATATTATTATCAAAGTATGGCCCATATGTTATTCATAACACCAAACATCAAAATTTCTCTTATGAACAACCTTCTTGCAAGATACCTTACGCAAAGGGCTCGTGTGTGAAACTCTAAAATGAATTATGATAGTAAATACATAGGCAATACACCGATAGAAGGTATAGTAACATTTATTATGTTCCATGTGTGTATCTCAACCTCATTCCTGGCTAGTCTTTCTGGCCATAATATTTACAACTATATGACAAAATTGAGTTTCATGAAGTAATAATAAGCATCAGACTAAATACTACCTTACTTACTGTGGACTCCAAATTAGTATATGCTATATAGATGAGGTTTTGGACACAAAGAAAAACATCACTTGGCTAAGCAGAAGCTTAATAGACTAAACTCTAGGAGTGTGGAGCAAAGGTGGGCTGAGCTGACGCGTGACTGCTTCTATCCAAGCGATCCAAAATACTTGAAGTTCTAGTTTTGTTCCATATCAAATGTTGATATTTTTTTCCATAAACTATAAAGAATTTGTGTGGCTGAAGGTAAAGCGTCCACATTTCACAGTGACTAACAATTGGAAGGAAGGAAGAAATAAGAAAATACTTGTAGTACAGCTAAAGACGAATATATCATACCGAGTCATTAGGCATATGTAAACAACATCATTCTACAAGTGAAAATTTTGATTTCAAATGAGTCTTTGCCTCGGTGAACTATGAAGTTTGCTTGCCTAGCTATCCTTCTGCACCAAGTGATATTTCATCGCCAGCTTTCCATCTGCACTGTCGGGGAAATGACACCTATGGGATCACTGGAATCCCTTCTACGGTTGGCGGTGCGCGGGGTTGTGAGAAGAGCAGGTTTAGGAGTCAACACAGAAATCGCTTACACAGGTTCGGGCCGCGAGGATGCGTAATACCCTAGTACTACCTTGGTGTGTATTTGAGAGAGTTCTTGAGCTCTCGAACTAGCTATGGTGGATGCGTAGTTCAAAAGAGCCGAATCCTTCTCCAGTATGCCTCGGGCCTCCTTTTATAGTCGAAAAGGGGCTGCTACAGTAGCAAACAGGAGGTGGAAAGGTGTATAGTACGCGAGCTTATCACCCGTATTACAGGACAAGGCGCATTTAATGTGTCGCTTAGGTGTCCCCTTGCTTTATTGGGGACGGGAACGAGGCCCGCCCCGTCTGTCGCCGCCCCGCCTCGCTTCGACAGACGCCCAGGCCAGCGATGCTTGTAGTGCCATGTAGACAGGCAGGCTGCTGAGATGGCATGGTGGTAGGGTCTTCACGAAGATCTGCATGCCACCACACAGGTGGTTGCTGAGTTGGCCTGGAAGCCGCGTGTTGACACGCAGGTGCCTGCCCATTTGGTCGGGCTGGCAGCTGAACGGCGGGGAGTCCTGATTGGTGCGGGTCTGACGGTGGACCCGCTGGCGTCCTCGGCTAGGATCTTGCCGGGGCCCCAGCAAGGGTCTTGCCGTGTTCATCGCGGTCGTCCCCGGCAAGGATCTTGCCGGGGGTCTTGTGGATCTCCTTGGCAAAGACCTTGCCGAGGGTCGTCGTCTTCTAGTCCTCATCTGATCTCATGTATCTATGATCTTGACAGAGATCTGCATGCCACTAAGGAGGTGTTTCTCGAGCCTTGGTCCCAATGTGGTTGATAGTGTTGGAGCCCTTGGGCTCAAGGGTTGCGCGCTCCGCTGGTGTTGGACGAGCTGCCTCGGCAAGGCTCTTGCCGGCTCTGCTGAGGCCGCCTCGGCAAGGGTCTTGCCGGGGGAGCCTCCTTCGCCCCTTTGCTCCTTGTGTCTTTGGTCTTGGCGTTGTTCTGTTGGCCTTGTGCTATGGCTTTCTTCCCCTGCCCTGCTAGGTGTGGTCGTAGGCCTGGCTCTGATCGACCGTGCACAAGTAAGGGGTATAAAGGAGCGCGCCTACTTTCGTACACCAACAGGAGCCCCCAGGCCTGGGCCACACATAAGTGCGGTGCGTTGTTGGGCTAGGCCCAGAATGGTGCACGGGCAGGCAGGGCCGAATTCTTATTATTGTAGTAACTTCCTCACCCATTACGCTTCCCCACGGCTTGCGTTGAATGCGTGACGTGGGGGTCATGCGTAGGGTGATCGTGGCCTGCTTGCGTCATCCCACGGGTCTTATAGTAAAGAGGCGGTCTGCGTCTCTCTCTCTCTTAAAAAAAAGGAGGAAGTTGCAGAGGCGCGGCTCATTTACTAAGTGGACCTGGGTCGTGGCCATTACGATTCCAACGCCCCCTGATCACGGGGAGAGAAATGGCCGTTCCACTTGCCATTCGGGGCCTGACTCGTTCGCCACGTGTTCCCCATGCATCTGGGAGCATAGGCGGCGGATGCAGAAGGCGCCGGTCTCTGTGTTGGGGTGGGGGGCCGGGCGCCGTCGATTGGGGCCGCAGGTCGGTCCTGATTCCTTGCGCCCCTCCCCATGGCTGGATTGGTTGAGTGGGGCGGCCGAGCTCTGACCCTGCCCCTTTATTAGAAGGGGAGGGGGAGGGTGGTGCTCCTCAATCTTCTATCATCCATCTTCTCCCATCTTGGCTACTTCCTTTCTTCTCCTATGGAGGGAGGGCGCGGCGGTACTTCGAAGGTGGCGTCGAGGGTTTCTGCTCTACAGCGCGCCCCTCCTCCCCAGGAACTCATGGTGGCGAAGCTGGCCACGAGAGGAAGGGGGAAGGGGCGAGGGCGAGGTCGCCGTGGGGCCCGGGGAAGAGGAGGACGGGGCGGCGCATCGGCCTCGCATCCGCCGGCGGCCCCTTCCCCGATGGAGGGCCACGTCGGGGATCAACCTCGGGAGTTCTTCATCAGGCTGCACCGACCGGTGTGCCACCGTCTTCGTCTCCCCACTCCATTTGCTTGGGAATGGAGCTTGACCCGCCACAAACTCTGAGGCTGCACATGAGGGGCTGCGGGAATGGCCGCACGCGGGTTGACGTCGACTTCCCCGCCCCTCATATCATGTATCTTCGTCGTGGATGGAAGACTTTTGCTCGTGTCCACAGCCTTACGGATGGGCTCGTTCTTTACTTTAAATGAATGGATAACGGCCTGCTCTTCGTCAAGGTGTTTAGGGACATGGGAACTCGCCTTAAGTGCTGCGTGTAGAGCTCCTCCGATGACGAAGATTCCTCCTCGAGTGAGAGTAACGAGGAGGACAGTGACAACAACGACGAGGGTAGGAGGTGGGAGGATGACGGGTCCGACTAGGCATCGGACGCGCCATCTCCAAGCGACGCCCGCAACACCCCAATCTGCAGCGCTAGCTCCTTGAACTTATCGGGGTCACCTCCTTTGGCGGCTAGCTTGGGAGGCCGGAGAAGACGAAGCAGGCGGGTGGCGGCCGTCAAGTCGGAGTACGCGGGCACTGACGCCTTCATCGCATATTGCCAGCCCGCTGCCTCATCTTCCAGCTCTTCTCCCGGCACCATCATCACCAGACTCTCTTTGGGGCGGCCTCCGGGATGTTCTCCTGGTGCCTTCTGCTGCTCGTGCCTCATGTAGGTGCTCTTTTTGCCATCTCGTTGTCTTGTTCCGTTTCCTAAGGAGAGGGACAAGAAAGGGATTACGGTCACCTTATCTCCTTTTAGTCTGTAAGCCTACGGGCCATTGTAAGATTTAAATCCTGTAATCCCCTCGCTCATGCCTGCATTCCGTATGAACTGTACATGTTTGGAACGTAGTAATGAAAAAAGGGGGCTTGCCGGGTTCTTTGTGCGTGAGCGAGGCCCACGCCAAGGAACGAATCCTTGTTATTTTTAAGACAAACACCGACACCCAGCAATAGGCCTTGTTGTTTCCGTACTTCAATCACGACCACACTCCCGCTCTTGGTGGAGGCAGGGGTGAAGTAAGTTTTAGGCCTCCCGCTTGCTCCCTTGCCGCCGCACTATAACCACGTTCTGGCCCAGGGGATAGTTTTTGGGCACAGGAAAAGGGGAGCACGGTGGTTTAGGAATAAACGAGGTTTCATACGCCCCAATTTCATACAGGAATGCATAGTAGGGGATAAAAGACTTATCTGGTTAGCAACCCCCGGTGACTTTGGCTTGTTGTGGTCGGACCTTTGGGGTTTGTAGCCCCCGGCAACCTTGGCTTGCCGAGGTCGGGACGTCGTCCTGTCCTCTTTCCTCCAAACAGGTCATCAGAGATGTTCATGCATCCTGTGAACCCAAAAAGGACGTGAAAGAACAGAAAGACGCATACTCGACCTCATACGCTAGGGGTTAGTCGCTGCTAGGCACTATCAACCCTAATCGAGGGAGAGACTCAATCTAGCATGCATGCTAAAACTTAGGGCGCCACCGCTTAATTTATTTATCTCAGGGTTTGCGCCTGGCTTTGTACAAAGGGTTACATGCCGTGTCAGCAAGGCTTGTACAAAAGGGTGGCTTGCCAAGAGGCCCGGCAACCGCGCCTTATGGGTAAAACTTGTGAAGATGTTCGATGTTCTAGGAGTTGCTCACTGGAATACCATATTCAGTCTCCAGGTGGACTGCGCCGGGCCTGGTGGCTCGTATTACCCGATGAGGGCCTTCCCACTTCGGCGTCAACTTGTTGAAATTCTTGGCTGACTGAACGCGCCGAAGAACAAGGTCGCCTTCCTCAAAGCTTCGGGCATGAATCTTGTGGCTACGATAGCGACGCAAGGCTTGCTGGTAGCGCGCTGCTCGTAGAGCCGCCCGAAGACGATCTTCCTCGAGGAGTGTTGCGTCGTTTTGACGTAATTGCTCTTGCTGAAGCTCATCATAGGCGAGCAATCGGGGTGACCCGTATGTGAGTTCCGTGGAGAGAACTGCTTCTGCCCCATAAACGAGGGAGAAGGGTGTCTGGCCGGTGGCTCAAATTGGTGTCGTTCTGATTGACCAAGGAACCATCGGCAATTCATCAATCCAGCGTCTTCGATACTTGTGCAGCCTGTCAAAAGTCTTCGTCCGGAGGCCTCTCAACACTTCTTCATTGGCCCTCTCAGCTTGGCCGTTGCTCCGTGGATGTGCAACAGAAGCAAAACACACCTTGCTGCCGAGGTCCTAGATGTACTTCATGAAGGTGCTGCTCGTGAACTGCATGCCGTTGTCGGTGATGACTCTGTTTGGTACGCCAAAACGACAGACTAGTTCCTTGAAGAACTTGACGGCTGATTGCGCTGTCATCTTCATCACTGCTTCCACCTCTGGCCACTTTGTGAACTGGTCGATTGCGACTTACAAGTACTCAAAGCCTCCGACAGCATGGGGAAAGGGGCCCAGTATGTCGAGCCCCCCGACCGAGAATGGCCAGGAGAGAGGGATCGTTTGGAGAGCTTGCGCCGGTTGATGAAGCTTCTTTGAATGGAACTGGCATGCTTCACACTTGTTTACTAGCGCCGTCGCATCCTGGAGGGCGGTGGGCCAGAAGAAACCTTGCTGGAATGCCTTGCCGTCAAGGGCTCTCGACCCTATGTGGGGGCCACATACGCCTCCATGTATCTCCGCCAATATCTCGAGTCCTTCCTCCCGGGGAATGCACTTCAATTTCACACCATTCGGCCTTTTTCTGTACAGAACGTCGTCGACAAACTGATACATGGCAGACCGATGGGCTACTTTTTTTTTTGCTTCTTCCTGCTCCTTAGGAACCTCCCCATTTGGATAATTTGAACGGTATGTTGTGCCCATGCCGAGGCCTGAGGCTCGACGGCAAGGACCAAAGGCATCTCTTCTGCCATGGGAGTGGTTGTCTCCACGGCTAGGGCTTGATGCCCTACCGGAGTCTGTTGCCCCACGACAGGCTCAGAGTCTTTGACAACATCCTCGCCGGCGGCCCCGGGGAGCTCGGCAGGAAAGTACCTGCTGTGTCCTGATTTCCTTTGCTTGTCCTGCTCTATTGATGGTTGAACGGATGGCTGAGTTAATCGAAGCACAAAAGTACCTGGTTCCACAGGTAGTTTGAGGGCAGCATGTTTCGATAGGTAGTCGGCGATTCCATTCTCCACTCGGGGAACATGCACCGCTTGTATACCGTAGAAGCGCTCCTCCAGCTTCCTCACTTCATCTATGTAGGCCTCCATCAATGGACTCTAGTAATATTGGTTGACTTGCTTGACAACGAGCTGCGAGTCACCCCTGACGATGAGTTTCTTGATTCCGAGGTCTGCCACGATCCTCAAACCGGCAAGCAGTCCCTCGTACTCGGCAGTGTTGTTTGTCGACATCTCCCTGGGAAAGTGCATTTGGACGACGTACTTGAGGTGCTCTCTGGTGGGTGCGACAAGCAGTACACCAGCACTGGCTCCTTGCAGTGAGAGAGCCCCATCAAAGTACAAGATCCAATTGCAACTTGCCTCCTTGTCGGGGAGAGAAGTCTCTTGAACTTCTTCGTCGGGTGTCGTGGTCCATTCTGCAATAAACTCCGCCAAGTCTCTGCTTTGGATCGTAGAAGTGCTCTCAAACTTAAGACCAAAACTAGACAGTTCGAGTGCCCATTCCACAATCCTCCCGGTCGCATCTGGGTTATGCAGTATCCGTTGCAACGGGAGGCGGCTGACTACGATGATCTCGTGTTCTTGGAAGTAATGACGTAGCTTCCTCGAGGCCATAAGGAGGTTGAAGAGCAGTTTCTGCACACTGGAGTACCTTGATCTAGCCCCCTTCAAGAGAGAGCTAACAAAGTAGACTGGGTGCTGCATCATCTTCTTCTTTGGCACCACTTCAGTTGGTTGTGTCACTCCTGCCCCAGTGGTGTCAGGCTCCGTTTTCGCTATCACTTCTGCGTCGACCTCTCTCTGCGCCACTAGCGCAGCACTGACCAATTGGTTTGTTGCCTCTAGGTATAGCAGCAACGACTCTTGTGGTTTAGGCGCAACTAGTATTGGCGTGGAGGAGAGGTATTTCTTCAAATCTTGTAGCGCTGCTTCGGCCTCTGGGGTCCACTCCACTAAGCCCGCCTTTTTCAAAATCCTGAAAAAGGGAAGGGCGTGCTCGGCGGACTTGGAGATGAATCATCTCATGGCAGCAACGCAGCCAACAAGCTAACGCACATCCTTAAGCCGCCTGGGCGCCTCAATTTGCTCAATGGCCTTGATCTTGTCTGGATTCACCTCGATCCTACGCTGCAACACAAAGAACCCGAGAAGCTTGCCGGACGGAATGCCGAAGACACACTTCTCAGGGTTCAGCTTGAGGTTGATCCTGCGCTGGTTCACAAACGTCTCTTCTAAATCCGGTATGAGTGTTGCTTTGTCCTTGGTTTTGACCACTATGTCATCCATATAAGCTTCCATATTTCTATGCAGTTGGGGTTCAAAACCAATTTGGACTGCTCTTGCAAACGTTGAGCCATCAGTCTTCAACCTGAAAGGCATCCGTATAAAACAGTACGTACCACATGGGGTGATGAATGTCGTTTTCTCTTCGTCTTCTCTTGTCATGAAGATCTGGTGGTACCCTGAGTAAGCATCAAGGAATGATAACAGGTCACACCCAGCCGTGGAATCTACAATCTGGTCAATGCACGACAACAGGAAAGGATCTTTTGGGCAAGCCTTATTGGTCTGTGTAATCAATACACAGCCTCCACTTCCCATTTGCCTTACGCACTACCACCGGATTGGCCAGCTGTCGGTGTCAAAACCGGCGGATCTCGGGTAGGGGGTCCCGAACTGTGCGTCTCTGATCGATGGTAACAAGAGACAGGGGACACGATATTTACCCAGGTTCGGGCCCTCTCTATGGAGGTAATACCCTACTTGATGCTTGATTGATCTTGATGAATATGAGTATTACAATAGTTCATCTACCACAAGATCATAATGGCTAAACCCTAAAAGTCTAGCCTATATGATTATGGTAATGAGTATATGTGGTATCCTTTCCGGACTATCCCCTTCGGTTTATATAGACACCGAGGGGGTCTAGGGTTTACATGGAGTCGGTTACATAAAAAGGAATCTTTGGCCGCCAAGCTTGCCTTCCACGCCAAGTAGAGTCCAATCCGGACACGGTGCCGTCTTCGGCCTTCATTTCTTCATAGCCCATCAGTCTGGCCCATGGATAATAGGTCGGATGTCCGAGGACCCCTTAGTCCAGGACTCCCTCAGTAGCCCTTGAACCTGGCTTTCAATGAAGAGGAGTCCGACGAGCATATTGTCTTCGGCATTGCAAGGCGGGTTCCCCTTTCTCTGAACTCCAAGATAGTCTTCGGATGGAATGATAGTATCCTGACCTCTTACGCACACCATACACAACCGAAGAGAGAATATAATATTTGCACAAATCTAATCTGTTGACAGCTTTTTTCCAACACGACATTACGTCTGTCCGGTTATAATTTTGAACCGTTTTTCTTCTGCCATCCCATGCTCCGAGACGCGGTTGCTATTGGCACGTCTTGTCGAAACAGATATTGTGCCCCCTTATTGCGGGATTCTCATCAATGCGGGCATGGGTAACTTAACCATGCCGTTTATAAAGGCCTAGGGAACAGGCAAATTCTAAGGCGAGTGAGGAGGTGCTTTAATATCTGCTGCCTTTATAAGGGGATAAGGATTCCCTCTTCCTCTCCTCATGCTCTCTCTCTGTCTCCGCCTTCCCGATCACAAGCTCCAGCGCCCAAGTTCTCATCTCCTTTCCACTCAAGCAACCATGTCCATATCTGGTGGTCAGGGCAAGTGGATGGTCTCTGATAACCAACAAGTATAGGGGATCGCAATAGTTTTCGAGGGTAGAGTATTCAACCCAAATTTATTGATTCTACACAAAGGGAGCCAAAGAATATTCTCAAGTATTAGCAGCTGAGTTGTCAATTCAACCACACCTAGAAACTTAATATCTGCAGCAAAGTATTTAGTAGCAAAGTAATATGATAGTAGTGGTAATGATAGCAAAAGGTAACGATAGCAAAAGTAATGTTTTTGGTATTTTGTAGTGATGATAGCAATAGCAACGGAAAAGTAAATAAGCGAAGAACAATATATGGGAAGCTCGTAGGCAATGGATCGGTGATAGAGAATTATGCCGGATGCGGTTCATCATGTAACAGTCCTAACATAGGGTGACACCAAACTAGCTCCAATTCATCAATGTAATGTAGGCATGTATTCCGAATACAGTCATACGTGCTTATGGAAAAGAAATTGCATGCCATCTTTTGTCCTACCCTCCCATTGTAGCGGAGTCCTAGCCGAAACTAAGGGATATTAAGGCCTCCTTTTAATATAGTACCGGACCAAAGCATTAACACATAGTGAATACATGAACTCCTCAAACTATGGTCATCACCGGGAGTGGTCCCGATTATTGTCACTTCGGGGTTGCCGGATCATAACACATAGTAGGTGACTATAGACTTGCAAGATAGGATCAAGAACACTCATATATTGATGAAAACATAATAGGTTCAGATCTGAAATCATGGCACTCGGCCCCTAGTGACAAGCATTAAGCATAGCAAAGTCATAGCACTAGTAGAAACCAGGGCTTTGGTCCAGGCCGGGTCAGCCCATTAGTCCCGGTTCAGTCCAGAACCGGGACCAATGGGGGCATTGGTCTCGGTTCATGAGCCCAGGGGGCCGGCCGGGCCACGTGGGCCATTGGTCCCGGTTCATCTGGACCTTTTGGTCCCGGTTGGTGGGACGAACCGGGACCAATGGGCCTCGCTCCTGGCCCACCACCATTGGTCCCGGTTGGTGGCTTGAACCGGGACCAAAGGGTCAGCCCTTTAGTCCCGGTTCATGCCACCAATCGGGACCAATGAAGTGCCTATATATACCCCCTCGCGTAAGAGCAGAGCACACTGCTCTGTTTTTTTCTGACCGAGGGGAGAGGGCTTGGTGGTGCTCTAGCTCACCTCCTATGCACACAAGGTGTTCGATGGAATGCCCGAGCCAGACTACTTAAGCTTTCTCCTCTCCAAGCTCGACCTCCAAGCTCCATTTTCCACAATATTTGTCTAGGTTTAGCGGTCCGTCACGCCCCGTCCCCGTCTTCACCGCCGTCGATCACCCGCGCCGAGCTCATCGCCGGCACCACCGTGGTGAGCCTCTTGTTCTTATCTTCTTTCTGAAAGGAAAAATATTCTTACTTGTATGTTTACATAGATACTTTTATTATTTTCTTACTTTTATTATTGCATCTTATATAGTGCGATGGTTTTGGTATCCGCCCCCGTCGGCCCTCGTCCTGTCTATGATTCGGATGTGGTATATATATTATCTTCATAACTATTGTTTCATTTATTGTTTATGAAAATTATGTCAACCAACGTGACATAGATTTTATTTATGTAGGATGTATGTGAATCAGAAATGCCAACCGACCCTATTGTCGAGAGGCTAAATTTAGTTGAAGAAGAAAACAATTTGTTGAAGGAAAAAATAAAAAAAATTGAGGAGGAGAAGATGATATTGGAGTTGCATGTTGCGGATGTCGTCGATGATCACAAGATCGAGATGGATGCAATGCGCTTGAAGATTAGAAAGATTAGAAAATATGCCATTCGTACCGAGGCTTGGTATCATTATGCCGTTGGATCAATTGTTACCTTGGTTGTGATTATGATCGCATTTGTTTTCGCATTGAAATGTTTTACATAGTTTCAATGTATGGTTTAATTAATTAGATGCTCTGGAGAGCTATATGTTGTTAGATGAGAACTATGTATGAACTTTGGTTTTAATGTGATGATGAACTTCTATTAATTTGGACACTTAATGATATATAATGCACGCAGATGAACCGGCAATGGATGTACAGTGACGGACACACCTGCGAGTACATTAAGGGCGTGCATGAGTTTCTCGATGCGGCTGAGGCAAACAAGAAGAATGGTTTTATGTGTTGTCCATGCACTGAATGTGGGAATACGAGGTCTTACTCTAACCAGAAAATCCTTCACTCCCACCTGCTTTACAAGGGTTTCATGCCACACTATAATGTTTGGACGAGGCACGGAGAAATAGGGGTTATGATGGAGGACGGCGAAGAAGAAGAGTACGATGACAACTATGTGCCCCGTGAATACGGTGATGCTGCAACGGGGGGAGCTGGTGAAGATCAAGAGGAACCAGACGATGTGCCCAATGATGCTGCAATGGGTGAAGCTGCTGAAGATCAAGAGGAACCAGACAATGTGCCCGATGCTGATGATCTCCGCTGGGTCATTGTCGATGCAAGGACGCAATGCGAAAGTCAAAAGGAGAAGCTAAAGTTCGATCGCATGTTAGAGGATCACAAAAAAGGGTTGTACCCCAATTGCGAAGATGGCAACACAAAGCTCGGTACCGTACTGGAATTGCTGCAGTGGAAGGCAGAGAATGCTATGGCTGACAAAGGATTTGAGAAGCTACTGAAAATATTGAAGAAGAAGCTTCCAAAGGATAACGAATTGCCTGACAGTACATACACAGCAAAGAAGGTCGTATGCCCTCTAGGATTGGAGGTGGAGAAGATACATGCATGCCCTAATGACTGCATCCTCTATCGCGGTGCATACACGGATCTGAACGCATGCCCGGTATGCGGTGCATTGCGTTATAAGATCAGACGAGATGACCCTGGTGATGTTGACGGTGAGCCCCCCAGGAAGAGGGTTCCTACGAAGGTGATGTGGTATGCTCCTATAATACCACAGTTGAAACATCTGTTCGGAAACAAAGAGCATGCCAAGTTGATGCGATGGCACAGTGAGAACCGAAAGAAAGATGGAAAGTTGAGAGCACCCGCTGACGGGTCGCAGTGGAGAAAAATCGAGAGAAAGTACTGGTATGAGTTTGCAAAGGACCCAAGGAATGTATGGTTTGCTTTAAGCGCGGATGGCATTAATCCTTTCGGGGAGCAGAGCAGCAATCACAGCACCTGGCCCGTGACTCTATGTATGTAAAGCCTTCCTCCTTGGATGTGCATGAAGCGGAAGTTCATTATGATGCCAGTTCTCATACAAGGCCCTAAGCAACCCGGCAACGACATTGATGTGTACCTAAGGCCATTAGTTGAAGAACTTTTACAGCTGTGGAATGGAAATGGTGTACGTACATGGGATGAGCACAAACAGGAGGAATTTAACCTTAAGGTGTTGCTGTTCGTGACCATCAATTATTGACCCACTCTCAGTAACCTTTCAGGATAGACAAACAAAGGATACCACGCATGCACGCACTGTTTAGATGACACTGAAAGTATATACCTGGACAATTGCAGGAAGAATGTGTACCTGGGCCATCGTCGATTTCTTCCGACCAACCATCAATGTCGAAAGAAAAGGCAAGCATTTCAAAGGCGAGGCAGATCACCGGAAGAAGCCCGCCATGCGTACCGATGATCACGTACTTGCTATGGTCAATGATTTACACATAATCTTTGGAAAGGGTCCCGGTGGACTAGCTGTTCCGAATGACGCTGAGGGACACGCATCCATGTGGAAGAAGAAATCTATATTTTGGGACCTACCCTACTGGAAAGACCTAGAGGTCCGCTCTTCAATCGACGTGATGCATGTGACGAAGAACCTTTGCGTGAACCTGCTAGGCTTCTTGGGCGTGTATGGGAAGACAAAAGATACACCTGAGGCACGGGAGGACCTGCAACGTTTGCACGAAAAAGACGGCATGCCTCCGAAGCAGTATAAAGGTCCTGCCAGCTACGCTCTTACGAAAGAAGAGAAAGAAATCTTCTTTGAATGCCTTCTCAGTATGAAGGTCACGACTAGCTTCTCGTCGAATATAAAGGGAATAATAAATATGCCAGAGAAAAAGTTTCAGAACCTAAAGTCTCATGACTGCCACATGATTATGACGCAACTGCTTCCGGTTGCATTGAGGGGGCTTCTACCGGAAAACGTCCGATTAGCCATTGTGAAGCTATGTGCATTCCTCAATGCAATCTCTCAGAAGGTGATCGATCCAGAAATCGTACCAAGGCTAAGGAGTGATGTGGCGCAATGTCTTGTCAGTTTTGAGCTGGTGTTCCCACCATCCTTCTTCAATATCATGACACACGTCCTAGTTCATCTAGTCGATGAGATTGTCATCCTGGGGCCCGTATTTCTACACAATATGTTCCCCTTTGAGAGGTTCATGGGAGTCCTAAAGAAATATGTCCGTAACCATGCTAGGCCAGAAGGAAGCATCTCCATGGGCCATCAAACAGAGGATGTTATCGGGTTTTGTGTTGACTTCATTCCTGGCCTTAAGAAGATAGGTCTCCCTAAATCGCGGTATGACGGGAGACTGACTGGAAAAGGCACTCTTGGAAGAGACTCAATAATATGCAGGGACGGATATTCTTGGTCTCAAGCACACTACACAGTTCTACAGAACTCTACCTTGGTGACCTCGTATGTCGATGAACACAAGAACAGTCTGCGCTCCAAACACCCGGATCAGTGCGACGACTGGATTAATGTGAACACATCAGGACTTTCAGCAGTTGGTTGGAAACACGTCTCAGAGGTGACAACATTGTTTGTGATGAGTTGTACTTGTTGTCCAGGGGACCATCTTTGACTGTATTGACTTACAAAGGATACGAGATAAATGGGAATACATTTTACACGATCGCCCAAGATCAGAAGCGCACCAACTGATTTTAAGGTCCCTTTGTTTAAGTGCAAATGGGTCAATCTGTCAGGCGGCGGGGTACAGGTAGACCCACAGTACGGAATGACAACAGCGGATCTGAAAAATCTTGGATACACTGATGAACCATTCGTCCTAGCCAATGATGTGGCACAGGTTATCTATGTGAAGGACATGTTGACCAAACCGAGAAAAAGAAAGGATAAGGAAGCGAATACATCATATGATGTGCCAAAGCGCCACATAGTTCTTAGAGGAAAAAGGGACATCCTGGGAGTGGACGGCAAGACAGACATGTCTGAAGATTATGAAAAGTTTCATGAAATTCCTCCCTTCAATGTCAAGGCTGACCCAAGCATCTTGATAAACGATGAAGATTATCCATGGTTACGGCGCAATAAGCAAATGACACAAGTGAAGAAAAAGTGAAGACTTTCTCCCGCAACTATTATGATGATGCCATGCCAACTTTGTAACACACAAACATGCTACCATTGTCCGTTTTGTACATGCACATGCTATGTGGGTGAAATTATGATACCATGCCAACTTTCAACTTTTTCAGAGTTCATTTGAAATGCTTTAATGTCTTATGGTTCGGCCCTCGTAATACCATTATTCAAATTTTAACTATTCAAATTTTAAAACTAATGGCACTAACAGAAAGTTTATAATTTTTTCTAAAACTGATGGCACTAATAGAAAGTTTATAATTTTTCTGACCTAAAAGCAAAAAGAATTAAAAAATGCAAAAAACAAAAGAAAATAAATAATGCAAAAAACAAAAAAAAACTAGAAAAAGCAAAGTTAATCACAAACTTGTGATTCAAACAAATTTCAAAGAATTCAAATTTTAACTATTCAAATTTGAAAACTAATGGCACTAACAGAAAGTTTATAATATTTTTAAAACTAATGGCACTAACAGAAAGTTTATAATTTTGCTCCTCGCCCCTGGCCCATGACCATTAGTCCCGGTTTGTGCCACAAACCGAGACTAAAGGGTTGGTCCTCGTTCCGGGCAGAGTTTAGTCCCACCTCGCCAACCGAAGGGGGCTCACACCGGTTTATAAGCCCTTCCCTCTCTGCCTTGTTGAGCTCCTCTCAAAGTGAAAATAGATGCCCTAATAGAGAAAAGTTTAACCTAAATTCATAGTGAATTCCTCTGAAATTCATAGAAATTTACTATGAATTTAGGTTGAATTTTCTCTATAAGCGCATCTATTCTCATTTTTAGTAAGTTAATCACAAACTTGTGATTCACACAAATTTCAAAGAATTCAAATTTTAAATATTCAAATTTGAAAACTAATGGCACTAACAGAAAGTTTATAATTTTTCTAAAACTAATGGCACTAACAGAAAGTTTATAATTTTGCTAACCTAAAAGCAAACAAAATTAAAAATTAAAGCAGAAAACAAAAGAAAATAAATAATGCAAAAAAAATTCAAAAAAAGGGAAAAAACTATTTTTATAGTAAAGTTAATCACAAAATAAAATAAATAAAGCAACAAAGAAAACGAAAAAACTAAAAAAGTGTTTTCAAATTTGAAAACTAATGGCAATAACAAAAAGTTTATAATTTTTCTAAAACTAAAAGAAAAAAGAATAAAAAAATAAAGCAAAAAACAAAAGAAAATAAATAATACAGAAAACAAAGCAAAAAAACTGGAAAAAATGGCGACAATAAGTATTTTTTTGTAAGTAGAAACAAAATAAAATAAATAAAGCAACAAAGAAAACAAAAAATCAAAAAAAGTGTTTTCAAATTTGAAAACTAATGGCATTAACAAAAAGTTTATAATTTTTCTAAAACTAAAAGCATAAAGAATTAAAAAATGAAGCAAAAAACAAAAGAAAATAAAATAAATAAAGCAACAAAAAAACAAAAAATGCCACCTACTGGGCCCCCACGGCCTGAATACGACTAGAAACCCATCCAAGGGCTAGGATTCAGGCCCGCAGGAGGCCCAGTAGGCCCACGGGCATAGCAGTGACAATTAGGCCCGTAAGCCTGCAATGGAGAGAAGCTCGAGAGGGGTGTGGCAGTGGGGCTTATAAACCACTGCGCACCCCTCTCAACTAGCGAGGTGGGACTAAACTTTCGACGCTGCAGCAGCACAAGGCCTTTGGTCCCGGTTGGTGGCACCAACCGTGACCAATGCCCCCTTTAGTCTCGGTTGGTGCCACCAACCGGGACCAAAGGCTGCTGCTTCCCGCCCTTTGGGCTGCTGAAAATTGGCATTTGGTCCCGGTTGGTGGCACCAACCGGGACTAAAGAGGGCATTGGTCCCGGTTGGTGCCACAAACTGGGACCAATACTCTGTGTATATAAGCAGGACTTAGGAAAATTTGACGAACTCATCGCCAGTTGCCCCCCGGCCCGCCCGACGACGCCGAGATCATTGACGCCGCAAGGCTGCCCAGATCGACGCCATCCGCTGTCCCCGAGCCCGCGCGCCCCTGCCCTCGCCCCCGAGCACGCCTTCTCCATCCGCCGTCCCCGAGCCTTCCTCGTCGCCGACGCCACCTCGCTGTGAGCGCCGCCCCTGCCCTTCACGTGCTGCCGCCCTGCGCTGCCCCTGCCCTTCGCTGCCGCCGCACGCTGCCCCGCCGCGCGCCTCCCCTACCCCGCCGTGCCGCCGCCCCTGCGCGCCCTTCATTTTTATTAGTTTAATTTTTTTGTTCATATATATATAATGTATATGTGTATGTATGTGGCTATGTGTATGTATATGTTCAAAATGTATAAAAAATTGTTCAGAGCATGTTTTTGTTCATATGTGTATCAATCTTTTTCCATATATGTAATTTTTCTGGTTCATAGAAAGAAGAGGAAGAAACAAGAAAGTTTGGTTCATAGAAATTTTGTTCATATATATATAGAAAGTTTTTTGTTCATAGAAAGTTTTTTGTTCATATATAGAAAGTTAGAAGAAAATTTAGAATATGCTAAAATTTAGAAGAAAAAGAAGGATATGAAAGAAGAAAATAAGAAGAGGAAGAAAGAAAGAAGAGGAGAGGAAGAAGAGAAGAAATAAATAAGAAGAGGAAAAAAGAAGAAAAAGAAGAGGAGAAGAAGAAAGGAATAGAGGAGAAGAAGAAATTTTTCTATTTTTTCTTCTTCTCCTCTATTCCTTTCTTCTTCTCCTCTTTTTTTTTCTTTTTTTTTCATAGCATTATTTCCATGTATATATGTATGTGGCTATGTATGTATAGATGGATAGCATTTTTTTTCGTGTATGCATGTCATTGTCGATATACCCCCTCCCCGTTAACTTCGACAGGAGGGGGGGTCGATATAACCCTCCCCGATAACTTCGACATGAGGGGGGGGGTCGATATACCCCCTCCCTGATAACTTCGACATGAGGGGGGTCGAGAACTAGTTTAGGGGGTCGAGGGTTGAGAACTAGTTTAGGGGGTCAAGGGTCGAGAACGTCGGACATTCATGAGAGGCGAGGAAGAAGGGGAAGAAGAGGGAGAAGAAGAGGAGAGGAAGAAGAGGAAGTCTTCTCCTCTATTCTTTCTTCTCTTCTTTTTCCTTCTTCTTCCTATATGTATTAGTTTTTTTATTTAGGTTGTTAATTAGTAGATATTAATTTTGTTCATATATGTATGGATGCATGTGATATGTATGTATGTATGTATGTATCGGGTATGTCGTTGTCGATATACCCCCTACCCGATAACTTCGACATGAGGGGGTCGAGAGGGGGTCTAGGGTCACCGAGGGGTCGAGGGTCGTCGAACATGAGAGGAAGAAGAGGATAAAAAAAGAAGAGGAAGAAAAAAAAGAGCTTCTCCTCTATTCTTTCTTCTCCTCTTTTTTTTCTTCTTCTTCCTCTTTTTTTATCGGGAACAAGGGTCGTCGAGGGTCGCCGAGCGGTAGAGGAAACCCTAAATAGCAAGTATCTTCGGTGTGAGATACATGTGGCCGTCGGTGTCGAACAGTACATCCACGTCCCACAAGTGGCGCGGGCTTCGACGCCCACATCACTTGTGGGATGTGGATGTAGTGTCCGACACCGACTGCCACATGTATCTCACACCCACGATACATGCTATTTAGGGTTTCCTCTACCGTTCGGCGACCCTGACCCTCGACGACCCTCGTTTCCGATAAAATAAAGAGGAAGAAGAAGAAAAAAAAAGAGAAGAAGAGAAGAAGAAGAAGAAAAAGAGGAGACGAAAGATTTCTTCTTCTCTTTTTTTTCTTCTTCTTCCTCTTTATTTTATCGGGAACGAGGGTCGTCGAGGGTCAGGGTCGCCGAGCGGTAGAGGAAACCCTAAATAGCAAGTATCGTCGGTGTGAGATACATGTGGCCGTCGGTGTCGGACAGTACATCCACGTCCCACAAGTGACGCGGGCTTCGACGCCCACGTCACTTGTGGGACGTGGATGTAGTGTCTGACACCGACGGCCACATGTATCTCACACCCACGATACTTGCTATTTATGGTTTCCTCTACCGTTCCGCGACCCTGACCCTCGATGACCCTCGTTTCCGATAAAATAAAGAGGAAGAAGAAGAAAAAAAGAGAAGAAGAGAAGAAGAAGAAAAAAAGAGGAGAAGAAAGACTTCTTCTTCTCTTTTTTTTCTTCTTCTTCCTCTTTATTTTATCGGGAACGAGGGTCGTCGAGGGTCAGGGTCGCCGAGCGGTAGAGGAAACCCTAAATAGCAAGTATCGTCGGTGTGAGATACATGTGGCCGTCGGTGTCGGACAGTACATCCACGTCCCACAAGTGACGCGGGCTTCGACGCCCACGTCACTTGTGGGACGTGGATGTAGTGTCCGACACCGACGGCCACATGTATCTCACACCCACGATACTTGCTATTTAGGGTTTCCTCTACCGCTCGGTGACCCTCGACGACCCTCGTTCCTGATAAAAAAACAGGAAGAAGAAGAAAGAATAGAGGAGTTCTTACTCCTCTATTCTTTCTTCTCCTCTTTTTTTCTTCTTCCTCTTCTTTTTTTATCCTTGAAGCGTTGTCGAGGCCACCCCAAACCCTAGAGAAGCAGCATCGAGGCCACCCCAAACCCTAGAGAAGCAACGTCAATATTTGTTGTCAATATTTGAATAATATATCCATCTGTCATGTTTGAATAATAATTGCCATGTTGTCAATATTTGTAGAAACTATGGACACCGCCCGAGACGAAGTACAAGAAGAGTTGTTGGGGGACATAATTGCACGAGGAGGTGATGCCGTCTGCTCATTGTTTCTCAACGACACCGATGGTCTGGAAGCAGCTAGCTATGATTATGATGGCTCCGGTGACCTAATGCCGGTGCAAGAAGGAGACCGTGATGACGTCTCCGGTGACCGGACTAAGTCCGGCCAGGTATATATATTAGTTAACCTTCTGCTGACTAGCTAATTGATGCATTCATTGTTTTGGTATGTACACATATTAATTAAGTCTTTGTTCTTTTTTCTAGCCCTCTGGATCGAGCACAACTTCGGTAAAGAGACGAGGCCCGAAGAAAAAGTTGAGCTCGGATGAAAAGTTTGAGATCATAGCAATCGCGCCCGACGGCCAACCGATTGAACCCCTCCGGACAAAGAGCGCATTTGTTGCTCAGTGCGGGGTTTTGGTTAGGGATAAGATCCCGATCAGCATCCAGCAATGGTTAAAGCCGGCTATAGAAGACCCTGAGGTGTCTTATGTCAATGATATGCAGAAAAATGATCTTGGACTGAGCTGAAGTCAAATTTCACCCTACCGCCAGAGGATGATCCAGAGAAGCCAGTTAAAGAGCAATTAATCAAGTCTTTTCCTCTTAAGAGGATGGTAGAACTATTCAGGAGGTGGAAGAAAGAACTGAATAAGTTTGTGAAAAATAAAAAGACACCAGAATTCAAGGGCAGATATGAGAAGATCAGAGATCACTGGCCCGCATTTGTGGCCCACAAGACATCGGAAAAGAGTAAGAAGATGTCGGCGACAAACAAGCAAAATGCTGAGAACAAGAAGCATCACCATCGCACGGGGTCAGGTGGCTACCTCATAGCTCAGCCTAAGTGGGCCAAGACTGAGAATGATCTGGTTGATAAAGGGATCGAACCAGAGACAATTAACTGGCCGGACTGTTGCCGGACTTGGTTCTTCGGGGCTGGCGGAACCTTGGACCCTGTAACAGGGAAGTGCATTTGGGCGAACGATCAAATGGACATACTAGTTAGGAAGCTTCAGCAGTAAATCGAAGCAGCGCAGCAAGGGACGTTCTTTCCAGACAGAGAGAACGACGAGCTCACAATTGTCCTCGGGAATCCTTCGCACCCTGGACGGACACGAGGCATGCCAGGCTCCATTCCGTGGAAGGTTGGGTTTCCGGACGCATGCGGTTACAAATCCCAGGAGAGGAGGAAAAAATTGCAGCAGACCCAAATGCAGGTGCTGCAAGCAAGGGTACAAGCGATAGAGGAACGAGAAGCAAATCGCAGCAAACGTACTGCCGATGCTTCCCCCGAAGCTACCCCGCCATCTCAGCGAAGAAGCAGCGTGGCTTCCATCGAGCTGCTTCAGCCGGAGCATGCCTTGACGGCTCCTGCCAGCTATCCTGTGGATGCTATCACGGAGTCTCAAAATTGCCACCTTATGAAGCAATGGATGAATTTGAACGTCAAGGCGGCTATTGGCTCTGTTTATCCTACTGAACCTGGTGCAACTTTTCAGTGCCGGCCGATTCCAGAAGGATATGCTAGGGTGATGGTGGATGAAATAACAGAGGGATTTGAGGACCTCCAGCTTGACCACCCTACCGGTGAAGGGTAGACTAGGCTGGGTTCTGCTCTGAAGACTCCATGCCTATGGCGGAAGGAGCTCATCAACCTTCCGAACTGGACGCCTCCGCCTCCTCCTCCTCCTCCGGCAAGTCAGGGCACTCCGCCTCCTCCTCCGGCGAGTGACGATCAGGGCACTCGACTGCCTCCTTCTCCGGCGCGTGGCGGCACTCCGCCTCCTTCTCCGCCTGTGCCGACGCGCCCGAGCAGCCAGCCTCCTCCTTCTCCGCCTCATCAGCAAGGGCGGAAGAGACCTGCCACTGCTCCGGCTGCTCCGGTGCGTCGTAGTCCTTCTCCTCCGCCTCGTAAGCAAGTAAAGAAGACAACCGCTCCGTCTGCTCTACCGGCGTCTAGCAGTACAGCCAGAGGCGGGACGACATACAGATTCGGTCCTTCTCTGAAGACTCCAGAGAAGTTACCGTATGAGAGGACCCCGAAGGAGAATGCCGAGATCGCGCGAGAAGAAGTGAGGAACTTCTTTGAAGGGGTGAAAGCAAAGAAACATCCACCTCCGGAGGAGAAGGTAGATCCGGTGAAAGCGAAGCGCACTCTGGCTGCCCTGACAAAACCACCCAAGTCTCCGTCGAAAGGAAACTATGAGCGCATTATTGGAAAGGAATTTGCCGAAGCGGAGCGGTCGGGAAGTACTGTCAGTGATCAAAGGCTGAAAGAACGACGAGCTGGGAAACAAATTGCCCAGCTCGGCGAACAAGTGAAGCAATCGTGCCCCCCGCTCAAGGTGCCTAGCGACAACATAGCTAATGATCCAAGGATGGTGCCCGGTTATAGCAATCTTGGCGATTACCTGCCCGACGATGTACATTATGATTTCATGGAGGTGCAGATACAAAGATACGAGTACGGGAAGCCTCTCGTCAAAGATGAAAGATCTCTATCAACGATGATGCGAAGATTGCATGATTGGTACTTGAAAATCTGCAGAGACTCTGGGGGGAGAAGTACTTTGTATGTGAAAGTTAAAAAGGAGCATGACCTCGTTGGAATTGAACTGTTGCCCGTTCCATTTGAGGAGTTCTTTCAATTTTTCAATCAATTGGCCCTCGATAAAACAACAGTCACTTGCTACTTTCTGTAAGTAGTACTACTTCTGTCATTAAGTCTCTCTATATAGCTCAGCTCTTTCATTGCATGTATTTATAATCATCCTCACTATATTATGCAGATTGAAGATCGCCGAATTGAAGAAAAGACAAGTCGGTGCTATTGGGTTCATTAACACATATCTCATAGATGCAACTCAGGTTAAATTTCATGCCGCAGATACCGAGGCCAACTTGCTACGATCATTGGTAATAAATGAAAACAAAGATATAATACTCTTTCCTTACAACTTCAAGTGAGTGTTACTGTCTTGTGCGTATTCGGTTTCCCTTATATATTAGTCAAGGTTATAGTAAAGTAATTGATGAGTTATGCATGCGTGTGCAGTTTCCACTATATTCTCCTAGAGATTAAGCTTGAGCAGGGACTAGTAACCGTCTTAGACTCAAGACAAAAAGATCCCCAGGACTATGCGGACATGACTCAAATGCTCGAGAAGTAAGTTAAATTGATCATTATCCACCATAACAGCAACTTTGTTCATTTCCTGATATATCAAGTAATTGTTTTCTTTGTCTGGCAGGGTTTGGAAAAAATTCTCCAAAAAGCTCCAGGACTCCCGAAGAATCTGCAATTTAGACACCCGAAAGTAAGTACTATAGTAGCATGTTCCACGCATCTCCTATTGATTCAAGCGCTAGTTTCATCAATGCCATTTGGCATTCTTTGCTTATCAGTTTGATTGACCTCTATTTCTTGTAAAGTGGTTGTGGCAGGAACAAGGGAATGATTTCTGTGGATACTACGTTTGCGAGTCCATCCGCCACACGACCTGTGAGCGGGGCTACACTAACGAACAATATGAAGTACGTAAATAACAACATTCACAATTTTATTTTATTACCATCATTTGTGTTGAGTTTCATTCATTCATATATATATATATGTATTGACCCCCTTCTTCAAATTAGATGTTTCGGAAGCGGGATGAACTCCTAGCACCAGCTCGCATGCAAGCAATTCAAGAGGAATTGGCGGCATTGTTTCTTGACCACGTGATCGCTGAAGACGGAGAATACTATGTGGACCATGAGTCCGTATGGTTATATTTGTAAGAGATAATTATTGTATATATGTAGCCGGTAGTGTCGGATAGATATACGAGAACTTGTTGTTCGACCAATCTCTCGGAGAAGGAGAGGTGGTCGATATCACTTCTCTCTTTATGCATATATGTTCATGACGATCTTCTGTTTCCTTCGTTTGCTTACTAGCTAGCTAGCGTGTCTAGTCCTCTCTATACGTATGTATAGTATGTAGCGTCGACCAAGCACGGACATAAGAGAGGACACTTCTCTCTATTAATTATAGCTAGCTAAAACAATATATGAAACACCTAAATTAACCCCCAAACGCCCCCCTTTCAAAAAAAAAACAAAAACCCCAGCCACAGAAATGCTGATGCGTGGATGCCTATTGGTCCTGGTTGGTGCCACCAACAAGGACCAAAGGGTCTCCTGCCTGGGCTCCGCGCACAGGCCACGTGGAGGCCCATCTGTCCCGGTTCTGGATTGAACCGGGACTAAAGGGACAGGGCATTAGTACCGACCCTTTGGTCCCCGTTCAGGAACCGGGACAAAAGGCCCTTATGAACCGGGACAACAGGCCCTTTTTCTACCAGTGTAGCAACATCAATCTCAGAACATAGTGGATACTAGGGATCAAACCTTAACAAAACTAGCTTGATTACATGATAAATCGCATTCAACACATCACCGTCCAGCAAGCCTATGATGGAATTACTCACGCACAACGGTGAGCATCATGAAATTGGTGAAGGGGGAAGGTTGATGATGACGATGGAGACGGATTCCCCTCTCCGGAGCCCCGAACGGACTCCAGATAAGCCCCCGAG
Organism: Triticum urartu; assembly: GCF_056163025.1. Lineage (NCBI taxonomy): Eukaryota > Viridiplantae > Streptophyta > Magnoliopsida > Poales > Poaceae > Triticum > Triticum urartu. Next base: position 717,362,642 of record NC_141875.1, on the reverse strand, counting down.
AGGTTTTAGGGCGTGGCGGCGACTCCGTATCGTAAAACGTGATGAATTCTTCTCCTTGATTTTTTTCTCCCCGAAAGCAAATATATAGAGTTGGAGTTGAGGTCGGAGGAGCTCCAGGGGGCCTAGGAGGTAGGGGGGCACGCCCGGGGGGGGGGGGGCAGGCGCGCCCCCGACCCTTGTGGCTAGGGTGTGGGCCCCCTGGTCTTCATCTTTTGCAAGGATTTTTTTATTATTTCCAAATAGACGTTCCGTGAAGTTTCAGGTCATTCCGAGAACTTTTGTTTTTGCACATAAATAACACCATGGCAATTCTGCTGAAAACAGCGTCAGTCCGGGTTAGTTTCATTCAAATCATGCAAGTTAGAGTCCAAAACAAGGGCAAAAGTGTTTGGAAAAGTAGATATGACAGAGACGTATCAACTCCGCAAAGCTTAAACCTTTGCTTGTCCTCAAGCAATTCCGTTGACAAACTGAAAGTGATACAGAAAAACTTTTGCAAACTCTGTTGGTTCTTGTTGTTGTAAATATGTAAAGCCAGCATTCAAGTTTTCAGCAAAGATTATGAACTAACCATATTCACAATAACGCTTAGGTCTCATGTTTACTCATATCAATGGCATAATTAGCGAGCGATAATAATAAATCTCGGATGACAGCACTTTCGCAGAAGAATCATAATATGATATAACAAGATGGTATCTCGCTAGCCCTTTCTGAGACCGCAAAACATAAATGCAGAGCACCTTTAAAGATCAAGGACTGACTAGACATTGTAATTCATGATAAAAGAGATCCAGTCAAGTCATACTCAATGTAAACTAACAATAATGAATGCAAATGACAGTGGTGCTCTCCAACTAGTGCTTTTTAATAAGAGGATGATGATTAAACATAAAAGGAAATAGATAGGCCCACCGCAGTGGGAAGCAGGGATTTGTAGAGGTGCCAGACCTCAGTTTTGAAATAGAAGTGAATAATACTTTGAGCGGTATACTTTCATTGTCAACATAACAATCAAGAGATGGCGATATCTTCCATGCTACACACATTATAGGCGGTTCCCAAACAGAATGCTAAAGTTTATACTCCCCCTCCACCAACAAGCATCAATCCATGGCTTGCTCGAAACAACGAGTGCCTCCAACTAATAAGGGTCCAAGGGGGAGTTTTGTTCGCAATTATTTTGATTTGATTTGCATAAAGCATGGAACTGGGCATCCCGGTGACCAGCCATTTCTCGTGAGTGAGGAGCGGAGTCCACTCCTCTTGAGAATAACCCACCTAACATGGAAGATATAGACAACTCTAGTTGATACATGAGCAATTCGAGCATACAAAACATGATATTTATTTGAAGGTTTAGATTTTGGCACATACAAATTTACTTGGAACGGCAGGTAGATACCGTATATTGGTAGGTATGGTGGACTCATATGGAGCAACTTTGCGGTTTATGGAGTTGGATGCACAAGCAGTATTCCCGCTTACTACAGGTGAAGGCTAGCAAAAGACTAGGAAGCGACCAGCTAGAGAGCGACAACAGTCATAAACATGCACTAAAATTAATCAACACCGAATGCAAGCATGAGTAGGAAGATATAATGCACCATGAACATAAATATCGTAGAGGCTATGCTGATTTTGTTTCAACTACATGCGTGAACATGTGCCAAGTCAAGCCACTCGAATCGTTCAAAAGAGGATACCACCCTATCATACCACATCACAACCATTTTAATAGCATGTTGGCACGTAAGGTAAACCATTATAAGCTCCTAGCTAATCAAGCATGGAACAAGAAAATATGATCTCTAGTTGTCATTGCAAACGTGTTTATTCATAATAGGCTGAATCAGGAATGATGAACTAATCATATTTACAAAAACAAAAGAGGTCGAGTTCATACTAGCTTTTCTCATCTCAGTAAGTTCATCATATAATCATCATTATTGCCTTTCACTTGCATGACCGAATTGTAACACCCCAAAAATTTTGACCTTGATTTATTAATTAAAATTTTGCCAGGAAATTAAATTTTTATTTTCTGGTTTTATCTATAAATTTCAGATCACCCTATCCCTCTGAATTTTTGAGTTTTTCCTTCTAGGTGGAAACCTTTCAAAAATATTGTTGGACTTGTATATCTCCCCAAGACCATTTCTTTTTATCAGTGGAATTATTTCTACAATTGTTTTTCCTAAGCTTCATTTCTAAAAAAATGATTTTTCATAAGTTTTAGAGTCCCATTTGCACTACAACCCTTTTAAATACTTATTTAAAAATTCCACCAAAATTTGGGGATGACATGTGATATTCCTACATCACTTTTATGCAAAAATCTCTTTCAGTCATTTGGAGATCTTGAGCCCTACCTCCAGTTTTCAAAGCTGGTCCAGTTTGTAATTTGCAGTACAATCTATTTAAATATTTATTTAAAAATCCCACCAAAATTGGGGGATGTTAGTAGTAGTGTATAATTCAACTATATGCAAAAACCCATTGGTGTTCCTTTGAAAAATTTGAGCAAATCATCCTCTTTTGCTCTCTGGTCCAGTTCAGTATTTTCTACTGCAACCATATTTTATCTTGCCCTATTACCCATGATTTTTCTCCTACTTATAAACCACCCTACCAAACCCTTAAGTCCAGGAGATTGGGCCCTTTGGAATAATTTGGGTCCATACAATAGTAGCCTTCATTTTCTTTCCAGATTTGGTTTTCTCAAAAACTCGCACTAACAAGTTTCTGGTCTTGCCAAACTAACCTTGCCACCATCAACTACATCTAAAGAGACTCTGATTTGGAGATTTTGGCCACCAGAAAGGATGCCCAGATACCCATGGCATTCTGTCGAGCACCTTGTGTGCACGGCCAGATTT